>NC_142502.1:141700416-142020833 GCF_057876585.1 Rhinolophus sinicus | reverse complement strand
TAGTCTTCATTAATTTCCTCTGCTGCCATTATGAACAACTGGAAAAAAAGTAAATTCTTAGAATTCATACTGGAGATAGACGGCTCTTCAGTTTACAAAAAAAAATCAATAGGTCATATCATATATTTCAAAAGTGCTAAAAGAGTTAAAACCTGAAAATAATTAAACAACTCTTAGAATATAATTCTAGAGCAACTACATTCAAATTTGCCCTCTTCTTAAGTTGCCAGGGAACAATTGGGGGATGGGGGAGACAGAGCCACCCAAGTTCACTAACAATACATACATCAGGTTCTCCATGCTTTTCAAGAACTAAAGACATGACTACCAAACATGGAGTAGCAACAATCAAAATCCGACATTTAAAAAACTTTCTGTTGAAGTTAAAGACCAAGCAAAGCAATGAAAGTGTGGTAAGTATATCCCCTAATGCTTGCTGAAAAAAATGATAAGCAAAGCTCTTCTTTTTGAAAAACTTATATATTTTAGCCCTTCTAAATTTAGGCGTTGATCTAGCAGCATGGTATATTAAATTAAAAAATGGGAAATCCTAGATCTAAAATATCTCGTGATTCTTTATCACTAAAATCATTTTCAAGCCTACATTTATATTTATATATATTCCTTAAGCTTATTTAAAATATTAATAAAATTCAAAGAGTCAACAAATCACATAAAAACAGAAAAGAAGAAACTTGGGAGAAATAAACTATATGGTTTTCATTTAGGCTAGAGCATACCTTGACAGCCCATCCTTTTAAAATTCACATTTATATCATAATATGTAATATCAACGTGAGAAAAAGCAAAATCCACATCAATGTATTTCTGATGGTATCTAAGACCAAATTTCAGAAGCAATTCTAAGCCATATGTACCATCTTTAGGTTTAAAAACTTTTAATAGCTGAAAATAACTATTTCATTACATAGTTAAGGAGAACAGCAAGAAAGTGTACAATAGCAAATAGCACAACAAAATTGAAGGAAAAAGACTTGGGCTTTGCATCTTGCTCGATCACTGACTTTGTCACCTGACATAAATCACTGAATCTCCCTGCGCCTCAAATACCTCATCCATAAAATCAGGCAGTTGGTCTAATGATCTGTAAAGACCCTTATAATTCTAAATGTTACGACTATGTCATTTAAGTTTAAAAAGTTCTATTTGAATATTTAGTCACAATATATCAACATTTCTATTCAATGAGTATATGTATTCCACTGAGACATCTGGGTTCATTTAAAAAAAAAAGTGAAGTCCACCTGACTATCACTAGTCGTGCTGCAAAGTTACTATCCAACTACTGTGCAACTAGCAATTAAACAAAGAACTGTAATAAAAGAAAACCACACAGGAAAGAATGGTGACTTCCTATTTCAAAAGGCTGACTGGAAATCCGTATTTGCCTCCCATTCTTCCCAAAAGTCTCTCCAAAAATGACAGAAGAAATGTAAAAATAAGTCCATAGTAATGCTGGAAGCCAAGAGGGGCACATACCCATCAGTACACCTCAACAGTAGAAATTTTTGCAAGCTAAAGAGCAAACAGGATCAGACCAATAAGAAACACAGCCAAGGAGCCTGCAATCCCTTACAAACAAAAGAGGAGAATCTAGAAATAAATAACCCAAAAATGAAGGGCAGTAAGAGCTGGGCCATGCGGGCTGAAAACAGCTAACCCAATTTCTAGAGCTGTGAAAAGACTGCTCCAGCATCTGCTGCCCAGATAAAGGTGCAAGTGCAACGGACACAGTGCAAATATAGACTCATTATTTCTTCTCTTTTTGTAAAATCTTAAATCAATAAATTTGAAAATATGAATAAAAAGAATAAGGTGCTGGGGGAAAAAAATCAATTATTAAAACTAACCTAAAAAGAAGTACACAAACCAAATAAATACATTATTACCATAGGGGGAAAAAACTGAAAATAAATCAAAACATCTATCCTCCAAAAATAGCCAAGCCTAGAAGATATTATAGGTTATTTCTTCCAAACCCAAGAAATAGTTAATTCCTATGGTATTTAACTGGTTAAGAACACAGAAAAAGATGGAAAACTTACGATACCTATTTCATAACATACACAAAAGCTCCAGATGAATTTAAAAGAATAAACATATTAAAAGATTATATAAAATATTTATATAACCCAAAATGAAACCCAAATGCTATAAAAGGAAATGGCTGACAGACTTTACATAAAAACTGGAAAAAAAAACATCTATATAGTAAAAGTATAGCATAAGCAAAGTTAAAAGAAACAGCCTGGGAGAAAATATTTGCCAAAATATAACAAAGGCTTAGATTATACAGAGTTCCTACAAAGCATAAAACAAATTAAAATGATGAAGACATAACCCATCAGATTGGCAATAATTTTAAAGATTATCAAAGTTCAATGCTAGCAAGGGTATATACACTAAAGATAGAATATAAATTGGTACAGATTTTTTAAATGCACATGCCCCTTAACTCAGGAAATCCTCTGGTCTAAAGAAATCGCACACACGCATAAAAATGTATCAAAATGAAGTCCTCAAACTCTTTGCATTTCCTCCACTTTATCTTGCATCAATTTTTCCCTCTGCTGGATCATTATCTATAAAGCTCAAAACATTTCATTTTTCCATCTTAGACAAGAAACAAAAGAAACATCTTGACTTCATATCCCACTACAGCTAAAGCCCCATTTTAGAACAAACTCCTCAAAAGAGTTGCTTACACTAACAGTCCCAATTTCTCTCCATTCTTTCTTCAATCTACTACAAACAGGTCTCCTATTTCTCACTCAAAATTGCTTTTTTCAAGGTCACCCACAGCCACATTGTTAAATTCAATGGTCAAGTTTCAGTTCTCATCATTTAACATCCTTGACTCCCTTCATTTGGTTTCTAGGGCATCACATTTTCTCCGTTTCCCTCCCACCTCACCGGATGATTTCTTGGTCTCCTTCACTGCATCCTTCTCACATCCTCAGCCTCTTACCCCTGAAATGCTCCAAGGGCTGTCTGTCCTTGATTCTCTTTTCTTCTAATTTACTCCCTAGGTGAGCTCAGTGCTTTAAATTATAATAAACTCAGTTTGTATCTCCAAGTTTGTATCCCAGCCCTGCCCACCCCACTGAACTCCAAATTTACGTTTACAACCCGGTACTCAATACCTGTGACTGAACATTAATAGATTCTCTAGCAGAAAGTGCCCAAAACCAAATTCCTAATCTTGCTGGCTGTAATCTTCCCCATCTCATTTCATGGTTAACTCCGCCTTTCCAGTTGTTCAGCCCTAAAATGTCGGAGTGGTCCTTGACTCCTCTCTCACCCTATCTTTACAACATATTCAGAATCGAACTTCATCCTATCACCTCTACAGCTGCCACCCTGGTCCAAGCCAGGCCAAGCCATCTTTGTGCCTTGCCTCTATTGTTGCAATAGCCTCCTAAATGGCCTCCTTTGTTTCTGACCGAAGTTTATTAGAAAGAAAATGAGTGGTTATTCAAAATCTAAGTCAGATTATGTCATACCTCCACTAGGAAACTTCCAAAGGCCTGCCCCCTCACACAGAGTAAAAGACAGTCTTTACAATGCCCTATGAACCCACCACAACCTGCCCTCTTGGTTGCCTCCCACTCCTCCCCTCGCTCAGTCCCTCCTGACTCAAAGGCATCTGCTCCGCTCACATCAGATGAGGCGTGCCCCTTCCTCAGGGCCTTTGTACTAATGTCCCCCCACCACCCCAATAGCTTCAGACCTTTACTTTACCTGCCAGAGCTTTACTTGTCATCTACTGGTAAACCTTTCCTGACCACCCTATTTAAAATGCCCACCCTGCCCATCACACCCTGCACTCCCTATCTCTTTCTCTACCTTACAACCCTCAATAGCATCTGACATATTTATTTCATTCGTTTATTGTCTGTCCACCTCCAAAGACAACTACCTGATGAGAGCAGGAATTTTTGCGTTTTGTTCACTAGCACTACCTGGCAGTCAATAAACACGGTGAAAAAATACACTACGAGTATAACAAAATACTAGAAATAGTCTAAACATTCATCAATTGGAAAACAGCTGGAAAAAAGTCATAGAATATTGTATATAGCACAATGTGTGTAATATTTGCCATTTGTGTGTTTTTTAAACCTGTATCTGTAGATATGTAGAACAAGATCTGGAAAGAGACATAAAAAATAGACATTCTCTCTGAGAAGGGCCAGGAATTAGGGAGTCGGATGAAAGCAGACTCATTTCTTAAACTCTTTATTCTTTATTAAATTTTATTTCAAAAAGCATGTATTAAATTTGTAATAAAAATAATCACGAACTTTAAAAAGGCATATTTTAGTAAAGTACTTTGGCTTTTAACAAATACTGCAAGTATAAAAAACACAAAAAGGTCTTTATTTAAATGTAAATTTTTTCATCCAATTTTTCTATTAGAAAATATTTTCCCTCTCTAGAATCATAACGGGGATTTTTGCTGCAATTATTCCCTGTCCCTAAGCCCCAATAAACAAGTAGTTATTTATTGTTAAAATGGGTTAGGGTGAACACTGACAGTGAGGCAGTAAGTAAGAATAATTACCCTCATTAACTCTGAACTGAACCACTTGCCATTTACCTAACAAAAAAATAAAGGCAAGGCAGACTAAAATATACACATTCTTCCATTATCAGAAATTCCCCCCTAATTCAAATGATTTCTTCTAACATTTTATATACACAATTCCCGAATATTGGTTCCTTCTTCAGGAAAAGTTTGGGAGGGAGCTGCAGAAACTTCCCCCAGTTCCCTTTGTTACTGGGACCCCAGGGTGAACCAGCGACTGTCTGGTATGAGCATTGGAACACCACCGCCTAGAGCCAGGTGCTATGTTAGCACACCAAACAAATTAACTCACCTGTTCCTACAAACAAGAAACCGAGCCACAGTGAATTCCAATAATGTGCCCAAGGTAGTACCCAGTAAAATGTCCAAAGAAGAGAAACTAGAAAAGAACTCACCCACCTTTGCTTCTCACTCCCCTCCGGGGTTCTGTAGGTATCCCTCACCCCTCCACCTACTCCTTCTAAAGCTGCAGAGGTGGAAACATGGAAGAGGACAGGAGAAAATGTGCTTCTCTTCATCCTTCAGGAAGATCTGACTGCAACTAAGGGGCAGAGGTGGGGAAACCCTGCCCAGTAATCCCTGCAGGGTGTCATTTCTGCTCGGCTCCTCTCACTGGTATGGAAGCCATAGTACCCACAGAAGAAGAGGGGTGCACAGCATCACACACAGAACTGAACTCATGCCCCTACCTCCTCCCTTCAATTCTCTACTTCAGGGAGGTCAGTCCAGCCAGGAACCTGGGAGTAACCGCACTCCTTCCTCAGACCCCAAATCCATTCATTCTTGTCAGTATCGCTGCCTATCTCCTTACACCACAAGCTTCCCCCCCTCTCACTGACTAGATTATTTCGAGAGCCTGAGTAGTCTTCCTACTGTCAATTTTTCTCCACTCTCAATTTTAGAATGCTACAAAATGATTTTTCTATAGAGATAGTCTGGCCATGGTACAGCCCTGCATAAAATGCTGCAATCGTTCCCCACCACTTTGAATATGATTTCCAAACCCCTTATAGGATGGGTGCCAAGGCCCTTATGATGTGGCCCTTGCTTGTCTGATGAACCTTAGCTTTCATGGCTCCCCTCTTCCAGTCCTGAAGTTATAGCTGTGACGGCAGTTTTCCAAACGTGCCATGCTCAGTCACTCTAATCTTTCACCCTCTGAGTACCACCCTCCCATCTGTCTGAATAAACGCAACTACAAGCTGCCGTGTCACTTAAAACACTATCTGGTACCATCTGTTGATCTACTTGACTTCCCTTTGACTGTCCACTCCATGAGGGAGCTGCGTTATACTGGTGACACACCAGTGGCTGACACATAGAATGATTCTGTCTCAATTTGCCCAGGACAGCCCCAGTTTAAACCTGTTGTTTTAGCCTGCCCTCTGCTCAGCTCCCCATTTCTCCCCCAGAATTCCCAGTCTGAGCAATCCATGATATGGTTGCCCTCAACAAAGTAGGTCCTCTGACTCTCACAACCGCTCCTCACCCCATTTTGTCAGAGAACAGGAGAGTCAGAGGAGTTGCTCTGGGTACCAGCCAGGGTTCAACCAGAGCAGCAGAACCAGCAGGAGGTATATATGAAGAGATTACCAGAAACTGTTTCACACACTTGTGGTCTGGCAAAGCAATTCTGAAATCTGCAAGGTGGGCCTTGAAGGAAGGGCATGCTGGAAAACTCCTGGCTACCAGCTGAAGCTGCTTTTCAGAGCTGAAATTTCTCGTGTCAGGGAAGTCTCAGCTCAGCTTCTAAAGCCTTTCAACTGATTGTGTCAGTCCCACCCACCCAGTTTATCTAGAATAATCTCCTTAATTTAAAGTCAACTGATTGTGGATGTTAATGACATCTGCCTTTAGAGCCAACAGCTAGCATGGTTTTCACTGAATATCTGGGGGCTGCCGCCTAGCCAGGACGGCCCCTCACGAGACCATGACTCTCCTTTAAGCCACCAGCACTACAGCAAAGAAAGGTGCACTCCTGGGATCCCAAGTTGACGTTCTGACAGCATTTTCCTACAACAGCTTTGTTATTCCTGATTGTCAGGTTCCCAAGTAACAAAACTAGACTTCAAATTACAGCTCACAGATGTGGAGGAAATGACATTTTTTTTTCAAAATACCATTTTGCAGCCCCCATGAAGTTATAGATTTAGGCAAAGATCACAAACAGATAAAAGTATGACGGAAGTTTTAAGAGGGGTGAGAGTGACAACACCTAAATACATGGTTCTACTCGTATCTTCAATCACTACATGTTGGACAAACACATGTTATGAACCTCCTCGTGTGAAGCAATATGATGTACCCAGCACCATCTGTGTAGCATTTCCAACTCCCCCAAAACGTTGAATCTGAATCTAACTGAGCTTTTAGAGCCAACTTCCATTTCACAGGAAATATGGAGGATAGAGAAACAAGTTAACACCGCCAGAAAGAAAACAGACAAATCTGAAATGAGAAATACTCTGTAGGACAACTGGCCTGGCTTCTGTAACAAGTAAATGGCATAAAGAAAAAAAAATTGTAAAAAGGGAGGAGAGGTAGAAGAAGAGATTAAGGAGACTTACAAGATATAACAACCAAATGTAATGTAGAGACCTTGGTCAGATACACAAGTGTAAAAAGATACTTTTGAGAGAAAAAAAATCTAAATATGGATTGGGTATTAGATAACACCAAGAAATTACTGATAATTTTTCATCTATGAAAATAACATTATAGGATTTAGATCTGAAAATATCCCTATAATTTAAAGATGAATACTAAAATACATAGGGGTAAAATATATAACATCTTGAAATCGCTTTTAAAAAGCAAAGTTAGTCTTCATGGATTAATTACACTTTGAGAGCAAAGATTTTTATAAAATCTGTGTATATTGTTTCTATAGTGAAATTAGATAGCTAACTCACAAATTAACTTTTAGAATATGACTCAGCTCATAAATTGGGGAACAAGTCAATAAAAGTATAGTCTAGAATACTTAAGCAGTTCTATTATATCTTATCTCATTCCAAATATAGTTGGGGTGAGTGGGAAGATAGGTTACTGGGTACTACCACTTTGGTGACAACTGCTGAACAAAATTCATGAAAACAAGACAGAGCCTATGACTTCAAATGAAGTTTGTCTTACTAACATTTCCAACAAAGTCTGACATTCAAGGGTGTCTAATTAAGAATGTAACAAATTTCCTTCTTAAAAAAGAAAAATGGTGATGTCTTGTATCTTTACCTGGCCCTTATAAAGATGTATGCACGAGAAAATTAACAAACCAAGTTTAAAGTCAAGGGAAAAACTAGGGAAAAATACATGCAACATAAAGACAGACAAAAGGAGCTTCTAAAATCAATTTAACGAAAAACGAACAAATTAAAAAAACACCATACAACCCAAAAGAAAAATGAACAAAGAAAATCTGCAGTTCACAAATAAAGGAATCCAGATGTCCAATAAGCATAAAGTTACTCGATCTTATTCATAATTAAAGAAACATAAATCAATGAAACAAGATGCCATTTTTCATGTCAAACAAGCAAAAATTAAAAAGATTGATAGTACCTAGTATGGTCAAAGGTGAGGAGAAACAGCCTCTCATTCACTATTAACTGTGAGTAAAGTGAGCATTTTTGTGGGGCAATTTGACACTATGCTTCAAAATTATAAATGTACAAATTCTTTGACCCAGAAATTTTACTTCTCGAAATGTGTATTTTCATACAAGATAATGTTCAATGACATCCACTGCAACACTCTTTAAAACACTGAAACTTTAAAGCAGGAAACCTATGTATCCATTAATAAGGACTAGTTAAATAAATTATGATATACTCATTCAATGAAAAACTCTGCAGCAGTGAACAAGTATAAAGTAGAGCTTAGATTCCTTAGATATATTAAAGTGAACAAAAATTGAAGAACACCATACATAATACATCCCATTTCTTTTAAAGAAAAAAGATATATGAGTGTGGAGGCATACTTGTATATGCGTGTTAAGTTTTCTTAAAGGCTCCAACTCCTGGAGACCCTATGAATGAGTGATGCCCACACTGTCCTGTCCTCAAGTGCCAGGCTCAGCTCCCGTGGACTCATGCCTATGGCTTTTTATGGAGTCATTCCATCTCATATTTGGTCGTTTCCTGCTGCCTCCTGTTTTTCCCTAAATTATTGTCTCTTCCAAAGAACCCTGCATTCTCATGATGTGCCTGAAGTAGGACAGCTTCAGTTTTGTCATTTTTGCCTCCAATGATGTTTCACACTTAATTTGCTCTAGGACCCACTTGTTTGTCTTCCTGGCGGTCCAAGGGATCCATAGAGCTCTCCTCCAACATCGTATTGCAAATGAATCAATTATTTTCCAATCAGCCTTCTCCACGGAAAAAGGAAGAGAGTAGGGATAAGTAAAGGAATTATCAGGCAACCAAGCAAGGACCCAATTAAGGTCAGGCAACTGAGAGATGACCCAACTGAGATTGGGTAGCAATAATTTGTGTCTTCTGTGAATGTCTTCAGCAGTGTTCAATAGGCCTGGAACAAGAATGGTTACCCAGGAGGAACTGGATGGTGGGCACAGAGGGAAGATAACGACATGCAAAAGCATCTTTAAAACAACTGACTGGGAGAGAAGTGAGGATTTTTCCCTCTGATTGGAATACCCCTGCCCACCCTTCTCCCCTGTATTTTGGTCCTAGTGAAACTTGTTAATCCTTTAAACCCACAAGTGCCCCCTCCTCCATAAAAGCTCCCATATCATCTAAACAAAAGTAGTCTCTTCTTCTTTGCTCCCAAGGTTTTCCATAGTTATCATACTTGTGTATCCATCAATAATACTCCTTCTTGTGTATCTTGATAAATCCAAGGGTGTCAATCCTCATTTTACTTGATCCATCAACTGTATTTGACAAAATAGAACACACCACTTCACCCTGAATTCCACTTTAGACTCTCAAAATTGTCCTTTTTCCTTACTAGCTGTTCCTTACGTCTTTTTTGCTGGGTCTTCATCTCCCCAAACCTATGATGGCTAAAATGCCTAAGGACTCAGGTCTCCTACTGCTTGTCTTTTCTGTTTACATTCACTCTTTTGGTGACTGCTTCCAGTTTTGAGATTTTAAATACCATCTTTTCACTGACAACTCCCAAATGTTCTTTCCCAGCAATGACGTCCCCACGGAATTCCAGACTTAACAGACTCAACTGCCTACTCAACATCTCCACTTGGATGACTAACAAACATCTCAAACTTAACGTGTCAGAACTGAACTCCTAATCTTCCCCCACAAATCTGTTCCTCCCATAGTGTTCCACTTCTCAGTTAATAACAATTTCACCCTTCTGGTTGCTCAGGCCCCAAACCTTGACAATCATCTTAACTCTTACAACCCACATTCAATCCATAAGCAAATCTGTTAGCTTTACCTTCAAAATACATCCAAAATTGAACTGCTACTCACCACATTCACTTCTTTTCACCCGGTGAAGCCACTATCATCTCATCTGAATTATCACAACAACTTCCTAGTAAGTGTCCTGGCTTTCACGAAACTACCCTATCTCCAGCAATCTGTTCTTCAGGCAGCCAGAATGACCTGTTAAAAATCTGAATCAGATCATATCATTCCTCTGTTCAGAACTTTCCACTGGCTATTTACCCACTAGGCTATTCCTTCAAGGCAAGATTAATGTTGCATGACATTTGTATCTTCACATGACTAACACAATATCTTACAACATATTAGCTACTTAGTTCACTATTTGTTAACTGACTAAAACCAATGAAAGTAAACTAGAACCAAATTTTGGAGAATCTTAATATCGGATTAGTTTAGACATAAATATTAGAGTCATCACATAGATCAAATAGAAAAACATATGATAATGTACGTTCTGGGTCTGTTTCCATCCCTATGCCAAGTAGAGTTACACGTAATTATGTACTAAGCTAGATAACAAATCCAACATATAATTCTTTTTGGAACTAGAGAGACATCTGTAGATGTTGCAACCAGAATTCTATTACTGTAATGCCTTTTTTTGCACTGCATTATCTTAGAATATAATACTGAAATGTACATACAACAATAACAATCAGTAAATACTGCTGTCTTTGGCAGACAGTCCATGTTAGTGTCACCTGTAATTCTCCTTCAGACTTACAGTAAAATCTCTGAGAAAAGATAGATTTCCTCGTTGTAAAGCTGTTAACCTCTAAAAACAAATTTATCCCAGTCTGATGATAGAATAAAATACAACTTGTAAAGATTGCTAAAGATTGAAACGAATAATTACATCAGATTATAATGAATTTACTTCTATTGTTTAATTCTAATGTTTAATTTGAAGTGTTTTCCAAATTATAAATATAAAGCAGCAAAATTACTTTCCAAAATCCATGGAATTTATTATATTTTCTCATCTCTAAAATAATTATAATAGTACCTAGGACTCTTTTGACATTAAATGAATAATAGAGGCAGCCAGATGGCTCACTTGGTTAGAGCACAAGGTCTTAACAAAATGTTGCAAGTTCAATTCCCGCATGGGATGGTGGGCTGCATCCTCCACAACTAGATTGAAGGACAACGACTTGGAGCTGATGGGCCCTGGAGAAACACACTGTTCTCCAATATTCCCAATAAAAAAAATAAATTAAAAAAAAGAATAATACAGGTAAAGCTATTGGAACAGTGACTGGCTCAATTAGCACTCAATATATTAATAATAAAATGATCAAATACCCTAATCCAATGTGAACTATTTAGAGCCATACTTGAAGGGTCAACTATTTGGAAAGAGTAGCTAACAGATGTTAAGAGTCATTTAAAAAGTTAACAGCAGTTGAGAAACTATCACCTCTGAATTATAATATATACAACACAGCTATTTGCAGGAAATTGTAACAACTTTGACTGAAAAATTTTTTGTGATTATGTTGAAAAACCGTTGTCCAAATGTATAGATACAGAGAACATTTTGATGGTTGCCAGCTGGGAGGGGGGTTAGGGGTGAATGAAAAAGGAGAAGGGATTAAGAAATACAAATTGGTAGTTACAAAATAGTCATGGGGATGTAAAGAACAGCATAAGGAATACAGTCAATAATATTTTAATAACTATGTATAGTGTCAGATGGGTAACGGATTTATCTGAGTGATCACTTCGTAAATTATACAAATGTCTAATCACTATGTTGAACTGAAACTAATATTGTAATTGAAAATTATTTTAAGTTATTTAAGAAAATGGAAAAGAAGAGGAAAAACCATTGTTCATGCTGTCATTATTTTATCTTTCAACAACGAGTACTATCATTTCAAACAATCACAAACAGTTCTATGAATTTCAACAGCGATTATCTGGTTATTTTCAGATCCAAAGTCAACATACGGTTAAGTCTCAGTTCTGACAGTCACATAGTCCAAATGTTAACAAGTGGATAGCAAACATTCATTGGGGCAGATGCATCTTTATCAAGCCAAACTGAATTGCAGTCAACAAACGGGAAGCCATTAAAGATCTTTTCAAACAGCGAACAGAAGTTTGAATCACGCTGGGCCATAAAGTAAACTTTCCTGGGCCATAAAGTAAAACTACTTTCTTGAGATTATCCACTGCAGATTGCGACTGAAGGTCGAAATCAGCCCACCATCACAGGTGGGCTAATATAGCAACTGCAGGAAGTTCGTGATCATGGATGTAATCGATAAAAGTGGATGACATAGGAAAGTCACTCGTCTACATCTTTCCCTTTGGCCTTCCGTTTTAAACATGGCTTGAAGGCAGCTGAAAATTAACTGTAAAGACATGTGCTTTCAAATTTTCCGCCTTCCAGGATCTGAGAGGCGGAACTAAGGAGCGAAGAAAAAGCGCCAAGGCCAGACTAACAGAGACGTGAGGTGCCCAGCCAGGTAAGCCAAAACCTGCAAGCAGCCACAGGGCAAGTGAAGGGGGGGGGGGGGGGGGGTCCTGCAACAAGGCTGGCCCCAACGCTCAGGTGGGAAAGCGGAAGGCTACGAGGCCTGGCCTCGCTCCTCACAGCCAGCCAGAGAATGAAAGAGGGACCCCATCACAAGGAAAGCGGACTTCTGCAGAAGCATGAGAAAAAGTCAAACCCCAGCTTTGAAAAATACCTCACTGCCTTTCCACTCCTGTCTCCCGGAAAGCAGTCGGCCGGCGGTGACGTCACGAGGCGCCGACTCAGCCTACGGCGTGAGCGGCGCTCTGTGATGACCTCACGCTGCTGAGCCCGCCCCTCTATTTTCCTTCCGCTCTCAAAGGCAGTGATTTAAAGAGCTTATAGACTACGTTATGGAGGCGTTTGGAACGAGGCGCTGGGCTCCTTTTCCTAACTTTGTATTTGTTCAACATTCCAAATACAAGTTGAGCGTATTTAACTAGGAAAAAATGTTAGTTACTAAAGCTTTGTTCAGGTTTTTACTTTCACAGAATCTCATTCCGGGGTCCTGGTTCCAACTACACTGCCATTGGACCCCTCAAAATGAGTCTTTTCCAAAAGAGCAGCTTCTGTAGTGGAAATTATCCTTGTGAAAGATTATTTTTACAATTCGTCCCTAAGAGATGCTTTTGTAAAATACAGTAAAAATGAGTTACTTGAAAAATGGGGGAAAAGATAGGCAAAATACAAGCTCAGGTTTTTAATTATTAGTTTCAAAAACAAAATTACATTTCAGTAAACACAATCAGAACCAACATACAAGGAAAAAAAAATCACAAAAATTGTTTATATTGTTCATTAAAAGTGTAGTATAAGCGATTAAGCATCTTTTTTACATGCCTAACTTTTTATTATTCCACAATTATAACTTAGCAAAAAACTTTGAACACCCCATATGTCATTCCCTAAAGTTTTTAAAGTAGCAAATGAGCTTTCTTCTGGTTTATTATTCTAATCTAGCCAAATTAAAGATAACCTTGTTTTTATACCCAGAGTAGAGAAATTAGTCTCACAGAGATAAATTGATGGCAATGGAAGAAGAGCTATTTGGATTTTTTATTCAATTACAGCTGCCATACAATATTTAGAAGAAGAGTTTTTTTAAGTAATTTCATCAAGGTAAGAATATTCGTTTTTAGCCTTTATCTAAAACGAAACAACTGATGAATTTTCAAAATTCATCTTCAGTCCTTCATCAGTTGCCAATTCCAGCAATAAGCCTTTAAAGTTATCTTTAAAATTAAATTACTTTTGCTGAAAGCAATAAATTCCAGATTTTGTACATTGTTAGCGTCACAATTACCAAACTAATTTTAAAATATCACAAGGTGCAATATTGGTCCTAGTGCACAATTCACACAACGGGAACTCACCCTGTGATTTCAACAACACCCAAACTAATCCATACCCTATTCAAGAAAACCAGTTCACCAATCATGATTGTTGCAGCAATGGTGAATTGCCATTAAAGTTTCTAAATGATTATTCTCGATTTCTGCACTCATCTCATGGTGGACAGGTAATAACAAATAGTTCATGGACTGACACCAGTCCACAGACTTTGGAGCACTGTCCTTGAAGAGTTAGATACATAACCTTGCCACGAAGACTGTTGAGGCGTAGGAAGACTGAAATATCACTGAGAATAAATCAGACCCTGAGAGTTTATCCTGACCAAAATGATAATGAGGCTTCAAGGCAACTTGTCGCAGCTTTTGTCATTTGGGTCCTTCAGGAAGCAAACATGGAAATGGAGTTAGGAACAGAAGAGGTTTATGGGGATGGTCTTTGAGAGAAGTAGGGAAGAAGTAGGATAGGGCAGAAAGCCTCAGACCATGATGGATATTTGACAGGGTCTTGTCCAACCCAATGGTGAGCTCTAGAGCAAAGAGTGCCTCTTAGACGAGACCATGTTGGGCAGAAAGGGACAGGCAATTGTACCCCACCTCCATGTTCAGCCATTGGCAACATCATGGCTTCTGCTTAAGAGCTGAGGCAGAGCCTAAAGGCGCTACCAGCTTGAGGTTGCCAGTCAACTGCACTTCTACAACTGAATGGTAAATTCTTTCATAAAGGAAATGTGATGGGCACACCTCAGCTGCCATGCACTGGACCATCCACACCACAGTAGCACCACAATCCCACGATTTGGTAAATATTTACAGAGTCCTCATTATGTGCCAGGTAAAAAAGAAGTTATCCCAAATCTTCTGCGTGTTACAGGTAGAACAATGACAAAAGTCCCTCCCCTCAAGGAGCTTACATTCAAATGGACCACTAGGAATACCTCCCCCTCTTCTTTTCCTCCCCTTTACTCCACTTTACTCTCCCATCTTTTCCTTCACCACACTTTCTTCTTCTATAATCCCTGATTTCAAGATTTAAACCTTAGTGTTTTCTGCTTCAGTGTTGCTCAGCCCACTAAGGAACAATGGAGAAAGAAAAGTCATCCAGTGGAATCTAAAAAAAAAACCAAACTCATAGACACAGAGAACAGATTGGTGGCTGCCAGAGGTGGGGGAACTAAGGGGGTTGTGACGTAGGTGAGAATAGTCAAAACTTCCAGTTATAAAATAAATAAGTTCTGAGGATGTAATAATGTACAGCATGGTGACTATAGTTAACAATACTGTATTGTATATTTGAAAGCCGCTAAGAGAGTAGATCTTAAAAGTTCTTATTACAAGAAAAAATTTGTAACTATGCTAGGTGATGGATGTTAACTAAATTTATTGTGGTAATCATTTTGGAATATATAATATCAAATTATTATGTTGTATACCTTAAGCTAATACAATGTTATATGTCAATGCCATCTCAATAAAACTAGGTAAAAAAAGAAGTTATACCAAATCTCAAATCACGGAGGGGGTGGGGGGAATTCCCCCTGATAGTATTTCAAGACCACTGCATTATGCCACCTCACAATTTCTGTTACTCCATGTCACATCAGGAGGCTGAATTGACCTCAAAGTACTAGTGAATACTCCAGCCCTTGGCTGCAGTGAAAGAGAGTGGATATGTAACAATACAGCTGGCCTTAGAAGTGGAAGATAAAGGCACTGATCCCATTCCCAGTGAAGATCAATTCCTTCCCTTTGATTATTGTATAGTACAAATGATGGGGAGTGATGAGACAGCAGCTCTTCAGGGCAAAATAGCTCTGTGACCCTAGGCAAATTATTTAACCTCTCTGATCCTCAATTTTCTCACCTGGAAAATAGAGAGAATAATAGTACCTATTTCTTAGGGATTATGAGGACCAAATGAAGTGAGATACTGTAAGTCCTTACCACAGTACCTGGCACAGAGTGAACATTTAATAAATATTATTAGTAACAATAATCATCACTATCTAATATCACTAAAACAGGAGGAAATAAAAAATTCTGATGTTAATGAAAACAAAGAAAAATTTTTGATGTTGAATTAAAGAAGTTTCTTAAACGTTAATGTTAAACTATGTATAACAAAATCAGCATCCCAATTAATACCAGAGTAAAATATTGGAATTTTTTTTCTATCTTCTGAATGACAGCATAAGAAAAATCACCATTTTACAGCCGTTATACTAATAATGGACTCAGGTAAGATTAATCAATAGATGATAAATGGAAATAGAACATTCACACTTAAATCATCTCATCACAGATTATTTTTGAATCACAGAGCTAAAAACTGTAATTTTACAGTGGTACCAGCATGGTCAGGTGAGGGCCCTCTTCCAGTTGCAGACTGCTGACTTCTTGCATTCTCACTTGGGGAAAGCAGACGGGAGTTCTCTCAGGCCTCTTTTATAAGGGCATTAATCTCATCATGAGGGCTTTACCGTCGTGACCTAGTCACCTCCCAAAGCCCCCAGCTCCTAATACCATCACCTTGGATAGTCGTCGGCTTTCAACACGTGGATTTGGGGGGGGTGGTCACAAACATTCAAACCATAGCATTCACCTTTGCTTCACTGTGTTTTATTGTCCTAAACAGTTTACATCAAAAATGGAATAAAGACAGAATGTGAAAACCTTCCTAGAATAAGCCATTTGAAAAAATAATTGTGATAAGGCAATGCTTAGTTAAGAAATTGATTCCTGTCGTACTCCTTTCAGATCCCCTGAAACTTTGCCATATAACATCCTTCCCCCCGCCAAAAAATCAATGTTTATAACATAATGAAAATAAATGCATTTATCACTCAGAATGAATCCTTCCTATGAATTGCATGTAGCTCTATGCTCTGATTTCAAAACTGCCTCCTGCCATTTCCACGTCAACACTACCAGTAAACTGAATTTTCTGGACTGATGCTCAAGGTGGAAAGGGAAAAGGCCTTGGACCGAGACTCAGATCATTCCTCATCAAAGGTATGGGCATACGTGCCAGTGAAGTGCTCTGAACCTAATCTGTAGAATCTATAAAATTATGATTCCCAACCTACTAATTATTTTTTCTAAATTTTATGACAGAAATCAGGTGCTATTGTTTGCAATTGAATGCTTTGAGAATATTCCCATGTCTATTCCTGAAAAGCTTGGCTCTACTGAATTTTCAGTATTGTAAGACAGGCAGGCGCCTGTTATGACAAGGCTAGATAGTGAAACAAAGGGACAGTGGATGACTTTTCAGCCCTCTCTGTTCCTGTGCCTTTTGCCACATGACATTGCGAGTCCTTCTATCAGGAGGCAGAGTATATTTTTCCATCCTTCGGTTCTGAGTTTGTCCTTTTGATTTGTTTTGGCCAATGGGGTAACAATGGATGTGATGAACGAGGCGGCTTGAAAATCTGGGCTTGCTCTGTTGTGCTTGTGTCATCACACTGAGGATGTCCCAGGAGGAGGATGAGGGGCACACAGCAGCAGAGCCCAGTCACGCAGCCATGCCCAGCCTAGACCAGCTGACTCAAAGCCCACACCCAAGAAACACGAGTGAGCCCAGTCAAGATCAGAGGGAGGCAGGCCAACTTAGTTGAAGTCTTCAGGCACCTGAGACATAAACGTGTAGTATTGTGTCACACCGTAATTCTGTGGCACTAGCCAACTGCCACAATTCCATACAAATACATGCCAGAGAAGAGGAATGAGTTTAGTTTCTCAGAAAGTGTTAATTCTCCTAGATATTAAGAGAGTTATTTATTGAACTAAAAAAATGTCAAGGTGCCTTACTCTTAATGTATAAGCTATATATCCACTGGGACTCATTTCATAACATTTTTAAAGGGATATTGGTGAAATATAATATTGAAATTAATGGGAAAAAAGTTTATTATAATGCTGCATATCTGTTCAAAGGTATATATATTTGTGCAACAAGCGGCACAGTAATTACCATCTGACAATGCATCACTGTTAGGATATTCATCTGAAGGTTCTACAGTGCATCAAAACTATTAGTTTGCAGGATGAAAATATTAGTTAAATTTCTACAAATGGGAAGGAAATTTGATAATAAATTGTGTAAGAAAAGGTTTGGTTTCTGTCCAATTTGAAAATTAAAAGAAAAAATATGATTAAAATTTGATTTTATCATACAGTAACAAAATTCTGGTTATAACTGCAACACTTATTCTTTCTTAGAATGAATCAGGACAGAATCAAATACTGATTGGGATTTTTGTTAAAATTTTTTCTGACAAAATTACTAGATGCTAAATGCAGTAAGATACCCTAAATTGGATTCTAGAACATATAAAGTACATTAATAGAAAAAATTGGTGAACTCTGAATAAAATTTGGAGTTTAGCTAATAGCAATGTACAAATGTCAATTTCTTAGTTTCAACACAATTGTACCAGGGTAACTTAAGATATTGACATTAGGGGAAACTGGTGAGGGATAGACAAGAATTCTGTGTATTATAGTTGCAGCTTCTCCATAAATATAACATTATTCCAGAGAAGGCAAGAATTCACTTAGGCAAATAGAAATTCAACACAGGCTTATACCCAATTACAATGCAATCCCCCAAACACGCTTGTGTTAATTGTTTTCAGATTATCCCAAAAGGTAAAATCACAAAAAACCACTAATTCACACAGAATTCCAGAGTCCCTGAAAGTTTGTCTTTGGACATCACATTGAGAAAGATTGCTCTAAGAGTGTAGCAGAGGAAAAGTCTGTGTAGTATAGTGGTACAAAGTACACCTATAAAGTCAGAATTCCAGACTTGTAACCCCAGTACAGAACTTAACGGCTGTGTGACCTTCTGCAAGTTACTTTCCCTCTCTGTGCTGCAGTTCTCTCTTCTGTAAAAGGAGATGGTAATAGCATCTTCCTCATAGGTTGTTGGTAGGATTAAATGAGATAATCAAACAGAAGGTAAAATTGTGCCTGGCATTTGCTACTCCCTACACTTCCTTTGTGCTCCATGCTCAGCCAGTCTTACGTGAAGAAGGGCAAGCTGATGAAAGGATCATAGGGCTAAGATTCCTTCCATTTGACAGCATTCCTTTGCACTTACTTTGTTATTTTCTTCCTTAAAGGTTTAAAGGAGCTCCTGACAGCACTATTTTTGCTTTTTCCTTATGTAGTGGGCATCTTTCTTTCTATCCACACTATTTCTTAAGTTCCCATGAGGAAGCTATGGTGTTTACTGGTAAAAGTGCCAATTCATTTCTGGTTTGATTCCATTGTAATCACACTGTCAACTTTACAAGATGTTAATTAAGGAATAAGAGACAATTGGGTGTGCTTTACGAGGCCAGTTATGACATGCCTGGTAAGCCCAGTGAGTGAGCATTGAAATGTGTTTCCTCTGCTCCTCACTATGTGTTAATGGCTCAATTAAACATTCCTTAAAGGAGAGTTTATTCTTGTTCCAGGGGTGGGCGTTTTGTAATTTGTTTTGTTTGGGGATTTTGTCCCGGAGTAGGTCCTTTGAGGCTGAAGGAATTCTACCGCTCTGTTCCCAAACATTTTCCAAGGCTTCCTTCGCTCCGTCCTCAGGGAGGAGTATCTGGAAAAGCTTTCACTGCAGTCTATGGTCTTGATTCCAGGACCACCAAGAAGCATGGCTATTTTTAAAAATTTATTGGGAACGTTAGTTAATAACATTATGTACATTTCAGGTGTACAATTTTTTGTGTGTGGGTGTTCAAATTTATAACACAATAGCTGTACACTTAATTTTGTGCTCACCACCCAAAGTCCCCTTCTGTCACCATATAGTTAATCCCTTTTACCGTCTTCATCTTCCCCCTTCCTCTCTGATAACCACCATTCTGTTGTCTGTATCTATGAGTTTGTTTTTTTTGTTTGTTTGTTGCTTTTTATTTTATATTCCACATATGAGTGAAATCATATGATTCTTGTCCTTTTCCATCTGACTTATTTCACTTAGCATGATACTCTGAAGATCCACCCATGTTGTTGCAAATGGCAACATTTCATCTTTTTATGGCTGATTAGTATTCCATTGTATATATGCACCACATCTTTTTTATCCGATCATCTATCAAAGGACACTTAGATTGTTTTCATCTCTTGCCTATTGTGAATAATGCTACAGTGAACATAGGGGTACATGTATCTTTTTGAATAAGTGTTTGGTAGAAGATATTTGCAAATGATACCTCTGACAAAGGGCTAATATCCAAAATATATAAACAACTCATGCAACTGAACAATAACAACAATAAATCTGATTTAAAACTAGGCAGAGGAACTGAATAGACACTTTTCCAAGGAAAACATACAGATAGTCAATAGATATATTAAAAGATACTCACCATCACTAGTTATAAGCGAAATGCAAATCAAAACCACAATGAGATACCACTCACACCTATTAGAATGGCTATTATCAATAAAACAAGAAATAACAAGTATTGGAAAGGATGTGGAGAAAAGGGAACCCTCACACACGGCTGGTAGGAATATAAATTGGTGCAACTACTATGGAAAACAGTATGGAGGTTCTTCAAAAAATTAAGAATAGATTTACCACATGACCCAGCAATCCTTCTGGGTATCTACCTGAAATTTTTTAAAACACTTATTGATAAAGTAGGATCATTTATAAAGGAGCTCCACAACTGCCCTTTGAAGGCTCAGCTGTAACTGCATCTCTGATTTGGGCAGAGAGACAAACTTGAAGAAATACCAGCGTGTCTTATTTCTTCATGAAGAATCCAATCTTTACTATTCAAGTGAACATTTTCCCATTGGTCTTTGAATACAGTTCCAGGTTAATGTTTCCATATCAGCTCCTTTTTAAAATTAATAATTATATAATTAAATTGAAATGTCATTTTTAAGGAGGAAAAAGATGAAGGAATGGTGTAAGTTCCCTGTGACCTGGAATAATTGTGTTCATCATTTAATAAGGGTTTGGATTTGAGCATATTTTTTCACGTATCATATTTGATAGTTGCCTCATCTTGGCACCAGCATCACACTCTCTACTCAGGATTACTCACCATTCTTCAAGGGGCAGGAGGGGACATTCTCAGTAGAAAAGACTGCTTGACTTTGCCCTGTATCCTCCACCCCTCCAGACAGGGGCCACGTTGGAAGTGTCAGTACTTAGAGCACTAATTGAAACAGAAAGTATAAACAGAATTTTGAGAAGCATAATTTAGAAGCCATGACTCCTCACACTACTTCTAGTTCCCTGTCTCCACATTGTCATTCCTTGAAGCTTAACAAACTACCTAAAGAACCTGCTGGCTACAGCAAGAAGCCAGAATCAAACACATGGGCTCACATCAAAGCCCTCACATAACCTTTAAGGACCTTATTCATAGCATCTCATTTATTGAGCACCTACTATATGCAGAGTCTTCTGTTATAAGACTCTATGTGGTGAGAGACGTGGAAATGTTTCACAAAGCTCTTCTTGTCTCCTCTGAAGTTCCCCAAATAAGTTGATGTATCCACTTTGGTACCACCCTTGCATCTTTGTTTCCAAGGAAACTGCAGGAACATATCTTGTTTTCCTCTGTGCTTCTGTGGAGTTCCTACCTTGTAGAGCTTTAGTGTCCCAGTCCTACAAGTGGTTGTTTAAAAGATCTAGTCATTTCGTTTCCACTTAACCAAAAACAAGCTAGCTAGTTATAAACCCTAACCTGTTGAAACAATGGCTGCATTAAGTAACCCCATTAATAGAACATCATGCTACATTTCAATATACGAAAAACAAAACAAAACAAAAACCTGTTTTCTTTCATTTGGACTTGGAAGTCTGTAAAAAAAAAAAAAAAGAAAAAAGAAAAAAACCTAGAGAAGAAAATTAATTGGACAACTGACCAGGCTATGTGTTATCATATATACATAAGAAATTCTTCCACTTCTGTTAAAAACTTAACAAGTAAGTTCCTTGTTGCAATGCAATTCTGACACTACTCAGAATTATTTCAGATTTAATAGGCTAAGGACACAGTCTTCCAGAAGACTCTCCTTACTTCAAATATCAGCCCAAGGGTTCTCAGGCTACTACACTCTGACCAACTGGTTACAAATTCGGAAGTTTCCACTAGCTCCTCAGGTTCAGTAATTCACTAGCATGACTGAAGAACTCAGGAAAGTGGTATACTTACGATTACAGTTTTCTTATAAGGGATCCAAATCAGGACCAGCCAAATGAAGAGACACATAGGGCAAGACCTGGGAGGGTCTCAGACACAAACCCTCCATGTCCTCAGGACAGGTCACTCGCCCAGCACATCGATGTGTATCACCAACAAGGAAGCTCAGCCAAGCTCCAGGTGGCCAGAGTTTTTATTGATATCATGTTCATTACATAGACTTGCGTGATTGAATCATTGGCCACGGGATTGAAGTCAAGCTCCAGTTCTCCTCCCCTCGCTGGAGGTTAGGCTGGTACCATCTGGCTCAAAGCCCCAACCCTCTAATCACATGGTTGGTCATTCCAGCATGGCCAACCCCCATCCTGACACTATCTAGGGGCCCTCTAGGGTCACCTCATTAGCATAAACTCAAGTAGGATCTGAGGGCCCCACCGTCAATTACAAAGGCACTCCTACCCCTTCAGAAATGCCTATAATTTAAAGGCTCAGTCCCAGGAACCAGGAACAAAGACCAGCCAAATTCTTTGTTATGTAACACTAATAACAACTAATGAATAGTTCCAAATAGCGTTTTGAATCCCAGTTTCAAGCAAGGCTGGAATTCTGTACTGCAGCTCTTCTCAGTTGACTTGGTATGGCTACTTTTAGCAACAGTAATAGGATAACAATACCAGGACCTGGCGTGGTTAAGTAACTCAGGATTAGAAAGTACTTTTGGTTCCCGAAATAAATGGGAAAATGGGTTTGCTGCTAATTGTGACTGTGGTTCAGTAACTGGGCTAATTTCAAAGCGAGGGTTGGTTTATCTGACAGTTTCCACAAAAAGGATTAATTCAGCAGAAAGCCGCTAGAGAAGCAGATCTCACACACTCCATAACTTGGGCTTGGGGAATACCGTGTGAAGACTGCAAGTCAACACAAGTGTTTTCAATATAATGGGAGCTTGGGGTGTCCGTCCTGGGAACTCAAGCCCCAATAGCCCTTATCAAGCAAATTAACTTATAGGATCATAAATCACAATGGATATTTGAAGAGGTCCTGAGTCCTGCCCTTTGCCAAAGAAAGACTGGGACCCTGCAGGCAAAGGAGCGTTGAAGGTGAAAATATTATCCAGATAAACTTAAAAACTTGTTTATGCTACAAAGTAAACTAAAATGTGGAAGTGATTATTCTGATAACAAACAAGACCGGAAATGTTTGGGTAGAGGCATTTATAGTAATCTGTACTATTTTGGACTTGCTCTAAGCTATGACTTTTGCTAATTGGAAAACAAATAGCTATCCATGAAGAGGGCCTTATTCTTTGACAGATCTTTTGTAAAACCCTTGTCCCTAGAGTAAAATATTTGCATCTGGATACAAGAGATAATGGGTTTGAAAAATCTTAATTACCAAAATTGGCTTAATCTCATCTACAGCATAATTAATTCTCCACATTCAGAAACAGAGTATATAATGTGAAAGAAGGGTAGAATGATGGGTGATTTTATTTGCTCGTTTTGCTGTTTTAGAGGGTAGGGAGTAGAAACTTCTCATTTTCTTTAGCAACCATCCTTGACATGTGTTTAATTCCAAATGGGGGTAGAATCTGTTTTTATGTCTTATGTCAGTAGCCGATTTGTTCTTTTCATATCAAGTAATAAACAGTATCTTATTACTGTATTAGTATTATTTTCACTACATTCCCCCAAGCGCCTGTTAGTCGCAGGAGCAAAATTCTTGACAAGATCAAGTCGCACTGACTCTCTCCTATGGCAGCCAACACACAACTGGTCCTGGGGGACCTTCCCTGGGCTGACTCTTCTATTGCTTCCTTTTCACTCTCCCTTTCCTCAGTGTCTTTGACCACTGCAATCATCTAAGAGCAATTTAGAGCAGGTGGCATAAAAGTATAATGTGCAGGTAAACACAGTAGGGAATTCGATCTGCATTCAGATCTGGCACTTCTTTTGCAAACTCCTCAACTAGATTTCAAGTTCTTAAGGACTGTGACCTCTTTCTACCTCTCTAATTTCTTTTTCTGTGCCTGGTACATTACTATAATCCCATCTTGCTGCTGATTGGTTAGTTGATAATTAGATTCACCCTTGTAACTATTATACAAAGAAAAGGTTAGAAAATGTGTACACTGATTAGTATAAAAGAAAGAAACCTGGCATCATTTCCCTGACCATGAACAAAAATACAGTGGAAGTGTTATACAAACAACAACAAAACTGTCAGCAGGGAGAAGTACATCTATATTATGAAGGAAAATACTATGTTGTGTTCATTCAATACATCTAAACATAACATGTATAGAATTTCAGAGAAAAGTAGATAGTTCTATAAGGTAATGACATCTGGGTGAATTTTTTATTCTATTTCCCAAAAATTCTGTGAAAGTTTTATATTACCATGTTTCCCCGAAAATAAGACATAGCCTGACAATCAGCTCTAATGAGTCTTTTGGAGCAAAAATTAATATAAGACCGGGTATTATATTATGTTATATTATATTAGACCCAGTCTTATATAAGACCTGGTATTAGATTAGATTAGATTAGATTAGATTAGATTAGATTAGATTAGATTAGATGCGGTTTTATATAAGACCCGGTATTATATTATATTATATTATATTATATTATATTATATTATATTATATTATATTATATTATATTAAAGACCCGGTCTTATTTTACTATAAGTAAAGTGTAAAATCTTATTTTACAGATTCGTCCTCACAGTCCTCAGAAGGAACCAACCCTGCCAATATCTTGCTCTTGGACTTCTGGCTTCCAGAAGTGTCAGAAAAATTTCTGTTGTTTAAGCCACCTGGTTTGTGGTACTTTGTTAGGATAGCCCTAGGAAACTAATACAATAACCATTAACCATTGCTTTGTATGTTGTACAGATGGCCTAAACAGGAAGTTTAACCTTAAAACCAATGTGTGCTTGCCCACACACAAAAATGGATCAAAAGCTGAGAACATTGCAAAGTACTTAAGGTCACAAGATTTCTTAAATCAACTTTATTGAGGTATAATTTAAATATAATAAAATGTATTCATTGTAACTATGCCATTCAATGAGTTTTGGCAAATGCGAGACCATTCCAATTAAGCTATAAAACATTTCTTGGAAAGTTTACTCATGCCCCTTTCCCAGTGAATCCCCCACTCATGTCCTCGGCAACCACTACGTATCATCACTATAGATGGATATCGGGAAGTCCAAAGTTATACACGGATTTTCGACTGTGCAGGGGGCAGCACCCCTAACCCCTGTGTTGTTTAAGGGTCACCTGTAGTTGTAGGATTCTATTTGAAATGTTGTACAACACACTCTTCGCAGCAGTGATGAACACGAACCACAGTAAGAAATACGTTTTCCTCATGACCTATACTTTAAGTATGACCAAGACCAAAATGTCATAAAAGAATCCTTACTATTTTCAATGAACTCTGACTCATTCACTTCCTCCTTCATTTGTCCAGTCTATATACAATTATATAAAATGGTGGAGTAACATCTGTTTAGAGGACAGGAATATAGAAAAGAGAACAAACACCCCATTTATCTCATTTGGTCTTCTTTCTGAAGAGCTAACTAATATTCTCCCGGGTCATAGTTTTCTTTTCTGCCACAAAATAAGAGGTAGCCCACAAACCTAATATTCACGTAGACAGTTTATTATAGAGAAACCTTTAAGCGTTTTCATCACCATTTTGGGCATAGGAAATCTTAGGCACATACAATTTAGATCCTATGACCTGTTGTTAGTCAAAATGCATAATCCTAAATGGGCTGCCGGACTTCTTCTGCCCAAGGCAACAGGATTTCCACTCGGGCTCTACACTGCCCTCTCCTGGTACAACAAAGTTCACATCCTGGCAGCTCAAGAGTCCCAAACCCTAGTCTAGACAACTAAATGCATCCTTTTCTTAAGCAGTGGGCAGACATACATGAACTTCCATTCACCTCTGGACCAAGAAGGAAAAAGAAAATAAAAGTAATAAGAAAGAAAGAGAAGAAGACATTTGGCTATGTCTAGCTTTGGTAATTCAAATTAAATTAGAATGGTTCTTCATCTACCCATCTACCACTTAGTTCCTTAGTTCTTTTTTTTTTTCTTTTCTTTCTTTTTGTTCTTTCTTTCAAGAAATAAACACAAAATGGCTCATCAAAATAGCAATGACTAAGTGGTTGGGAAGAAGAAGCCTAAGTTTGATGTTGCCTTGTTTCTAACAGAATGAAAAAAAAAAATCCTAAACTCAAACCCTATAATTCAACCCAACTTGTCGCCACCCTCTGATTAAAGCATTTTTTAAAAATAACAGATAGAAAGTTGAGATCTGCACTGAGATAAAGATGTTTAGCATAGATCAAAAGGAATGGTACATATGTCAGTTAGATTAAGTGACAGGATGTGGGGAAGTGCTGAGTCCTATATCCAGTTACTTCATGCATGAGCACATTTGCTGAATGAGGGACTCTTAACAGGCTGCCGTGCATAGATGGAAACCAGGGAAATTAATGGAAGGCAATCTACAATGGTTAGAGTGTTTGTTCTGATATGCATCCAAGCCCACATTTCTCCTAATTAGTAATACTACTGTAATTTTTTATAACAGTCTATCTTGCCATGCCCAGGATAGTAAATTATCTTTGAAACTTTCATGTGACATTCCTGAGGGGGTCAACGTTATGATGTAAGTGCTTGATATCCCATATACATAAACTGAATTACATATAGACAGACTATTTCCCCAAGCCTAGTAGAAAGAAAAATATTTAAAATCCACCCCCTCCCCAACACACCAAAAATTCCATTTATGGCATTTTGGGAGGCAAAAGGGACAAGTAGTGTAGAATAATGTCAATCTCAATGGAGCCCAGAAAAGAATAGTAAGTTATTTTTGAGGTGAAGTGGGATTGGGGAAGGGAGAGAATGAGGAGGTATACTTTACTTGCTAAGAAAAATGAAAAAGTCAGACAGTGGTTATTTTTCTGGATGTGTGAGTTACACCAAAAGAGTGCTGCGAAAGATCACTATTAATGCCACATATTTCTTTGGGATGCCATTCATACATTATCCTTCACAATGCAGATGATATTGGCTAGTCAAGATCGGACTATAAATCAGAGAAGTTAAAAAACTATATTAGGGAAATGCTATGTGGCTTATTGTGAGGGTTGCCTCCTTACTTAACATTGTTATAAAAATCTAAAATTCTAGAGCTGGAAAAAACCTTCTCATTACCCTCAGCAGCCTTAACTACTCCCAGTTTAGTAATAATCAAATCAAATCACCTTTTAGCTAAAATGGTTCCATACCCTTGATAATCCAACAGGCCAGGACTAAGGTGAGGGGATTGAGGCACTTGCCGGGGGCACAAAATTTAAGGGGGGAGTTGGTGCCCAAAACCTCAGTAATCAAAATAAATAATATTTTAACTTCCCCTACTCAAATCCCATCTCTGTCGGATCCTGTCTTTATTTAAAATTTTGATATATTGTTCATCAGGGACTTTTTGCACTTATTTTGATATTTGAAAATACTACTCATCTTGATTACTGAAGTTACTGGCACTCTTAAATTCTGCACCCTATGGCAAGTATTTCACTCACCTCACAATACCCCTGGAGCTGTAAATCCATTCCAATATTTATATAACTTCAGATTCAGAAATTTCTTCCTTGCATCTAACCCAGGGTTTCTCAACCTCTGCACTACTGGCATTTTGGATGCCAGATAATTCTTTGTTGTGGGCGGTTGTCCTTCACACTGTAGGATGCCTTGCAGCATCCCTGGCCTCCACCCAGGAGATGTCAGGAGCGCCCTGTCTCCCCGTCCTCCTACCATCATTTCCAAATCATTCCTGATCGAGAGCCATTGATATAACTAAAATTTCTCATGCTGCAAAACCACCTCATTCCTTCCAGTTGTATCCTCAGTAGATAGAAAGCAGCCTTTCATTGTTTTCTAAATAACAACCCCATGAGATTCTTTGCTTTGTAGAGTGTGTGTTTACTTTATAATCTGATTAGAGTAATGATAATCGTGTTAGCATGTCTAGACTTACTGAGGTCAAATCCCTGGCCTCTGTAAGGTTTATTCCTGTCTAATATCTGACATCTCAGTAGACCACTTGGCCATCTGAAGCGGTAGCTTCTTCCAGAAGTTCAGAAATGCCTTGTAATTATAACCCTTTTGTCAAACTATAAACTCAGCTCTCTCCTTGCCTTAGGCCACAGAGACTGGTTACTCCCCTAACCACATTTCATTCTCTTCAAAGTGGATTTCATCTTGGAATTTATCAATAACCTTTATGTAAGCTATCATATCTTCTTCCATCTCAGAAGCTAAGGGTCGAATGAGTCAGATTATATTAAATAATTCAGCAATTCAACTTCCTCTGTGATCTTAGTTTTTGAAATACTACAATTTGGGGAAGGCATTTTGCCTATAATGAGCAGGAAAGATTTAATAAAGTATTTAGCAAAGTAAAAGCCAAATTCATTACAAATATTTTTAAACCTAGAGTCAGACTTGGAAATCAAATTACACTTGGAAGATAAAAATCCATTTCTGGACACTAGTTTTATAACAACATACTGAAAAGTCTCATAGTCATCCATGCAAATGGCAATATGAATTATAAATAGGTAGTCAGATAGACCAGCTAGAAATTGTTCCCAGTGATACACAATCTGCCACCTTCATCCTCCACTCTGTTGAACTTTTATAAAATTCTGGGTTTTCCCTTCCCGGTAGGACTGATGTATGTGGGGATCAAACTATATACAAGATAATTAGTTTCCATATTATACCAGTCAGGGTTGTTAGCTGCAAGGAACAGAAACTAACTCTGGCTGATTAAGTGAAAAAGAAGCATTTGCTGTTGAGTTGTTGGATAGTTCAACATGATTGGGACAAGGCTCAAAATGACTAGAGAAAGAAAGCTGGGAAGCAGGTGGAACCCAGCCAAAAACACAGCCGCTAACCCCTCTAAGAGGAAATCAGCACCGCTGCCCCCACCACCGAATAACAGATGCTGTCGATTGCCCAGCAGACACAGACCCTGAACTCGGGGTGGTACTGCTCATGCTACCATCACCTTGGTACCTCTGGATTCTCCACTGCCTCTGCCTTGTTATGTCACCAGCTCCCAATTCAACGTCACTAGCAGGTGCATCTATATAGTCAAGTCCTGGGTCATGTGCCTGCACCCTACCTGCAAAGAAGGCTGTGACAATGTCTGGACTTTTCAGCTTCGAAAATGGGAGGCAGGCACCTAAGAAAATGACAGCTGTACGTTATGATAAATACAGGTAGGATAAAAGTGAGGTAATTATGAATAACAGATGAAATCTTGGGCTCTGGAGTCAGAACATCTGAATTTGAATTTATGCTCTATTATTAGCTATGTGACCTTGGTCAAATTATTTAAATCCTTAATCATTTCTATTTGTTCACCTCTAAAACAGAAGAAGTACTGTTACTGCCTTAGAGGCCCTTGTGAGAATTAAATAAAAACATCCATGTAAAATTGCTTAGCACATACATGGTACATAGTAAGTAATTCTGTATATCTATATATGTTGTGTATATATATACACATATTTATTTTTAATGCATATGTATGTATTCCAGTATGCACTATTGATAGCAGAGATAGAGCTTCTCTATCCCCGTTCTCCTCCCCTCTTTTATAAACACCTACCAAATACTGACAGTGTATTTGCATATCTCAGACTATTCATTTAGCTTAATGCAGGGCAAGGCAACTCAATTTGACTTTGGTTTCCCTGCTGAAAACATACATGATATAGCAGAGCAATACCAATGAAGAAATAATTATCATTGTGCATATGCTATAGTAGCATAAGAATGGAAGTTCAGAGAGTTGTAGGATTAATTTTCTCTGGGGAGCTAGAAAAGTCATGATAGAAGGAACTTGACAGGGAACATGAAGAACAGAAAATAAGAAATTTCCAGAGAGTAGAGAGAAGGACCCATACTGGGCAGTGAGAAGACTCTCGGCACTGCTGTGTAGGTGCTGGTGTGCCTGAGAATGGGGAAGAGATTGGAAGGACAAGAGCAAGGGGTTGATGGGAAGGTTGGAAAAGATGAGCTGAGAAAGATAGACTGGGACCAGGTCGTCAAACCCTTTTGGGTCACACCAGAGTGCTATCTTTTCATCTGCAGACACACATGCACGTAAAAATGTTAAGAACTGGCCATTCTCCCTAGTAAAGTGTCACAATATTTAAGAGTTTTCATTGATTATTCAGAAGTTAAATCCCAAAGGATTAAGGCTGGCTTAAGCAAAATAGGGGAATAGGCAAAGCTTGTCCCAATCTTTTCCCTCTTAACTTCTATCGCAGGTCCCTAGGGCCATCTGGACCGTCTTTGCCTATACATCATCCAGTGCAATGCGTTCTGCCCCAACTAATGCTCCCAGCTCCTCATCCTGCCATTCTTCTTCCTCCTCCATTCATCAGCACTCTGATTTCTGTTTCATTAACAAGACTGAGAACGGGCTAAACTGGTGGACCAGTCTCGACTTCTGTCCCAGTCTGCGGACCTTCTTTGTAACAAATTGCCCTAATAGTTGCCCAGAAACAATATAAACCCAATTTGACCCCAATTTCTGTTAGCTCCTAGACCTACATCTTCCCAACTTCTGCGTCTCCTCAACCCCAGCCACAGTTAGAACACATGCTCTAATATGGACAGAAGAATGTTTATAGACCACAAAACAAGAATGCTCAAAACAGTATTGCTCCAGAAAATCTAAGGCGAGTGGTTGTTTCATGATTTCTCTGAAGGAAATAGAAGGGTCTTTGGGCTGGGGACTAAGTCTATTCTTCCCTTTCTAGGCCTAGAGTTTGGTCCCAAGTTTTCCAACAGCATTAACTCCGAGTTCTAAGCTCAGGGACTCCAGTAGCCACATGACCAAAAATGGAAGGGTTTGGCTCCTTGCGCACTGTTTGCAGAGCTACGTGGATTTCTTTCAGGTTTTATTTCAGCTGCCAGGAGCCCAGGGGCTCGAGCCTTGTGAGAACCTCAAGAAATATCAGGGAATTGAGAGGAGACCCAGAGAGCTGGTAGTGGTGAGCTGTTGCTGATATAACCAGGATGGAGAGCGAGAAGGCCTAGAAATGGGCCCACTGCAAAGAGTTGTGGCTGAGAGCGCTTCGTGCCACAGGGCCAGCCTCTTTACTGATCTACTCTGGTAAGACACAAGGAACGGTTAAAAATGAGCAATTATCCTTGAGACCGATTCGTTCCTTCAGGGGCAGTATATTTTCCTCACATGCTTTCCTCTTCGCAGCAAGCAAATGCATGTGGAGCCAGTGACTACAAAGTTGGTCATATTGAATTTACTCAGTTTTGCACACGTCTTCATGCATGAAGCATTGCAAACCTTCATATGTAGACTGAGGAGAGAAAGGAAGACAAAAAAAAGAACCCTGCGGCAAGGCCTAAGGAAAACCTTGTGAAAAGAAAAACGCCAAGATAAAGCAACACAATTTGAAATCCTAATCTCCTGAAATGGTGCCTTTAAAGCTGCACTTTCCACATTTCTGAGGGGGTCCTTCAAAACTCCGTGTCAAATCATGTTATAAGCTCCTTCTTACCTGTTTGTGATAGGTTTCAGGGGCCAGTAATTCCCCCATGTGTGGCAGCAAAGTTTAGAGATTTGTGCACTTGAGTAAACGTCCTGCATTGCTTTTTGTGGAGTGCTGGCGAAGGAGTGAGATTTATTCTCCCTTTCAGAACTAAATCATGCAACTTCCAAGGACAGTCCAGAGGCAAGCCGGAATCACTCACTTGGTCAGATAATCTAAAGGCCGATGACTTAATATTACACTCTGGTTTTGTCCAGTAAGATACATAGCTAGGTAGAATGCCCCTGCATTTTTTTTTTTTCAAGTAGACAATACCAAACAAGACCCCATCTGTAAGGGAGACCTTTCTGGTACCCTTTCCCCAGTCTCCCTCCTGTGGTACCCTTATCCATTGCCAAAGATGGCCTCAAATTCTGGGCATTGGCTGGATGCTGGGGTGACGACAGTGCCAGAGGGCTCAGGAAAGAAGAGTTATGAAACCATACTAGCTGTGGAGAGAGGGCTTCATCTGCCATGGGAAGGGTGGTGGACAACTCACTTTGTCTCCTCCTCTACCCACCTGGTGGCACTCTGACTGGCCTGAGGCTTAAACAGGAAGAGGCAGGCATGATAAGCTCTGCACGGCATCTTCGGGACAACAGGTCACAAACACAGTGTCAGTCGGCGCCAGGCAGGTAATGTTGTCAGTGAATGAAATGGGCCAGGTGTAAGGCAATACAGATGGTTGGGATCTAAGGAAAAAAAAGAAGAAAAGACTATCTACTATATTATTTATTTGCTTGTTGTTAAAAATAAAGATAGCTTTCTTTAAAAAAAAAAAAAAAAGACAATGGTCTGAAACAAAAACCAAATTAGTTCCTCCTGGCAAAGTCATGTACTTTCTTGTATTAGGCTCTATTGTTCCCTTTTCCCCTTGACTGTCAAGAGGCTCACAGCGATATTATGTCCTTCCATCCTTTCCTCTCCCAACACACACACATGCGCACACACATATGCACACATTTGCCTGGTAGTCTGGAAAGATGTGACATAGGTGATAGAAGTGTTATGCTAATTAAATATTTAGAGTTGCTAATTTATTATTATTAAATAATTGATAGGTGCAAAGTTCTGTTTTTTAATTTTCTTCTGTTTTATGTCTTTCCATATAAAACTCTCTACTAAACATCCAAACTCAGTGGAAAGAACAGTTAAGATGAGTTCTAAATTCTGGCTGTATTAGTAAACTCCAAAGTTATCCTAATTTTCAAAACATCTTGTTATCCTCATTTTAAGGACTTAAAGTATCCTTTTGGAAATTTTTGGTTTTGCTTATGGTTTTGTTTTTCGTTCTTTCTTTTTTTTTTTTAATTATCATCTCTGTCTGCAAGCCAAGATTATGAATAGAGATGATATACTTTAGGAAAGGGCCATCGATCCAAAATTAATCTCTCCCAGAGTTAATTCCTGAATAAATTAGGCTGGATGCATTTTTCAACGCTATAAATTATGTGTAATAGGTATAAATAAAACATGAACTGGGTTTCCTCATTTATAACTTTGTATCTATGACACTCCAGTGTAGAAAGGGCAAAGTTGTTTTTGTTTTTTCTTTTTTCGTTAGAGCTGTTGGGCTAGCCATCTCAAAGATTGCAGGAGATACTGTAAAATCAAATAGATGTCCTTTCTATGGCTGAAACAGCTAATAATCGGAAGTCTACAGAAAAATTCCCTCTGCGTACTTATGCAAAAGATCATGACCCTCCTCTTGAGACCAGCAAACCAGTAGAAGAATTGCCAGTAAAGATTTAAGACTGAGGTGGGAGAGGAACCAACATCTCTGGGACTTAGGAAGGCTGTTCTGCTGTATGAAATACATGGCCCATTGTTGGCTTCAGGTTGTTTTATGGTTACAGTTCAGTTCTTGGAGAAATCGATGAGTTGGGATGAAAATAGTTCTCCCTCAGCTGAGGACCAACATGTAGTGGGCACTGTGGTGCAGCCCATCCCCTTTACTTGGCCAGTACACACACCCCTTCACTGTGTGAATGTCGTAACAGCCTTGCCTGGGTCATTTTGCCCTGCCCCACCAAGGCGGGGGTGGCTCCCAGCCGAAGAGCCACAAGAAGCCAGCCCTCTCACCTCATTCTGTTTTGAGGTTTATACTCCAGAACTATACTGTCTGATATGGTAGTCATTAGCCATACGTAGCTATTTAAATTTAAAATTCAGTTCATTGGTTATGCTAGCCGTATTTCAAATGCTTGATGGCCCTATGTAGTTAGTGGTAGCTGTACTAGACAGTGCCAATTATACAGAACATTCCCAATTATATAGAACATTCCCATTATTGCAGTAACCTCTATTGGACAGCACTGCTCCAGAGTCTACCCCCCATGGATCAGGCCAAGGTAGGTTTTACCTCAGGCAGTGTCCTTGCTCACTCATTCCCTGGCCTGTTCCTCTACCTCCTTTTGTTTGCTTCTGAAGAGCACTCCCTCAATGAACCACATGCTCCTGAATCCCTGTCTCAGGCTCTGCTCCGAGGGAATTCAAGCCACACCCTTCCGCCATACCTTACCCTCTGCATTTCTTCTCTCTGGCTGTTCCTGACTTATACCCTTTTGTAATAAACCAGTGATCTAGTGAGTGAGTGGGTTTTCTGAGTTCTGTTGTGAGGCTCTCTAGCAAATTAATTGAACCCAAGGAAGAGGTCGTGGGGACCTCTGATCTGTAGCTAGTCAGTCAGAAGTCCAGGTAACAACCTGGACCTTCCACTGGCATCTCAAGTGGGGCAGCGTGGGGGTGGGGCAGTGGGTGGTTGTAGGACTGAGACCTTACCCTGTGAGACCAGAAGCTGTCTCTGGACAGACCGTCAGAATTGAGTTGAATTGTTAGGACACACAGCTGGTGTCTGGAGCATAGCTTGGTGGTGTGGGGCAAACCTCCCTCCCCATATTGGAATTTAGTAACTAATATACTATTTAAAAGTAAGTTTATCCTACAATTCCTGACTTTGCAGACATCCTATTGAACCACCGGGTTAAAAATGCAGACTCTTGGGCCCCACTCCAGACCTACTGGAAGGGACTTACTGTGAGTGAATTTCTCACTTTCTGTGAGAAATTTGCATCAGTAACTGCCCTCTCCCTCATGTGCTCTCTGCTTGAGAGGGTACATCCATCTTCTCCTGTTCTTGGATATCAGTGCTCCTGGTTCTTGGGCCTTCAGACTCTGACCAGGGCTTACACCATTGGCTCCCCTGGTTCTTAGGCCTTCGGGTCGGGCCTGGAACTATACCACGGCTTTCCTGGGCCTCCAGCTTGCCAACTGCAGATTGTGGGACTTCTCAGTCTCCATACTCATGTGAGCCAATCCCTCATAATAAATCTCTTTCTGTATATCTCTGCATATCCTATTGATTCTGTGTCTTAATACAGAGTTCAATATATCTTTTTAGGGGGACACCCATCAACCCATTCCATGATACAATAGCAGCAGCCATTGTATCAGACAGAAATCTGAGGAAGAGTTAGGAGCTGGCAGCTGTGGACAGAAGAACCACATTAGGCATCGCACTGTGGATTGTGTTTGCTGGGAGTCAGGCATTTGGGGGAGAGTGAAGGTAGTTAGATATGAGCTCTTTCCATCTGTTTCTAGCCAAGGAAACGAACTGCAATTCTGGAAGCAGTTCAAAACATGCTGCAAAATGCCTCATTCCTGAGCCAAATGCAGTTGGCCTGTGCTGTACTGGAGCTAAAAAAAGAAGAAAATGGGGGAAGAGGATGACTTTGTACTATTTCTCTACGGTCCTGAGGGCACAATGAAAATCGACACTTTTAGCTTGAGACGTTAGCTGCCAGGATTCTAGTAGGGTTTGTCAAAATACACGAAGTAAATGTGCATTCATTATTCTTTGGGAACCCTAGTTCTGGTGGCCTTTTCCATAAGCCATTCAGACCCCATCAGCATCCAAATTTTCCCATAAGGCTGTCTCTTGATTTTATTTCATTGGAGTTAAATGTCCTGTTTGGAGCCCTCAGAATGCCTCACTTAGATATTACACAGAGTTTCATAAAAGACCAAAGAGAACTATCCAAACATATTTAGAAGCAAAAGCCACATCTGCTGGGCCTTAACACACAGAAGATTATGGCTCTTTATGCTTAGGATGTCCTTCTTGGCATCCATCTACAGGCTTTTAAATGCCCTATCAGACAAGCCTGGACACTGCTCACATTCATACATGTGAGGTAGCAGTGGAAGGGAGAGGGTAAGGATTCAGGCAGAAAAGGTGAGATGCACTAGGGAGGCAGAAGTGAGAACGAGGAAATTACACCCTGATATATGATAATCAATGAACTTGATTGCACAGTGACCAGAGGGAGGGTATATCCAGAAATGAAAGTAATAATAATGTGCTCCCTACATTTACTGAGCACTTACTTGATATATGTTGCTCTTCCTGTAGCTGTGGATTCATGGCTTTCATCATATTTGTAAAATTATTATCCATGATCACTTCAAATATTGTCTGTCCTCTATTTGTTTATTTATCCTCCGTATTGTTTAATTGATGGGTCGATGTTTTCATCTCCCCATGTCTCTGTTCAGTATTATGGATAATTTCTTTAGCTCTTTTTTCTAGTTTACCAATTCTCTTTTCAGTTGTTTCTAATCTTCAGTTTAATCCATCTATGGTGTATGCACACAACCAGGGCACACAGAAAACCATATAGCTTTTATAGCACCCACAAAACTTCCTTACGTCAGTCTCAGGAATTTTCCAAAATAAGAGAAGGCCTGATTTTTAAAAAAGTAACATCTTTATGCAATAAAAACTATAGAATTAAGAATTCAAAACTACTATTAAGTCAGTGAACTTCCTGTCAGTTTGTTCCATATGGACTTCTTCAATTGGACAATTTGATTACACGAATGAATACCAACTGCACAATGTAGAGAGAGACTGCTGTTCTAAGTGGTCAGTTTGGCCTAACAATCCATATATGCTATTGAATACAAGTGATGACTGGGGCCTTCCAAAGATTAACGGGCCATTATTGGCAGCTGAGCCTGCTCCTACACCTGGGGAGGGGGGATTTGCTTCACGTTGCCCCACAGGATCCCTCCTGACCATTGTGGTGGCCCATCACCTCCTTCACCAGGGTCTTCTGTTCCATAGAGGGAACACCCACCCCGCTGAGGACAGGTGTCACAGACAGTGCTTGACAAATGTGTCCCACACCAAATCCCACTTTTCCTAGTAAAGACAGCAAATAAAATTCCTCTCCAATCTGCAGGACGTCCTGTAGAACTTGTCAAATGGTAATCAACTGTGGCCAAAGCTCAGCCATCTCAAGCAAACCCAGGGGACCTCTGTTATGAGCATGAGTCATTGATACCTAACTTATTGCGTGTGCTGTAGGGGAGGGAACTCCAGACAAGAAACCAGAAGAACAGAGAGAAATCATGGTTTTACTATATTTTAGCAGCGTTACCTTAGGCAATTCATGTAACAGCTCTGAGCCTTGGTTTTTCTCATCAGTAAAATGGGGCCTGGGTTGGGAGTACCTGCTTTTTGGCCCATGAATGATTGGGGGGCAGCATTTTGGCTTCCCCTCTGAATTTGCTGTAGGCGTCCTCTCTTAGCTAACAAGTCTTCTATATTTGATGGCAAAGGTGTCAACTACCTTGAAGCAAATGACAAGCCACCAGAGGGCAGACAACTTGGTTTCTCTCCTTGTTTTAAAGTCCCCAAAGCATGAGCAGGTGAGATCCGAGTAGTCCCTATTTGTCAGGCCTCCCCTCTCACACATTGTGGCCCCTCTTGTACGCTCCTCAGAGGACAATGCTGTCCTACAAAGGTGGGGTATGGTGACCAACTCATCCTGGGCTACCTGGGACTTTCTGGTTTTCAGAGTAGAAGCCCAGCAGCACCCCAGGGCAAATGGTCCCCTGAGATGGGGGCAGAACTGGTACGTAGATTTGAGTGGCTTCTGTTGGAGGCCTTCGTGTGTTGTGTGCAAGCAGATGTTCTGGCTGCTGCTGGGTGCCTGACCTACTGGGTTTCCGCTGCCTTGCAGCTTGACTTCAGAGACGGCTCCTTCCTGGGATCATCCCCAGAGTCACTGGAATGCTTCTGCCTCAGGCCTCACTGAGCTTGGTAAATAACAGGCCAACCCGAGGGACCAGCCCCTCTCTGGTGCCCTTTCCCCACGGCAGGTAGGCAGCTAGACACGAGCCACACTAATTAACAGGTCTGCTTTTTTCTCCTTGCTTTCCCAGTTTGGCCCTGACAGAACAGCGAGGGGAGGGAGGCCCGGGGGCCCAGAACTGCAGCCCTGTATCCCTGCTGGTTACTAATGAGAGTCTCTGAGGCCTGCAGCTGGTACTGTGTTGACTCTCCTGCAAGTTATTTATCCTTTGGTGATGTATGCCCTTGTATCCAACATCCAAAAATTACTCAGCTCCCGCGCACAGCACCATGGGGAATGTCCCCTGCTCTGGGAGTTTGCCGTCTTTGTCCCTATAACTTCTTCAGGGTTCTGCCCACACCCACCCTGGTGACTCTGTTTCCCACAGTCTTGCTCTAAATATCTTGTCTCTTGTCTGACCAGGCTGGTTTTCTCTCAACAACAGCTCTTTAGATTTGAGGGGGGATCGTCTCAGTTTCCAGAAGGCCTATGCTTGCCTTTTCCCATTCGATGGGTCTGTTTTACGGGTTACATGCACGGCAGGCCTGGGACTGAGCGTTCTAAAAGCACCTGCTGTTTTGGGCTGCCCAGCTCTTGGTCCCTTGCATCTCGTGACAATGGTAGCCTGACTTTGTTGTGGGAACCACCTCAAACTTCACGTTGTTAGGAATTTGTGGGCACAATAAATGGGCCTAAACAATGAGAACACTCTTTCTCCCTGACCATCACAATTAGCTCAGGGAGGGCACCGGCCCGGCCAGGCTGGAACTGTTGGGGGAATGTGCCCTCTGCCCACTGGGATGACACACACTTGGTCATTTTGGCCACCACATGGGGAAAGCCTGCCTGAGAATGCAGTCAACCAGAGGACAGCCAGCCGCGACTCAGACACTGCCTGGCAACAGACTGTGAGCCTTGTAGCTTTGGTCCAGCCACACCAGAAGATAACCTGCCCTCAGATTTCACAGTCACACACCCCTTTATATTAAGCCAGTGTCAGTTGAGATCCTGTGTCTGAAACCCAAAGAGACATGATTAACATACTGCAGCTTTCTGATTCTGGGATCAGTGTTCCTTCTGTTCTACTGTGCTGTCTTTCTTTATCCCTAACCTGCCACACACATTCCATCATCAGCATCTTCACTTCAGGTAACCTCCCCTGACCTGTCCAACCACCCTTCAAGCCCAGGGCAAGACTTCTCTCCCTCCCGCCAAGCAAGTGTTGCACTTTATCTGCTGGCTCACCTTGTTAGCACGAGACAGTGGCCAGCCTGCAACTGCCATGCCTTTCCCAGGGTCGTCATTCAGCTTCTCCAACTTCTAGGCCAGGCATGTGTGCTCAGCTCGGAGATGAAGGGTCCTGGTTTCTGCAGGGTAGGTACACCAGAGGCACGGGGTTCAGCTGATCCTTGTGGTTCCCAGCTGGTGTGTGTGGGTCCCGGCTGGTTCTTGTTCTTCCCCACTTATATCCGTCTCCCCTCCCCAGCTGCCTGCCTTGTGGACTCCAGCTCCAGCATCAGACCGAGGACAGCGGCTTTATAGAGACTGCTTAATCAGCTCCCACAATTGGGTAAGGTCAGGTTCCTGTAATAAATCCCTAGTGATTTTGCTTCTCTGAACGCAGACTGATACACCACCCCACACCCTCCTATGGAGTCCTCTTTAGTATGCTATCAAGAGTCTATTTCTGTTGCTTAAAGCCCCAATAGCCCAAACCACACATATTGCATAACACATAAGAAAGGATTTTCAAATTACAAAGCACTGAATACATGCATGTTCTTATTACTTTTACTAATACAGACTGTCCTAGAAAAGCAAAGAACTCAAACAGATAAATGCAAATCTGAATTTTGCCACATAATACTTGTACGACTTTGGACCAAGTTATTTCCTCTTTCTGAGCCTCTTTCCCCCTCTGTAAAAAGAAGGAAAAAAAGTAGTGAGGACTAGGTATCCATGCATACACAAGAAACTCCCAAGTGATCACTGGTTTAAACAAGAAACAAGCTCCTGTGTCTGTCAGGTAGAGCAGTCCAGGGAAACAGCGTCAGGCAGGCCCGGTGGCCCCCACCCATCAGGCATCGGGCTCCTCACTCTCCAGGTTGGTTCTACCTCCCTGGAGTACAGGCCCAAGCTCATGGTCCATGGTGGCCACACCTAGCTGAAAGGGAGGCAGGCAGGTGTAATCTTTATTATGTGCTGTGATAAAAATGGAGCTCTGGTTCGGAGGAAGGAGGAACAAGTAGGCGTGGGGAGGCCTGCTGCCTGCCACAGTGGGAGGCAGTAACAGGGCTGTGGTGAAGACCTGAGGGAAACCCGTGCCAGCTCACACCAGGCCACTAACGAGCGGTGGTTTCCCCTCCCTGCCTTCCCTTGCAGTGCTTCTTTGCTCTCTCCTGATTTCATCAGAATCCCTCCAAATTGACTGTGAAACATTTTTAAATAAAGTCTTATATCCTTAAAGTAGTGAAATTGATGGGGGAAAACATGCATCCAACAGGTTCCTCCTATGTATAAAAAAGGTGAGGTTAAGAGTTTGAGTACTAGAGACAGACAAACCATGTTTCTATTTCTGGATCTCCTGCTTCCTGGTAGTGGGGTTTTGGGTAAGTCTCTTCACCTCTTAAAGCCTATTTCTCATTTGCAAATGTCAACAATAGTACTGAAAAGTTTTATGGTGAGGATTGAAGAATATAATACAGGACAAACACTTAGTATAGTGCCTGGCACAAAGTAAGTATTCAGGAAATATTAGCTGCTATCGTTGTCAACATTATTATCTTTATATATGTTATCCTGATCAAGTCTGTCTAGAGACATGCTAGTGGTTTTCCCTCTGGTCTCACTCTTCAATGCTTTCTTCAGCTTCAACCACCTTTTGAAAAGGAGAAAAAGAATGAGGCTTGTGACATTTCTCCTAAGAAGCTTTACTGGGCAGCTTTGGAAAATCTACAGCAGGCCCCAGTGGCCCTTGGTGGATGAGTAGAGACTGTGGCCACCAGGACTCTTGTGTGAAGACCCCGGGAATTCTTCGGGTTCTCTGATCTGTTTTGTAATAATTTCCCCTAGTCCATTGTTCCTTAAGCCCTCGGTGTGAGGACCAGGCCAGCACTCAAAGGGTTCCCAATGTGTTTACAGCAAGCACAGATCCCCTCTGAGTGTGAATGTTATCTCTCACCAGATAAGGGATGTGCTCAGCCCAGATCAAACACTTGTTTATCTGTAGGGTACTGAGAACCAAACCTCTGCTTCTGTTTCTCCCAGGTCGTTTATTTGCTAATCCTTATCGCCTCTGATGGTGGTGTTGTTTGCGCACCTGATCTGTTCTTGGCGTGGTTAGACCAAGAGGTGCCCTGCTTCTCAGGGGAAATGGAATGCAGAGTGGCCTCCTAGGGCCAATGCAGGAAGAAGAGAGATGGACCAGGGCGTCAGAAGATGCAGCACCAGTCTGTCTCCAAGGGAGACTGGGCTCAGCTGATTCAAAGGCCTCTTCCAGAACCCACATTCCAGTTTGCTACAAAAGACCTAGTATGAGCTTTTGAGGGATAAAGAAGAAAAGTTGAAGACAAAACGAGGAGAAAGTGTGTGTCTTCAGCCTGCTGTGAGGGAGAGTTGCGAGTCTCTGACCACAGTGTTTATTTGTGTTGCTTATTTTAGCTGTGTGGTCCACAGCGCCAAAAGTGGGCAGATGGAGGCCTCCTGCTCATTGACTTGTTGGTGCAGAAATAGCTTGTAAAAACAATGACTATATCCCATGCAAATCCGGAGCAAGGAAGGTGGGGGGAAAATTCTAGAATGTTTGCAGGAAGTTAAAATGATGGTATAAAGAAGTTCTTACTCTGAGACATACTACTTCATATTACAATTAGAATTTATAAAATGAATTAGTGGTGGGAAGTAGAGTCATATACTATTTATTTACTTTACAAGAAAATGCCTTGCTTTATAAGAAGCCAAATGTTTCCTCTTGGAAGTCGGCTTTTATGGTGCACTAAAAATAAGGCTGAATCTATAATAAAGCTTTTATTTAATTAACAACTTTTTAATTATACAACTTTTGATACAAATTTTAATTATACAACTTTTGAAGTGTTATCGTATATAGTGTTACTTTTCATAAACACACTCACATTTTGGGAAGAAATTTACATAAGATAATATCTTTCTCGAGGTCCAGTTTGACTTGTGTGCCTCGCTGGAATTAAACAGGGCAGTTTTTCCAGTTGCACTTGAAAAGCAAGATCCCTTTTTTTGTGATAAAAGGTGTGAATGCCCATTCTCCCACAAGGGGGCAGTGCATCACAGGGTCTGTCGTTAACAACCAAGTCCTGAGATTCCCCACACACAGCCTTAGGAGCCTGCCTCTTTCCAGGGGAAGGCGATTCACTACAAGTGAAGAGGCACGTCTCACAGTGCTTAGTGACACGGACCCTAGACTCAGTACATTTAAAATATAATGGAATGGTAACATTTAAAATAAAAAACAGAGAAACTGAAAGAAAAGAAAAAAGAGGCTCATCTGATAGTGCCTTTGCATAGGCATAATCGAAAGCTCTAAGTATTTGCCAGAAACCATTTGGCTGTTCTCATGCAGAAAATGGATGAAATCATTTTGTGTATGGGACAATCCTAAGACATTAATGGGAAAAATTATTTTTCCTATATAAGTAACAAAATGTATCCATCTAAGTCACCACCAAAAGTCATTTTCAGTAGGAACAAATACACACTGAGTCATAAAACATTGTTTTCCCTTCAAGTTTCTTTTGTGAATTTATAGAGATGCATGAGGTAATGTGCTCCATTCATGTTCTACTGCACGTGTCTTTGGACTGCCCCTCAACGGAACCGGTGCTTAGGATTTAAAACAAATTATTAAGTAAAAATAAATTCCCAAGAAAAGAAATTTAGGGTAGAAGATCAGTTTGCATTTTTAAGGGGAATATCCCTCTCATAATTTTGTGCTGGGCAGGACTTTCACTGACTGTACGTGAAGGAGAGTAAAACTGATTCAACAGGGCAGGGAAACAAGTGATTCCACAGTGTCTTATCTATACTATTTATAGCTGAGAAGCCAAAAGTGCCAATTGGGTGCCAAGACCCAGATTCAGCCTAAAGAAGCATGAATTGATCACTTCCTAGTTTTTAGCTCATGGGAGACTTTATGCTGAACCATTCTGTCACACTGGCAGAATTCACTTATGCCTCCTTATATCCATTTCCCTGTCTTCCTCAGTACCAGAATTCCCAAATGTGAGTTAAGTATATCACTTAATATATGTACAGAATAAAGTCTATGTTTCTCAGCCTCACAATGGCGGGTGTAGTCACATGACCAAACCATGGCCAATGGGATGAGAACAGAAGTGTTTAATATTCCAAACAAGTGATTTTCCAAGAACCCCTGAAATCACATGAATTTCACATATTACGAATGTTGTAGGTGGCTCTGTCTCTTGAATGGAGGAGGGAGGGTAAGCTAATGAAAGTGTGATAAAATTTATACCTCTCTGAGCTTTGCTTAAGAGATGGTGAACACTGAAGAAACAAAGTGACTTAAGAGGTACTTATTAAGCATGTATAAAGCACAAGAAGTGATGGTGTTAGCTTTATTACTCCTGTTAAGTGAAAAGAATCAAAGCTACCACAGATTTCAAAAACAGAAATTTATTCATAAAATATATTAAAAAGTTTGACAAAAATTAAGGCTACAAAACCCCCATAATCTCAACATCACTTACCATACATAGTCAATAACCACAAGTCTCACTAATTCAACTCTTGTTTAAGTAAAAAAGAGGTCTTTGTAAGTCACAGTATTTCATTTTACAAGTTGCACTGCTAAAACCAGTTACCCAAATCTAGTCTGACTATGCCACTTTGGTATTTTATAAAGTAATATCTTGTATTGAAACTTAGTGACACTGAAATCTCGCAAAGTGTTATGTATGAAGGTTAATTTTCACAGCCGTTTTACCAAGGCAAATTTTAAACCAGAACAGCGATGCCTCCCACAACCCTGTAAATACTAAAATGCAACACAAGTGTTATTATAAAATATGGAACGTTGAGGATGTCGAACAAGTGTAACATATGTTTAAATACAGACAAGTATCAATTTTTTCTTTGAAATGGAGGGAAAGGGGCAGAGCTGGCTCTGGAGACAGAGGTGCCCCAAAGTACAGCAGCAAACCAGGGACAGGCCAGGTGACGGGAACACACTGCTTGCTGGGCATTTCACACCCAGAGAGAGGCTAGCCTGGAAGTTTACATCGGGGGCCTTTTTCCATCGGGCAAATCCAACTTTGCTCAAGGAGGGTCCGACAAGGCACAACACATTTTAAATTCTATGAGTGTTCTGCTGAAAGGTCTCAAGTCCAAAGTCTTCAGATCAAATTTTATGGAGTTTTGTAATAATCAGCACTCTTACCATTTGATCAAATGAACTACAGATGCAGAGACCTCTTTTATCTGGACTCCAGTCCAGACTGGAAATGGGCTGGGAGGACAACGTCACGTTCTGCAGAAGGCTGACTGACCCCGCAACTCCCATCTCCACTCCCTCAGAATCTTTCTTTGACCGCTGAGTAGGGTATTCGCTGAAAACAAGATCCAAATGGTCAGAAGAGACAGGTGCATCTTAGCATTCACCATTTTATTTTTATACACATACTCCAATAACTCTGTTTTCATTTCTCAGTTGATTATTAGAACTGACAAATACTTAAAGAATGGTTCTAAGGTTGAGCTGTATGCACATGAAGAGACACTCTTTCAACCTCAACCTCAGCCCTAAAAAAAAAAAAATCTCATCAAAAAGAGAGAGTTTTACTAAAACCCTTTACACATCATTTCTATTCAACATGAGTCTGTGTATTCTTTTTTAACATGTAAGTTCTAGGTTGATCGAGCATCTTTTATAAATTTACTTGGTGCTCTTGATAATATTTTATTGTAATTCTCCTCTAGATTGGGATTGCTAGATGCCACGGGCAAATAGCACGCGCAAAGGCAAAAGCTGTGAGTAACATTTGCAGAACCCCATCGAAACACTTCCAGAATGGAAGACAGACATTGGGTTCTAACCCCAGAGCTCCGATATGTAGCTCCAAGTCTGAGGTCCCTTGTGTACCACTTCTATGGGAAGGCACGCTGGGGGAGATTTTAGACCTAAATGTCACCGCTTCAAAAAAGACAAAAGCAATTCTGAGGACATTGGATTTTCTTTCAGCTGAAAACATAAATTTATAAAATAACAAGAGCTGTAGGTGAGGAACTCATATACACGACTTGGTCTAGATTTGAGAGAGGGGAAAGGAAACATCCCTCCCGGACGGAGATGTGTTCCTGGTGAAATACAAGGGTATGCGCCAGCCTCAGGAGGCCTCTGAAAGCTTGGTAGGTATCAACTGTGATGCTCCCTGTATTTCATAAATGTTAACAAACACAAAAGTTTCAGAGACATAAAGCTACTCAGAAGCAGAGCGGAAACAGAGGTGACAGGATGATACCTACTATTCTTTTTCCTCTCAGACTCTACAACTTCTTTTCATTAAAAGGAATAAAACATTCAGATGGATAAAAGTTTATGGAATTTTTTTTCTATGTCTCTCGGCAAAGGCTGTAGTTATTTAGCATTTAAAAGGTAACACAGATTTTTTTTAAAAACCCTCCATATTGTCTATTAAAGTTTTAAGACTGTGTATGTGTTTCAAATATTTAAAAAATCAGCATCTTGGGGGCCATTCATTCAAAAAACAATTTCTGAATAACTAGATGATTTTCCTTAGGAACTCTTGGGTAGGTGCTCAATAAATATTTATAATTTAATTGTATCACTATCAAGGGAGACTGGTGACAGGAAATAAAGCTAAACATCATTTTACTTAAATCAGTTCTCCTTTTCTGGCGTAATACCTGATAGCAAAACGCCAAACCAACTGGGAGGTTAGACTAGATATCTGTGATAAGGATTAATGCTCAGATTGAGGTAAATTCAAATTTCTAATTGCATACAGACCCAACTTTACTGATACTAACTAAACCCACTATAGTAAAAAATTCTAGTTGCAAACGTGTTCGCGTGTCACACGGAAACAACTCCATATGAATATTACAAAGAAAACTGGGACTAGAGCTTCAGGGAAACAGCCTAAAGAGTTTGGTCAAGTAGGTCAGTGGTGCGTATGGTTTCCACTGTGGAGTGGAGTCTGAGCTGGAAGAATCAGGGAAGAACAATGGGCAAAGGCACCAGGAAAAGGGGAATTACGAAGTGATCATTCTCCCGGGATCCCCATAACTTTCCCTCTGCTTTTTATTCTCAGAAACTATGTAGTTTCAGAAACTATGTAGTTTGGATCTGAAGTAGTCACGCTTGGTTTTTGGTCAGCTCTCTCTGTACATACTTTTTAACAAGTACTTTTCAATGGCAGCCCTGTGTTTCAGAACCTTTTCTAGCTTCTCCAAGGAGCTACTAAATAGAGAGGTATTTTGTAAATGTAAAAGTCCCAGAAATACTGAGAAGAGTGGTTTTCTTCTATATTTTTTTAAACTTTATTTTTTGAAATATCTTTCATTTATTTATGGCTTGTATTGTTCTTTTTCCTTAAGTGACATTTAGGGAAGGAAATACCATTAACTCCCAATTTTTACCAGGCCTTTTAAATGAGCAGCTAAGCTCCTATCTGCCACCGTTGGGCCCTTAGCATTCAGAGTGCAGTGCATGGGAAGCTGTCATGTCACTCACTCTGCCCACAGTGTGCAGAAAGCAAACTCAGGGACAAGGCTTTTCCTGGACACCAATCAGCGGCCCTGGGCTCTATTTTAGTTCCATCACAAGGATGTTATCTGAACTCCGTCATGTGACTTATCAGGACCTAAAACTAAGAATTCCAACCTTTTTCTTATCTTCTAGGGATAGTGTTCTACTGATCTGATGACAATATTTCACAAAAGCCTTTGGTGAAAGTTTTCCTATTAAAGGAAAAAGTAAATAAATCTAGCAAAAAACCATGATTTCAAACCTATGAAAAGAAGTGCTCCTGGCCTATTCCACCACATAGAAGACACCACTAAAATAACAAACATATTTAATGTCAAAAGATGGTTAATATTTACTAAGTGTAAAATAAGTAGATTGGTAAAAAAAAAAAAAAATGCTTAGAAAATAACACTTAGTTCAATCTAATCCTACTTTACAGCCTCAAGTGACTTAACAAGTAGCCGTGTATGCTGGCAGACTTACTACTTCCAGAGGTGAAGGCCGCCGGCACCCCCCGCTGTCAGAAAGAGCTCTCGGTTCTGTGGCAGGTGTCGGACCTGCCACACAGTAGATTTATGAGCCTAAACAGGATGAGAGACACACAACTGGTTTATAAGTTTATAGGACAAACACTGGCTGTCCTAGAATAGAAACCCTATAAATAAAGAATTTTCTCTAATTTCAACTGTTATAAAAGTAATTAAAAGTGTTTTCTGGCACTTCTCTTTAAAATGGCTAGAGATTTATAGGAGCCCATCAGAAATTAGGAAAAGCATCGTTTTCCTTTATTACTTTATGAAGCAAAGTTCTACTGGATTTAAAAAAAAATGATGTCATCAAATTAAAAGTCCATTTAAATTTAGAGTATCACATAAATGCAAATAGATTTTATGCATTTAAATATCTCCAACTCACCAAGGAGGAAAAGACTCAAAATACAAACACATATACTTCCTAAGCGAAAAAAAAAAAGATTGAATTATTTTAAAAATAAACTTTACTTTTTAATGCAGTTTTAGGTTCACAGCAAAACTGAGTGGAAAGAAGAGTTCCCATATACAGAACGAATTTTTACTTAAAGCTCCCAGAGCCTTATTTTCAATCTACACTGTTGGGCTTGTCTAGTCTTAAAAATAAGGACCATGAGGATTTATAGACAGTGTTTATGGTCCCAATAAGCCAAGGCCTTATCAGTCATATTAAACCAAAAGATAAAAATGGCAACTGGATGAAGGTTAACAGCTTGTTAGCACCTTATCAACCACCAATAAATCAAGCCTAATACCGTGTTTCCCCGAAAATAAGACCTAACTGGAAAATAAGCCCTAGCATCATTTTTCAGGATGACATCCCCTGAACATAAGCCCTAATGTGTCTTTTGGAGCAAAAATTAATATAAGACCCGGTCTTATTTTCAGGGAAACTGGCAGTGCTATATTCACTGTGGGGAATTTAAGAAAAGAGAGAGAGAAAGAGAAAGACAGAGGGGAGGAGAGAAAGAGGGACCGAGGGAGGGAGGGATGAAAGACTTCTGTGTTGTAGAAGGAGTCTGGCTAACTTGATCTAAGCCACACGTAAGACACTTCACATTTTAGTGAGTGATTAGTCATGACATTTGATTTTAACAATATTTTAAGAGAATTACTGTTAGCAGATAAATACACATTATCTCAAAATACACATTTTAAGTGTGTTAAGAGTCCTCAAGTAATTAGGTTCAAGTGTTAAAACATTTTGTTTTGTAGATTAAACTTCTCTTTTTCTCCTGGAAGTTCATAAAAACACAAAAAGCAAGAGGGAAAATGACCTCTGTAAATACACCAGTTATTTATTTGACAGATTAACTAAATGTAACAAAAAAACTTTGGAGAGGACAATATAATTTACAGATAATGAGAAATATGTTGCAATTGTCTATAGAACAATTTAGTAAAGTGCTTTATATTGTTGATACTTAATATATTCTGGAATGACAAAAGCAAAACAATATTACAATGTATATAGTTACCTTGTTAAGAATTTAGTTCATCAGGAAGTGATAGTAATTTACATGCAATAGCCATCATTAGTGTAATAATAAAATAAGACAAAATAGGAATGTTTGAGAAGTACCACTGAATCCAGGGTAGAGGGAGCAAAGGAGTGAAGTTTTATTTCCTGAACAACTTACATATTCCAATCTCATAGAAACTACAAATCTCTAACTGATCTTTCTTTATTTTTATACTCCAGGAAGCTCAGAATCACATTTCCAATCCATCTCTTGCAAAGGACAGGATGGTTCAGCATGAATTTTATGTAATTCCCTACTCCAGACATCACATTTTTTTTAACCAATATTTTCCCTTTGCCCTGCTTTCTTCATCTATTTTTCTAATATTGTAATACCATATGTTTCTTTCTAAGCTACCTCAAATACTATTTGGACTGAGGCAAAGTATGTACCATGTTTCCCCGAAAATAAGACCTAGCCGGACAATCAGCTCTAATGTGTCTTTTGGAGCAAAAATTAATATAAGACCCAGTCTTATTTTACTATAAGATCTGGTCTTATTTTACTATAATATAACGCCAGGTCTTATAATATAATATATAATATAATATAAATAATATAATAATATTAATATAATATAATACCGGGTCTTATATAAGACAGGGTCTTATATTAATTTTTGCTCCAAAAGACGCATTAGAGCTGATTGTCCGGCTAGGTCTTACTTTTGGGGAAACACGGTATGTATGTATGTATGTATGCATGCATGTATGAATGAATAAATGAATACATAAAATTTTGAGCATCTACTATGTACTAATCACACAGATTAGCACTTACATAATTTCATTTAATATAGCAAACTGGAATATAAAATAAAATGTGATGATTTATATCATATACATATATATGTTGATATATTTTGAAAAGTATATAATTAGTACTATAGAAAGGTATATGTTGATATGGACCTAAAAGTATATAATTAGGTATTAATACAGATATTAAATATTTATTAGGAAACACAAAGCCAGCTTTTGTTGATCGAATTCCTAACATCAGCTAGTTTTCCTGTGATTGCTCCTAAACCACAAAATAAGATACCTAGTCAACTGAGGCCTTTATTATAATCAAGAAGTCTCTGAAGAACTTTTGGAAAGTACTCTTTGCAGAGAAAAACTTGTCAAGATCCCACAAGAATATATTAAAAATAGCTCCCTTCACATAAAGACCTGGAAGGAACCCTGGTGACTAAGTCTCTTTCTTAGTCTAAAACAAGTTATGAACATTCCTCTTCACAGAAAGACATTTCCCTCATATTTACCTTTTCAGAAACAGAAGCAAAACCTTTGGTGGGGTGCTGTGTTCTCATGTCAAAAACATGAAACTTTCCTTCCAGAGATGTAGCTACTAACTTATTCATACTTATATCTTTTCTGTCAAACTCCAAGCTGCATACCTGAAAATAGAGAATATTTATTATTGATTATTATTCAGGAGGTGCTTTTAAACTAAGTAAAACAACATACTTATATCTTTTCTGTCAAACTCCAAGCTGCATACCTGAAAATAGAGAATATTTATTATTGATTATTATTCAGGAGGTGCTTTTAAACTAAGTAAAACAACTTTAAAGTTATCAGCTCGTGTGAAAGCATTTCAACAATAATTTTGTCTTCTGAACTAATTCATCAAATACTTTTAAACCATAAAAAAATTCCTTCTTGGTTAATAAGATCAAAACCATCTTGAGTTCCCCTATCAGATACATTTGGAAAGCCATAATGTAATTTTTCACAGTTATTACATAATTACTGTACACAGTTAAGTCAAGGCCGACTTTAGAAAACAGGAGGAAACCCCATTCTTTACTAAAGGCATACAACTCAGAAACTAAAAATCTGAAAGTACCTGGGAAGGCTATTACTATTTCTGGCTTTCTAATATTAGCAGAAAAAGTCCTTTCACTTTCTTATTTTGGTATCACAATGCATGGCCCACAGGGGTCCCCGGACGGGCCTCAGGGTGTGGTGACTCACCCGCCATTGTCATCCCACATCTGGGTGTGTGTTCACTTCCCAAGAGAAGTTCTATGATTTTCATTAGATCCCAAAGGGCTCTATGGCCCCAAAAGGTTTAGAACCACTCATAGACAGACAGGTTGGACTGAGATGAGTTATGGGAGGAGCTTTCCTTTTGCCATGGTTCAGAGGCAGAGGAAAACACACTCAGCGAAACTGAAAAGAATCCAGATGTGCATTACCCCATTTTTGATGTTGGTCTCCCACCGCAATGACATATTTCTGAGATCAAACAGTTTGATATCCCCGTTGTCATAGCCAGCACAAACAACACGTTCCTCTTGATTATAAGCATTGCCTGGAAGTCAAGACACATGTGTCAGGCCCTAATAAATGCTCATCTGAAGGCTGCTGAAATAATCTTATGAAACTACACACATAACTTGTACGAAATCAGATTTTTAAAATCACAATGGGCAGAATCTCATGTTATCAATCCTAACAGAACACGAAGATTATAAATTTGGTATCTGATTTTTTTTTTTTTAAAGTTCATGCTACACTAAAGGGATATGTGAAAGTGTTTATTAGATTCTGAGTTGAAAGCAAATGTTCTCTCTATACTATATATGTGAAAACTTTAAGGCCAACAACCATAGTGTAAACATAGTAGGGTTTGGTATTTAGAATAAATACAGCTACGCCTCCATTGCTTTCTTTCTTTCTTTTTTTTTTTTTTTTAAGATAGGTTTATTTCACCTACTTTTTTTTTAAGTTTATTGGGGTGACAATTGTTAGTAAAGTTACATAGATTTCAGGTGTACAATTCTGTAATACATCATCTATAAATCCCATTGTGTGTTCACCACCCAGAGTCAGTTCTCCTTCCATCACCATATATTTGATCCCCCTTCCATTGCTTTCTTTGGCAGTAACTTTATTTGAATGCAAATAGAAACTACTGTAAAACTTATTTATTTTGAAAATGTTGCTCTGCTATTATCTCCTCTTTGCAAGGAAACCTGACATAAGTTATAGCACACTGGGATCTATGTTTAGTTGTATGGATGATCACACCTGAAGCAAGTTTATAATCTGTAGTGAGATGCATCCTGCTTGGTAGCAAAGACTGTTTTCTGGAGTACCTCCTGCTGAGGAAAGCATGGCGAGGAGGCCCATGTAACTGTGCCAGGCTATCTGGGCACCTCATCCCAGTGCTTTTGTTCTCTACTACCTCCAAAGGCCTCTTTCTCATAAACTCCAGCCCTGGGTGCCACCTAGATGATACAGCAGCGTCTTAAACTCAGGATGTCCAAAACTGACCTCACCATCTTCCTGTACAAACCATCACAGCTTTTGTGGAACTTTTTCAATTAATAATGTCATTCACCCCACAATCAGCCTCAAAATCCAGTCACCTTGGACATAATCCTTTCCCTTGTTCCTCATCTCCAAAAAATTGTCAAACTCTATTTATTTTGCCACAATATTATCTTTTGAATAAATTCCTTCTGCCTCTTTCTCATTGCTTCTAAACTATGTCTTTCCTGGAATATTGCAGAGTTTCAGAACTCATATTCCCTCTGCCACTCATCTCTCTCCCCACTACACAACACAATGTTAATTTTCCTCAAGTTCTGATCTTATCTCAACCTTGCAAAAACCTTCAAAGGTTCACCACTGCCTCCAGACCATCTAAACACCTCTGGCCAAGTCCCTAAGCCATCTTTATAGCTATTCCGACCATTACAGTATTTCCTTCTACATTCTTTCTTGGGCACTTTTCAAGGTGTTCCTTTATGCTTGAAATTTCCTTCCAATTTCAGTGGTTCTATTTCTATACATCCTTGGTCTGAGGTCAAAATGACCCCCCACCCCTCACCCCCCAGTCACCTTGGGATTCCTTCTGCCTCTCGTGACCTTTCATCACTTCCACCCTGTACTATAATTTATGTAGCTATCATGTCCTCTTTACTAAACTATAAAGTGCTTGAGGCTAGAATATGAGTCTGTTTCGCCTTTATACGCCCACAGCTTTGCACCTACATGGCATTTATAAAAAACTGTCAAATCAATGAAGTTTTTTAAAACTTAATGTCCTATATTTAAAATTGTACTTATCTCCCTTAGATCAATGATGAAAAGACTTTAATGGATGCAATGGTAATTAGTTTTTAATTATTATATCAATTTTCAGATGAGGATTCTAAATACTAATCCTGAAATTTCTCCCCAAGTGTGTGTCTTAAGTTTATATAATTGTTCATAATATATACACACATAGTAATTCCCATACGATAACTTATTTTTTAAATTAGAAGTCTAAAACTTTCTTCCTCTATTTAAATAAGTCCAATTATAAATAAAAAGTTGAACAGTTCACATATATTGTCAAATCCCACTTTTAATGTCTGTTATCTACACAGGATTATACTAAGAAACGGGGGAAAGAAAATAGAGGTTCAAACCGAAATATGGCCCATATCCCTTATTAGCAAAAATTATTTTAATTGTGGTGCTCAGCAAGAGACACAAGGGCAAACATCAATTTGTCCTACAAAATCAATATTCATTTTAAGTAGATAAAAAAGAGGAACAGGGTTATCAAATTTATAAGAAATAATTTTGTAATGGCATAACTATTTTCTAGAAAATATATATACACTGTGTAGACTACAATATAACATTTGTTAGGTTACCACTCGCCTCCGAGGCTCTCCTTAGCTCCATTAAGGGCATTTGGCTCTAAACTAGGTCAGTAGTATCTAGCTAAACAGAAGTACATAATAATAGCAAATATTTTTGAGCACTTCATAATTAAGTACACTTCTAAGGGTACTAACTCACTGACTCCTCATAACCACACTATTATCTAAACTCCATTATTACCTCCATTTTATAAACGAGGCAACCAAAAAACAGAGACGCTGAAGCGCTTGCCCCAGGCCACACAGACAATAAGCAGCAGCATGAGGATTGAAACCCAGGCCCCAGAGCCTGACGTTAACCACCGTCTAGTTGCCTCAATGAACTGTCAGAATAACCCACAGAACAGACTAGAAGGAGACTACCGGGGCTTTCTTGAAGCACTGTGCCTTTTACCATCCGATACCGCAAATCTAAGAGTTCTTCAGTAATTTACCAAATGCCACTGTCCAACAGTCTCGCTTGTTTTCTCCTTGTACAGGTTCCATATTAGCAACAGGATCACCTTTCTGCCTTGGGTCCCACACCTTCACAGTTCCTGTCATGAATAAAAGTGAGTTGGCAAAACTCAAGAGTGAATCATGACATTCATTTCTGTATTCTCTTCGTATGGCTTCCTGGAAACACCGTGATATGATACTAGACATCATAACATCTGAAAAATATTCACTTCCGAAAAATTTTCTGACTTCTAAGTGGGTAAGTTGTACTTAATAGCAGAGATATAGCCCATATGTTACTGTCTGATTTAAATTTCCAAATTAATAGAGACACAGAAAAGCCAACTGTTTCTAAGTTATTGATAAGATATGACTGACAAGGCAAACACACGTTACGTAATTCAAATCATGCTTTATTTTCTTTGCTTAAGCCTAAAACTAATGTATTATTTATTTAGAGTAATACCAGTGCCATTTTAATTTTTTCCTTACTATCCATATAATCGTTGGTATTTTTCTTACACTAATGATAAACTAATTTTTACATCTCTGATTTCTTATACGAGGTTTTAGAATACTATTTCATATACAATTAAGTTGAGTTTCCCTGTGGCAATAGAGAAGAGGGAAATATTAAATAAAATTAAGGAATAATTCTTCTCAATTTAATTTCCACTTCCTCATTTTAATGCAAATTACAGGACTACTAAGTGATGTCACTGCTCGTGAGAAATACAAATGCATGTAATAAAATGGCTAAAGCGTAGGTTTCTGAAAAAGAGTAGGAAAAGGGTATAAAAAAGTCCTTAAAAGGGATAATAAGTGCAGGAAAAGGGGCGCAATTTTACTAGATTTATCACCAAGGATAAAATAAAATTGGTCACTATCAAGGCTGCTTTAAGGAGAAAAAAATTTCCTGCAAATGTGACAAGAGATTTGTATTACTCTACAGGGTTCACACAATTGATAAAATTCATATTAATTTCTCAATGGTTAAATGAGCTAAGAACACAGAAAATTTACAAAGCAAAATTAACTAGTAAACAAATATAGAAAGAAGTTAACACAAGTTGGAATGGAGTACCACTTTTATCTATAAAATTAGGGGGGGAAAAGTAAATGCTGGTAGCGTACACTGGAAACCTACCTCATCTATAGTAGTTGATTAAGGTAATAGGTACTTTGGAAAGTTTGACAGTAAATTTTAAAAACCACAAAATACATGTATTCCAAAAGAGTTATATACATGATGATACACATTTCTTCATTATTTTTAAGTCACTCTCCCAAAGCAATAAACAAGAAATGTAAGGCAAACTGAATGCTTATTGACAGGCATGGTTAAGGACACTCGGACACACCCATAGGGTGGAATGTTACATAGTCGTTAAAATGATAATTGGGAAAACCATATGGAAACAGCAACATCTACATACGACAAAACATAAATGAAAAAAGTAAGATAGAAAATCATATTCACAACTAATAACTATACAAAATTGTACACAAGACCGGAAAGGAAAACAAAATACTAGTTATGCTAGTGTGGTAGACTGAATGTTATTTTTTCTTCTATATTACATACTGTTTTCAGAATTGGAAAAAATACTTGATTTCTAAAACACAGTCGCTCTTGGGTAACTATTAGAAAATTCCATGTCACTTTTCTTTTAAGACCTGTCGCTGTTAGTGACTGTAGAGTGGAAAAGCAGAGTTGGTGCCCTTGGGGGTTTCTACAATGCTCAGCAGAAGGGTCACAGAACTTCAGTGTTCAACCAGCTGTTGATATGACAATTTTCACAAGTACAATTTTCACAAGTTTTGCTATGAAGGCTTTTTAAAAAAAGAAAATGAAAAGCTGCCACCCACATTGCATCATCAGCTGCCTCAAACACCTATAAAAATTTTTTAAATCCTTCAAGGTTCACAGGAAATGATGGTTGTTAGTAGTTGAAGTGGCTCAAAGCTAAAATAGTAAGTGCTATGCCTCTATCTCAAAATACCCCAAAGTCTGAAACAATTTAGGGACATGCAATCAAACTTGCCTATTAAAAAAGTAGATTGCCAGATTTAGGGGGTCAAGCTTACTTACCAAAAAGGATTTCCAGATAGAGGATATACTGTTGTATAGAGATTTATCTTTTGAAAAAAAGTTAAAATACTTTGACTTACCATCTCGGCTGCCAGTCACAATTTCAGGTGCTCCTTCTCCAATTCCTAGTCCACCTACACCATCTATAGTATTTATAATTTCTTTATGGCCCTTTACAGAATACACTGGGATCTCTGGAGCTTCCAAATTCCTAAACAACAGAAGATAGCTTCTTACTTACACCACATGTCCCAAACATTTAATCCACTACTAAAATTTAAGAATGCATGCCATGGTTAGATTTTTGTTTAAAAACAAGGGTTTTGCTATGAAGGCAATTTACACATATACTTCCCATTTCTTCTCTCCGCTTTAACATCTTTTAAGCTCTCAATGAGAACGGTCACCATTCGCCTTGGAATTTGAACTCCTGAGCCCACTTTACTTAAGTGTTCCTCAAAAATGATCTATCTAGGACCTCTGCACACGAATTACGAAGTGTGCTTATGAATAAATGCAGATTCACGGGCTCCTCTCCAGACACAATGAATGAGGAGCTCTTGGATGGGGCCCCAAACCTGCTGACGCTCTGCTGACCGAAGTCTGATCATCACTGCTTTAAATGTAGAGGAAATTCAAAGTGATTTAGAATGTTTCCAAAGGAGCCCTTGATAGTGTCGTCTTGAGACCTTCTAAGGAATATGAGTAGTGTTTACTTTGTACACATTTCTCCCTTTATAATGTTTTATTTTCTCACTGAATTCCATACTGATTTTCATCTAGTTATGTATTTTTCAGTGCATCATCATGTTGGTCACAAATATTATAGTCAAACTGGCTGAAGTTTGTCTAATTGTAGGTTATTTAAGGGAAAGGAATGCAGGGAAGTACCTATAACTCCTATAACTGTGTGTGCTTGAGTGTACACTAGACGGCTGGGTGATGAATGGCTCAAGGAGGTTATGTTCATTCATTCCTTTTCCTGCACTTCCCCCTTCTTTTGCTTTTCTACTGGAGCTTCCTTCTATCCACGTTTCTCTTTAACAAGTCAGTTCTCAACAACTTATGCTTTAAAAAAAGAGTGAATGTAGTTTTTCATGAAATGCAATCCCAATTTATTAATGAGCCAAGATTAGTAAAATCTCACTTTTCAAATTTGAGATAGTTCAGCCTAGTTTAGAGATAATGTTTATCTTTGTAGCATTATCGTGAAAGAATCAAGAGACTAAACAGAACAGAGGTTCTACTTAAAAAAAAAAAGCAACTTTTGCTATTTTTACAGACTTTAAAACATTACTTTTTAAAATGTGAAATTATAAGACTTATCAATGAAAATAAGTTGGTAATACCTGTTCTATACTAAGAATTTATTAGGAAGATAATTTGTTGCATATTCTTGTATTGAAATATATATATATATTTTAAAAAATAACATTCAGACTGGTCTTTCTCAATTTCTTTGAAGGTATATGACACAGCATGTAAGAACAAATGCATTCTAATAACTGCTAACTTAATTATTAAGTAGCTACAGCAAGGGTAAATTAAAATAGCTTCATTCTATTTTATATTATGATTCTACAACAAATAAATAGGTCCAAGTAATTTAATTACAAAATAGTAGATTCCAAGTGAGAATCAAGAAAGGTCACATTACAAAATATGAGGTAGTGAAGAGTTTCTCTCTAGAATATTAACTTAGGTGTAACTTAGATGATTAAGAGATATTCCTGAAAAGTAATTACAGAGAAATTTGAATTCATTCAACTCTAATTTAAATATGAGGAAATAACTCTAGGTAAAACATTAAAATTAAAAGCATTTGGCACAATTGTAATTTTGCTCATTCAAAAACAGGTTTATCTTGATTTGCTCAACAGATGTGATCCTAAAAGGTTATGCTTCAATGTTAGTTAACACATTTAAAAATTTTTAAATGAATTGGGAGTTCTACATTAAAAAATGAAAACAGACAAAAATTGAGTGTATTATTCTGTAATGCCAAATGTCTTGCTGAAATGTAAACAATTAATAATCTAATATTTCTCCGTGTTATAATGTACTTTTTCATATATTGTATCCTTCAAGGTGGAGGGGAACAGCCCTTTATTTACAAACACAAGGTATTAAATGCTAGCACCAAACAGTATTTGTGGCAATAAATATTGGTAACAATTTGTGAAATAGCTAAAAGAAAAATCAGAATTCTCTTTTTCAGAGGAAGAGTAACAAGACTATCATATAAATTGCTTATCTCGTGTCTTAATAGTGATTAATCTTACCATATCTGAAGGTTTCCAGCAAAATCTCCAGTAGCTAAATATCTCTGCTGCAAAGATGTTGCACCAAATGTTCCACATTTAATGGGTTTGGCCTTTTCAATCTTGACAGAAGGGAGAGAGGATACATTATTTATGTAAGCAGCTATTTATAATCCACAATATTTATGGCTCTTTTATGGGATTTAAATGAGGCACATAACATAAAATGCAATTAAAATGTTTTCCAATAAAAATTGTCATGCTTTTCCTTTAGTCATTTTTCAGTAGTTTAGAAGTATATAACTGTCAAAAAGAGTGAGTTTTAATTTTGCCTTTCCTCTCATCTCAGTAATGAGACATCCGAAAGCTGAATGTCTACCATTCTCCATTGGTTTGTAAATGTGAAAATTTCAGCATAATGTGGTATTCTTCTTTAAGATCTTCAGTAGAAATGAGAACATGATGAAGACATTATTCTTTCCAGATGGCTACAAGAACAAAAATGTTTATGTGTCTCTTCGAGTTTTCCCCGCAGAACCCTATAAACTGAGAATGTTTACGTCCTATTCTCTGTGCGACCCTTTCAAAAGATATCATTATATGGTACAAAGCTTTGGAAACTCCCAGCTTGTTGAGTTTTTTCATGGTTTGGCATCTGGAAAAATTAGCAGTCAGTATGTAACCAGGTATAAAATAAAGCATTCACAGTCGCCTTGGAATTGTCCAGTAAACAAAATCAGTCATTTACAATAACATGGTTGTAAAAGACCACATGAATGAGATGCACAGAACTGCAGAATGTTAAACTTTTGTAATGCATAGGTGGTCCCAGACAGCATCAGTTATTCACTGATTGATATTCATTTATTTCAGTTATTTTTCCAATTTTATGAAGAAGAATATCTTACAATGGGGCAACACAGAGAATCAAAATTTTTGTCAATTTAACAAAGCTGACAGTTTCCACATCACTTATGTCCTCCCTACCTTCCCCTTCCCTCAAAAGTAGCTGAAATAATACATTAATAGTGATATTGCATCTAACCCTGTTAGGACACCATCTCTACAGTTAAACTAATTCCAAGTTCCAGCTCATGCCAACTGATAACACAGCGACTCCCTCCATCCCACTTGTCTCACACTGAGCCTGGGTCTCCCCCAGCTCTCAGTCATGGATAATGGCTGCCATGGGGTGAAGGTGAAGACAGACCTCTCAGGTAAGAAAGCAGGTGGGCTCTGATGGCAAGAATATGGTTCTAGGGACTCAGGATTAGGAGCTGAGAGGGAACTTGCATCATATATTAATATAACTCTATGGGAAAATTCTTCTCAGAGAAGGCCTGAGAAGACTGGTCACCCGTTTCTTCTCTTCTGCCAGCTAAAGTATTCTGCTTCCCCAAATTCCTCTCCTTTCACCTGGAGCCTCTGAAGGGGCTTCTATTCTTCTTAGGCCATGGAAGAGGTAAAATGTAACTTCTATTTTTCAGTGCCTACATCAGCACACAGTTCTTCTAAGATTTTATTACTGGGAGTAAAAACGTGGGAAGCACAAACTTGCCTCCTTTACCTAACTTTTGCCTATCTTTGGAATAGAGAATCTCAAACCATGCTCAGGGAACATACTGATCTTCCGGTGCCAACATAAGTTAAACAAACAAACTGATTTTTTCCCCCTCAAATTTCAGTTTTACTTCAATCATGTTTTCAGCTTGTCTGTTAGAAAATACTAGCAAATGAATACCAGTAAGAAAACCTAGAAATGAGGATAAACAATTTTATGTATGGTTACTTCTTGTGATATAGTCAGATTTTCCTACTGGAAAAATGCTTCCTTGTGCAGAGATGGAACTATTCCAATACTTCATGGTGTTTCATAAACAGGCACCACGAGGTCCAGATGTTCTGACACCAGAACACATCTGAGAATTCCTATCCTAGAAGAAACCAAACTGAGAACCTCTCTATTACACGAGAGGTTACCAGATAGTTTCACATTTGTCACTGCACACATTCTAAAAGTGGGTCTTTATTGCAAATATAATGGGATGAAATAAAATGTACCTACATTTAAAGGCACTGACTCACAGGAGTGGAACCAAGGCCCACGGTGTACAAAATACACAAGGCCACTGACATCTGGCCTTGCCGGTCTCGCTCACCTGGTTTCCTGCTTCTCCCCTTCTGCCCCACTCCAGTCACACCTGCCGCTTTCATTTTGTACTTCAGACACACCAAAGTCCTTTCTACCGCAGGATGTTTGCATTTACTGTTCCCACTGCTCTCCCGTCTTCCTCCAATTCAGATTTCAGTTTAAATGCCACCTCCTCTAAGAGGCCTTCCCCGCCCCTCCAATCTGAAGAGGAACTCCTATATCACTGTCACTTGCCCTGTTTAATCTTATCAACAAAATCATTTTATTTATTCAATTATCTACCTCTTCCCTTTCTAGAATGAGTACCATTAGACTGGGACCTTGTCCAATTTGTTCAATACCTAGTACGAGCTCAACATTCGCTGACAGAAAGTATAAACGAACATCTATTAATCTCTGTCCTAGTGCTGGGGAAAGAGAAACCACTGACAGGGTTCACGTTCCCACTGCGCCACCATATTTTCATGTGACATACTGTATGCTTTCTGGCACCATTCATATACAATAATGAAAATAGCATCCATATATTGAACACCTGTATGTCACATACTGTTGTAGATGTTTTCAAGACTAGACCATTCCTTCTCTTTCGAACACACTCAACTGCAAACTAAGCATCTGGAACACCCTCTCCAGATGAGGAAACAGGTTCACAGGACTAAGAGACTTGCCCAATGTTCCTAGAACCAGGTAGAGTCCAAGCTTTTCTATGAAACTAGGCTACCTCCAGGCCTACGCATAAATCAATTAAGGAAACATTTTATTATACAGCCCCCATTCTGCAAACCTGAGAGTCACTAGAGTACCAAAGAAATGTTCCAACCAACCCGGAAACGGATTGGTGAGGTAAATGATACAGGCGTGAATTAAATGTACTTTCAGATTTGCGTTCTTTGGTTTTTAGCTTCATTCATATCTTCACAAGATATAAATATATGGTATTTATGTTTCCTTCATGTTCTCTTTTCTCCTTATATCAAAGAAACATGGACATTTATAGATACTAGTGGTATGCTGTACAAGAATCAAATTAAACTCAAAATATATAAACATACTAACAAATAAACTCAATCACATAAATATCTCAACTGCACTGCAACGAGGACCTTCGCTTTGCTCAGATGGGCTGAGCTATGCTGACAGGTGGACTTAGAAAAGCAGGGGGTGTTATCTCTTTCATCAGCCATTCATGGAAACCATAATAGCAGCTAAATTAAGAGAGGACATTGGAGTGAGGTAATTTTTTATAATTGATAAAAGGGCTCCCTCCCTGCCCCCGTTAAATATTTTACCTTTGCAAAAAAAAAACAAGAAAAAAAGACGAAAAGAATTCACTGGTTGCTTAAAATATTTCTTGCTAGAAAACTGTTATTAAAAAAAAAGATCTATTTTGTGAAATTTGTTCCACAGTGAAATTTAGTATGTATTAACTTTTGCTATATGATATTTAAAATTACCATCCATGGTTGTCACATGTGACTAACTGTTGGTTCTCTTTGCTACAATAAGTTAACATGATTAAAGAAGCCCATGATCGATAATTCCTGGGAGAGCTATTTTTGTTCTGTCTGGGGGTGGGTCTAGTACAGCCTGTCAGTATTTCCTCCTCCACACCCTGGCACTACTTAATTAACTTTCAAAGGTTTAGTCAACCAAATGCTAACAAGCAGAAAATTCAGTGGCACACAGGCTAAAAATGCAGAATTCTATTAGACTATAAGTTTTTTAAATGTAAACATCCCCAACTATGATTCCATTTTTCAGGACGAACCCCTAGTCCTTTGTGCCCATTCGAAAAAAAAGGTGCCCTTTCTGGGCTAGTGAAGTCTCACATGGGTAAGGCTCGATGAGAAAGAGATGGATTTCAGCTCTCACTGAACGCTTGGCCACACACCTGTGTGTGATGCAACAAACTGTTCAACTATGCATGCAGGCCCTGACCTCATTCCCTATCTATCCTCTTAGTAACAAGATAAGAAAGACATCAACAAAGGTCCGTGTGCTTCCCTCCTTTTCATTTTGGATGCACGGGTTTTGGGGCACATGATTGGGGTGGTTCCACAATGACAGAGCCAAGTACATTTTCTAATATTTTAATACATACATAATTCACCTAGCTCAATGGTAGTCAGCCTTGGTACTCACTAGAATCGCCTGGCTGAAATGTAAAAAATACTGTACAGATGTACAGGCCTCACTCTAATCTAGATGCAAGAGTCCCAGTGCATCAGAATTTCTGGAGGGCGGCATGAAGGCATGAGTATTTTAAAACACACATACAAAACAACAACGGCAATAATACACATTCAGGCCACCCTGATGCACAGTGAGAGCTGGGAATCACTGAGCTTGTACTTAACCTATACATATTCTTTTTCATGGTATCATCACAACCAAATACAATGTAAGTTATTAAAAGTGTTTTTACTTTTGTTTTATCCGTTCTTTAGACAGTAAGCTGTTTAGGAGAAGGGACTCACCTTTCAAATACCTTTTGTCCTTTAACGTAGTACCCTGAAATAATAGGTTCTCAACAGGTAGCATATGGTAGAAAAAAGAAGTCCCAAAGGATATACGTGTAAATACAAAATGTAGTTACTATTAGGATTGCGATTATGGGTGATTATTAATTTTCTTCTTTTCCTACATCTATTTTTAAAATGTTCTATCATTAACACATGATTTTTGTTTAAAAGGCCAAATTATTTTTAAAATGCATGAGAATCCTCCAGAATCTCTACAAAAGACAAAGAGCACTATTTTACTTTATGAACAAGTATATTCCTGAAATGTACACAAATGATCGTTTTGTAAAAGAGAAGTTACAAGTCTGTAGATGCTCTTTGGTTGAGCTTTGATTGGTATTTGTTCCTAATACTTCACCTTTAAGTTTCTTTCTGCTATTCTAATATTTCCCATCTGTTCAAACCCCTGACCCCAATCGAATGATCAATAAACCAATATTTAAATTTCCCAAGTTATATTCTTTTACAGACATACATTTACTCATTCTTTTAACAAGCAATTTATTGAGTGACTGCTCCTTATATACCACACTAAAGAATGACATCTTCCTTACTCTCCAGGAGCTTACAATCTACCATATTTTGCTGTGTATAATGCACACTTTTTTGCCCAAATTTGTGAGGGAAAAACAAGGATGCATGTTATATACGGGTAGTACTAATTCCGCATCTATATAAATGTTTTTAATTCTTTTATTTCTGCTTATGAGTTAAAAGTGTAATTCTAGAAATCAATAACGATATCTGTATGCAAAATAATACCTGTACCCTGGAATACGATAATCAGTTTTGTTGAACTTACCACGAACTTGCAACGATGAAGAGTTCTTAGCCTTCTACAATGCGTAAATATCATAAATTTGTTACCGGTACATAAATTTTTTTGTACTTTGTATCTGTTCTTGTGTTTTGTGATTGTTACATAAAATTTCTTGTACCGTAATATGTTTAAAAATAAATGCTAAAATTCCTTTATAATACAAAAAACAAGTATCTAAATGTAAACAAATAAAAATTTGAATTAAAAAAATTAAAACAAAAGGTTTTTTTCCCTGAAAGTTTGGGCCAAAAGGATAGGTGCACATTATACGCGGGGACTACATTATACACAGCAAAATATGGTAATTAGCGATAAATGGAACAGAATGATATAGAGAGGGTGCCAAAAAAATGTATATACATTTTAAGAAAGGAAAAAACCGTATTAAAATTATGCTGATGGTAACCACTTTGAGCACCTCTGGTAATTGCAGAAGTCAAATGTGACTTGTATTCATCTTTTGTTATCGATATATATTGAGCATGACAATTTTAATAGTTTTTCCCTTTGTTAAAATGTGCATACATTTTTTTTTGGCACCCTCTGTATTTCAGGCACAGATAGTAAGTACCATAGGAATGTAATGTAAGAAAAGTTAGGTTGTGTGGGGATCAGCAAGGGACTTCATAAATCAAAAAATCTGAACTGGACCTTTAAATAGCAACATGTGACTGGGGGATACAACAAAAGGTAGAAAAGAACAAGCCATGTTTATTCAGAGTGGAGTGCCTGAATAGAGAAGATAAACTGAACAAGAAACTTGGCACTCAGAGAAAATTAAAGTGGACTGGGGCCTTACATACCGCCTAATCTAAACCTTATTATCGAAATTGTTTAATCCCTTAGTCCTCCAAGCAGATTCTCTCCATAGCTTTTGATCCCTGGAGTTGTCAACCTTCCCTGTAGTCTATTACAACCCTAAACATTTGAGTATGACAATTTTTTTTTTTTTAAGGGAACCCAAATCAAGGCTTTTTTAAAACTGTAAATTGGTATAAAAATGTTAGTTAGTATCACTACTTTCAAGTTTTCACAAGTAATCTCTACAAAACTCGTAAATCTGGGCTTGCCACACCCTGCTTACAGCCCTTCAGTGATGTCCCATTTTTCTTAGAAAAAAGGCATAAATCTTTAAATGATTTACAGTCTTGCAACGCTGGTCCCTGCTTACCACTCCTGTTTCAGAAAATAACGTCTCTCCCACCGCTGAGCTTCCGCATATGCTGTTTCCTCTGGAAACCTCCTCCTCTGCTCCTAGTTTGGCCTAGTTAGTTTCCACTTATCTCAAATCTGGTTTTACTCTCATAGAACCGTGTTCCTTTACGCTAGAGTTCACCTTGGTTTGTATTTATGCATCGTTAGTGTCATTATTTAACTGATACTTTCTCCCACTAGACAACTCCATGAGATCGGAGACATTGTCATTCACACGCCTGGGAACACCCGTCAATCAACTGATACTTGTTGAAAGAATGAATGTTAGGTTGTCTCCTCCAATTACACCGCAGGCATCCCGGTGCCTGCTTTGGCTCTGCCTGTATGAAGAAGCCTTTTACTAACAGGGGCCTTATTGACAGACTCTCCACAAACTGCGCACTGCCCAGAAGGGCCTCGAATTTAGACCCGAAGTCGGAACGTCACTTCCAGGGATTTCGCTCTAGATTGTGGAAGTGGGTGAAGGAAAGGGCCGGCAGGGCGCCGATGCACAAGCCCTCGGAGAATTCAAGACTCCAACGTAAGCATTTTACGTCGAAGTTATTCCTCAATCTGCAGTCATCTCCGCTACTCCTGCGCAGCTCAAGCTGTGCTTTTAGGGGACCCTGAACGAAAACTTTGCCAAAAAGAAATGCAGACCCCCAAGATCCGCACTCGCCGCCAACGGCACTCCCAGATCCTGGAACTGGGCAGTCTCGACCCGGAACCCACCTCCCGAAGCAGCTTTAGGTCCCCGTGCTGGATCTCGTACAGCTGAATGACGCCGGTACCCCGTGCGAAGTTGCCCATGGTCACAAATTTGGCGCTGCAGGGCACCCACTTACAGTCAAATACCGTGTAGTTGAGGCCCTTCTGGATATGGGCGATGATCTGAGGCTTCTCAAAGGCCGACATAGTGCAGCCGACTTCGCCTCCTCCGACTGACACACTCAGACCCTGACAAAACACTAACCTGGAAACCAGACTCCAAACAGTAATGACAGTTTGTCCTTCCCACTTGCCGTACTCGCCCCCTGACGCCCTAGCAAGCTGGATGTAGTTGTCTTAGTTAATGCCAGATGTGCTCCTGAAGTCACACAAGATTTTTCTTCACCGATGGCACAAATTAGTTCATCGCCTTTACGTACTGCCTTTAGCACATATTCAGATGAGAGATCACAAAATGCTCTGGCTGTGAGTGGCGGGACCAGAGGGAGACCCTAAGACTAAGGCATATTGTAGGACAGCCCCCCTTCCTTCCCAACAAGCAAACACAAAATCGGGCTGGAGGTCCCCTGCGTGGGCCCTTAGGAAAGGGGGCGGGGCCCTGGGGTGGGTTGACCAACGCCGGAGCCGCCGCGCACGTGTTCGAGCCGGAAGCGCCTGCTGTTCCCGGAGATTTCTAGGGATGGCGACCGAAATGGAGGCACAGAGCACCGGGGCCGAGGACGGCTTCACCCAGGTCACCCGCAAGGGTGGCCGGCGAGCGAAGAAACGGCCGGCCGAGGAGATCTCCGCGGCGGGGAAGGACGGAGACGCGGGCCCCATGGACACGGGGGAGGCCCGGCCCGCGAAGAGGCCTGTCTTCCCGCCCCTCTCCGGGGACAGGTTCCTGGTACTGGCGGGACCATAGGACAGGAACGGGGTAGAGGCCCGAGGGTGGTGAAGCCGGTGGCCTTTGGGTGATGTTGAAGCTGCGGGGCCTCTTCTGGGGTGAAGTTTTTAGAGAATTGACTCTGCTGAAGTTTAATTCGTTCCGTTAAAGGAAGCTTTTTGGAGGATCAGCTGTCATTTTACAACTCCGCCCCCATTTCTCCAGACATCTCCTGAGTTGTGTGTACTTGTATTGTAGGATGGGAAAGAAGAAACAAGAAAAATTCCAGTCCCAGCTAACAGATACACACCATTAAAAGAAAACTGGATGAAGATATTTACTCCCATTGTAGAGCACTTGGGACTTCAGATACGCTTTAACTTGAAATCGAGGAATGTAGAAATCAGGGTAAGGAGAATGTCAGCCTTTTCCAGATGCACTAGGGTTTCTCCTGCAGGGATGAAACTGCCTGAATAGATTTTCCTCCCTGGGACTTATTTTGTTAAATGGTTTTTCTCCCAGTTTTCTAATTTAGTGATTTTTGAACTTTTCAAATGCTTTCTGAGCCTGCATTTAATACATATTAGTTGAATTCATAAATTGAGTCTGCGGTCATACCAAAATACTGTTCTCTTGTGCATATTTTTTATAATGTTCTGGGTTGAGAAAAGACCAAGTGAAGAGGTTGTCATAAACAATAGTATGTAATTAATGAGCTGAAGTATGTGCTGCAATACAGGCAGTATATATTTTATGGTATTATTTTGGGGGAAAATGTATTATTTTGAGAATAAGTATAAATTTATATATATATACACACACATACATATATATGGGTGTATATATATACACCCATATATATGTACACACACATCTATGTTGATACATATATGCATATATTTTTTTCATTCCATGGTATCAGTCCAGGAGTTATACAATTAAAATTAATTGACTGGGCTTTTTCTGAGTGCCAATTTTGTATCAGAATCAAAGACCAAAATTAATTATATCTTTCTTTTTGAGGATTGTTATACTGCCATTAGGACTGGTATAGACTCCTCTCTGCTGAGGGACTAGAATAATGGAATAAAGCTGAGAGGCACTACTCCAAATAGTTGGTAAAGTTTAAAATATCAAACTTGACAGTAGAGGTTCTTGCCACTTTCATTCAGGTTATTATCGTTTCATGCCAAAACTTGTTTCCCTTGCTTCCTTGCTTTGTGCGTTCACCACTCCATCCTGTATGCCAGAGCCAGATTCATGTTCCCAGATCACACTGATTTTATTATGATACCCTGTTATCTTCAGTGTCTCTGAAGGATAAAAGTTTTTGACTGAACTTGCCTTTCAAGTAGGCGTCTCACCATCTCTTTGAACATCTTTATGTCCATTCATACGCATGGCTTTCCTCTCTCATGAAGGCCCTCCCCTCCCCACATCCTTTGTCTTCCTCCCTGGGTGCCATTCATCTTCCAGGGTCTAGCTCAAGTTCTTTCTCCTTTATGATCACTCCATTTTTCAGTTGTGTCTTCAGTGACTAAACTGTCGTTGCACTTAGCCGTCATATGTGTTGCAGCGTCATCACTAACACTCGTTGATACTGCTGTGTGCTAAGCAGTGGTGCTTGGCGTGCATTGCTCCATTTTGGCCCTATGAGGAAGCTGACATATCCCCGGCTTATGGATGTGAGGAAACTGAGGGTCAAAGGAGTGTCTGCCAAAGTCATCAAGATCATAAGTGAATCTTGATGCTAGTGGTGACCTCTCAGGATTTCCTATTCATACCTCCTTATTTTACAGATGAGAAAACTTAAGACCTAGAGTATCTATGGGACTTGCCCAAGGTCACATACGGGATTGGGGCTGGGATCTAGTTTTAAATGTGTCATTACATAACCCTTGTATGATTTTAAATTTGCCAAACTAGATTGTGAGTCTATGTGGGAGAGTGGAAATAACAGTTCTGCAATCAGACCTGGGTTTGAATTTTTTACCTTTTTCACTTTTTAGTACTTTGGTTTCCTCAAATATAAAGTATTTATATCACTTAATATTCAGGGTTGTCAGGAAGCTTAGAACTAGAGTGTGTCAAGCATCTTTGTAGTACGTGTCATATACAGTGGTACTTTCTGAATAGCAGCTATTTCTGTGATTATCGGATAAACTCTGAGGGCAGGATCCCTGCTTCCACCATTCTTGGTAGTCAGTACTGGAGTTGGTGGTCTGAGGATGGAAGTGCTTCAGCCTGTGAGCGAGTGTGCTGCGCCAGCGGCATCTGGCTGTTAACCCCAGAGCAGATCAGCCCTGGCGTGCAGCCAGACACTGGACAGTCTGTGGGCAGAACTGTCCAGCTCTAGCCGGGCAAGTTTTGTTTTGCAAATTAAACACAGTACTTACCTCACCCAAAACTTGGTCAGAGAGAAAGTATTGGGGCGGGTGGTGGTGAAGGAAATTACAATAATGGGCAAGGTCATTCCTAGCATTCTGTTAGAATGTGATTTTCTTCATGCCCACCTGCAATTTGTGCCTTTTTTTTTAAAACAGACTTGTAAAGAAACCAAGGATGTTAGTGCTCTGACAAAAGCAGCTGATTTTGTGAAAGCCTTTATTCTCGGGTTTCAGGTTGAGGTGAGTGATTTCATGACATCTGAAATAGGGGCTTGAAAAATACTCGGTATGAATGTTTCAGTGGATTTGGGCATTTATTTTTCCATTTGAGTTTTCTATAATTGTACAATTTGTAAATTTTAGCTTAATGCTCATTCTCAGTTATCTAAGTGGAAAGGCGTCACAGTATTTATTTTTATATTGTAGGACGCACTTGCCCTCATTAGGTTGGATGACCTCTTCTTAGAGTCTTTTGAAATTACAGATGGTGAGTATGTGGTAGTCTTTTATTACAAAATACTGTACTTTTACACTGCTGACTTTGTATTGTGTGTGACTCCCCACTTTCTAATAGCATCAATTGAGCTGTATTAGCAGTTTTTTTTCCAAAAAATGTGCATTTTGTGTCTTTTAGTAGAGAATTTTCATTAATGAGTAAACTTGACGTGGAAGTGGGCGGTGTACTGGAATGGCTTGCCTAGAGGTCTTGCTTTTCTTATTTAGTGAAGCCCCTGAAGGGAGACCACCTGTCGAGGGCAATAGGAAGAATCGCTGGCAAAGGAGGAAAAACCAAATTCACCATAGAGAACGTGACACGGACGCGGATAGTTTTGGCTGATGTGTAAGTATGTGATCTTAAGAAAATTACTGTTGTGATTTATATTTGATCTTTTGCTGGTTTCAAAAGATCATAAAGATTGTATTTTATGGATAATGTTGCCACTAAATCTTTGTCTGTATATGATTCTAGCTAACCTACTTTGAAAGCAGATTAAGTTAGTTGAGGAAACCTTAGAAATTATAGCTTTTTTCTCAGTTACCTATGAAGGAAATGTTTAGACTCTATTAAAAGAAATTGCATGACAGGTGAAGATTAAAATAGTATCTCAGGGGAATCTATTAAAGCAGTAGGGAGAGCAAGGAGTAGGTGTTTTAAATGACATTGTGAGGCTTTCCTTTTTTAAAGTGTGTGTGTGTGTGTGTGTGTGTGTAAATATATAAAGGCCTTTCATGAAAGGAAGGTGAATAGTGCACATTGGGTGAAAAACTAGAGAGCAGTTACATGTGAACATAAGATGATACGGGCTTACAATAAGGATGCAGGAAGTCAAGCTAGGATGACGCTCTAAGGTCGAAGCTGCTGTGCTGCTAGGTCGGGATTACTGGCAGATGGCTCCAAGATTACATAATGCCACAAAGTTGAGACACGAAGCAACTGACTAGAGGAGGAGGGATCTGCCTGCTACTGAATCCAGAAATAATTTTGTTTGAAATTGTTTCATCTTTGCTGTAAACTGAGGGGCTTAACTGTATATAGAATCTAAATTTTAGACTTATTTTTTATACCTTAAGGACAACTATAGTATGACTTTGGTGGCCCTTGTTACCTGAGGACAGGTGTATTATTTTATGAATTGAGCCTAGAGTTGGGACTATGGAGCCGGGGGAAAGTTTTGAACTAGAAATTTCAAAATTTTTGAAGTATGTACCACATTTTAAATCATATATAGCCCTAAAAGCTTTTAATTTAGAAATCTAAAAATGTAACTGTTTTGCTGATCAAATGATGAGTAGTACATATTAAATTTATGTTTATTTATGTGTTAACTTAAAATTTACTAGTTGAACTACCGTGTTTCCTCAAAAATAAGACCTAGCTGGACAGCTCTGAGTCTTTTGGAGCAAAAATTAATGTAAGACGTGGTTTATAGTGTTTCAATTATATTACATTATACTGTATTATATAAGAACTGGTCTTATATTATACAAGACCGGGTCTTATATTAATTTTTGCTCCAAAAGATGCATTAGAGCTGATTGTCCGGTTCGGTCTTTTGGGGAATCACAGTAATTTTTGTACCAGCTTTATTGCAGTGCAATTTACATACAATAAAATTCACCTGCTTTAAGTATACAGTTCACTGAGTTTGGGGGCAAAGGTTTTATAGTCCTATAGTCTCACCTCACTCACATAGTTCCATCACCCCAAAAGTTCCTTGTGCATCTTTGCAGCCCCACCTGTCCCCAGGCAATCACTGATCTGCTTTGTCACTATGCTTTTGCCTTTTCTAGAAATTTACAGTAGACAGTCTTTGGTGCATGGCTTCTTTTAGTTAGCATGTTGTCTTGAAACTCTCTATTTTGTTGAGTGTATCAGTGATTCCTTTTTATTGCCAAGTACCAGTCCATTGTGTGGATATATTGCATTTTGTTTATCCATTCAGTTGATGAACGTTTTGGTTGTTTTCAGTTTGGTGCTATTATGAATAATGTTTGTTTTTTTATTTTACTTTTAGTTTATGACTTTTCCAATTTTTAACTGGGATATAATTCACAAACCATAAAATTCCCCCTTTCAATGTGGGTCCTTAGCATATTTACAGAGTTGTGCAATTATCACTGCTGCCTTTATTTAGGAGTCTGTATCCATGGTGATTTTTCGGAGTTTCTGGATTACAGGATTTAGTTTAAGGAAATGCTTTTTGTTGCTAACTTGTCTCACTTTTTCTCTTGTAGGAAAGTTCACATCCTTGGCTCTTTCCAAAACATCAAAATGGCAAGAACTGCCATCTGCAACCTTATCCTGGGTAACAGCAGTTTATTTCTTTGGTGTTTTCTCTGGGAAGAAAAGAATAGGAAATCTAAGAACTCAAACCAGAGTTGCAAGTCAGTTGAGGGTGATGCTAAAGATAGCAAGGAGAAACGCCTAGGGGTTGGCACATGTGGGCCTAAGAGAAAAAAGTAGGCATCTTTTTATTTGGATTCCACCTGTCAGTCTGCTAGAGAACAGAAAGGGTTTATTGGCTTATGTTGCTTAAATCTTTGCTGCCTTCTCCTGATGAGGTGCACAGAAAAGCCATTTCAGAATAGCAGCAGCAACACCATGTTTTAGGTTCAACAGAAAGGAAGCCGCTGACAGCACCAGTCAACTTAATCCACTTATACCCATTTCGCAGAGGGCAGCCAAGTCAGTAAGGTCTGATAAAGGTTACAGGAGCTTAAAACAGTTTGCTCAGAAAACACTTGGGATTCTCCCTTGGTGCCCAAGTCTGACTAACTAGCTTCTTTTTGAAATACTTTGACAACTTGGTAGTTTTGGCTATTAGGATTTAAAATGTTTTTTGGAGAATATTTGGGTATGGTTTCTTGTTAGGTCTTTTGTTGATTTAAGATAGATCCAGTGGGAAATGCCCGTTCGTTTTAGAGTTTTGTAGACTATTTTCCATGTAGCTTCAAAATATGTGAGTATATTTCTATAGATAGGTAAGCTGTTTTTTTTCCCCTCTACAGGAAATCCTCCATCAAAGGTTTATGGCAATATTCGAGCTGTGGCTAGCAGAGCAGCAGATCGATTCTGATTTCAAATCAGAGACTTCTTGTCATTGGACTCTAAAGAAAAAGACCTTACCCTCTCCCGGTGGTCACAAGAAACCACGTGAAGAATTTTTCCGTCACTGTAAACCGCAGTCCCTTCTTCAGTTCTCAGCCAGAAGCATAAACAGAAAGGAAAAGTTTGATGATATTCACACTCAACAGCTTTAAGGGTAGTTTAAATATCAAAATTTAGTACCATTATTATAGCCAAACATTAATACAACTTACAATTTTTTGTTTTCATTTTAAATCACATGTAGCAGATTTGTATAGTTTCTAATTCTCTTATTTGGAGGGAAACTTCTTGTTTAAACAGTTCTGTATGAATTTGTAAGTTATTTATAAGTTTATAACTTTATAAATTTGTAAACATTCTGAGTTGTAATTAAAGAATTGTCTGAGAAAACTCTGAATCATGACCCTTAATACTGGGTGGTGTGTGACTATTTTAGAATTGGGTCATAAGCAGCAGTTTGGCTATATACTGTGTGAACGAAAAAGGCTATTTGTACCTGTTCTGTAGTTTGTAAAATTGAAGACAAAGCTTTATCACAAGTTGACATGATGAAAGAGTATTATTTTTCCTATCAGTGTATCATGGGAGTAGACCTTACCAATGATGGATCTATTTCTTCTAAGTACAGTGAAACACGGTAAAAGATTGTTTTTCGTCCTAACTTTACTCCTTACTGTATTCTGCAAATGTAATGGACTGTTTGAACTAGTGTCTGCCTGTTTAAATATTACCTGATTCAGTTTCTGCATTTTTTAAGTGAAAGAAATTCACTTCATTAAACATGTATGGTACTACATTTGCTGGTACATCTCTCAAACCCTTAACCAAAACTTTTTCAACTTTTAAGATGGGAGTATTAAAAAGTTCATGTAAAAACTAGAAAAAATATTCTTATTAAGCTTCTGCTTTCTTTATATCAGTTGCATGTGCCACTGTCCCAAACCAGTTTGTACTTTGTATAGGATTGGATATACTTACATATTACAGTGAGACGCCAATGGGAAATTGCTGGGAACATTTCCCACCCAAAATAAATTTTTTTCCTTTGGCACCACAGCAGCACGGAGAGCATGGTCTGTGACTGTACCAAATCTCTTCACTCATCTCTTTTTGAAAAAGAATTTGTTGGGACTTTCTTATTCTGGAGTCTGCAGAGACTTCAGAAGGTACTTGCCCACCCGGTGATTTGCCCAGCAAGTCATATTCAAAACTGACTACTTAGGGTATACTTTTCTGGGGAGTGGGACCACAGTTTTAATCAGGTTTTCAAAACTTGAGGACTGAAATGAGCCATTGCTAGGTAACCATAAATATTTTGGGTTGATTTTTAAGGAAATGTATAATTTTGACCAGGAAGCAGATTTTCTTAAAGTTGTGTTTTGATATTGTTTGAATTGACTTCCTTTTGAAGATTTCTTAGGTAGGTAGAACTATTGGTAATGCAGGAGAGTAAATGTATTTCTCTGGCAGTTGCAAAAATTTGAGAATGCTGAAGTTGGATTTAGCACCTTGAGTTTTGGGCCCCTCCCTGGTCAAGCATCTCCCCTTCCTGGGGAAGCAGTACTCCTTCGGGTTTTGAAAGAGAAAAAAATGTTAGAGGAAACCCAATTCTTGGAATGGGAATGAAGAGGTAATAAATCTGACTATATCACAGTGATAGTTTGATCTTAGCCTGGATCAAATCACTTCATGAAAGCCTTTTTTAAGTCCTGGACACTAAGTCTAATACCTCAAACTTGAGCCATGTTTACCCGTTTCTGTGGCATTGGTCATGCTATACGGTAATTACAGGGTATGCCTCTCACCCTAAAGCCCCATGGCTGGATGTTCAGTATCTAGCACAATTTCTGATACATGATTTACATATTTATGAGCTGGGAATGGGCCTGAGGAGTACTTTCTTAGGTATTTGGTGGCTGATAAGGGAGGAAACCATGTTTCCTCCTAACCATTCCAGACGATTTGGGTTCCAACTCTCATACTACCTCGAACTAGGATGGTAGAGAAGAAAGCTCATGTTCACTGAGCATCTGGGAAAGAGACCTAAATCTCCTGATTTCAGAGCCCTGTTACGATTGGGACAGCATGCTTGTTAAGATTACTGGAAATATACAGTAACAATTTACATAGCCATCCTACAACTTGCAAAATGCTCATATTGTGCAAATTTTAATTACTAATTTGGTTAAACCAGTACATCTTTAGGTTTGAGAGAGCAAGGACTTTGCTAATTTGATCTGGTAGCTGACAGATTTATAATGTCCAAGGAAAGTGACAGGTTGAAGTAGCAGTGGACTTTTAGTTTAATATGTTAGCTAATACGAGATTTTTGAGCACGTGGGAATTTTTGAAGACTAAGGATTATTTCAAGACATGAGCTTGAATGGTTAAGACCTGGAAATTATTCAGAAGGATTATTTTTCACCATCTTGTCTAGTCTCTTAAATTCTAGTCAATAGACACATAAAATTTACCATTTTAACCACTTTTAAGTGTACAGTTCAGTGGCATTAAGTATAGTCATTGTTCTGCAATCACCACCACTATCCATCTCCAGAACTTTATCCTCCCCAACTGAAAATGTATCCATTACACATGAACTCCCATTTTGCCTCCTCCCCACCCTTGGACCACCATTCTAGGAACTTGGTTAAGTAGGATCACAGTATTTGTGTTTTTGTAACTGGCTTATTGTACTTCACGTCTTCAAGGTTCATCCATGTTGTAGCATGTGTCAAAATGTCCTTTCTTTTAAGGCTGAGTAAGATTCCGTTGTTATGTATAGACCTCATTTTGATTATCCATTCATCTGTCATGGACATTTGGGTTGCTTCTACTTTTTGGCTATTGTAAGTAACGCTGCTTTGAACATGTATATACAGCCATTCAAGTTCCTGCTTTTACTTCTCTTGGGTGTGTACTCAGAAGTGGAATTGCTGGATCATATGGTAAATGTTCAATTTTTTGAGGAATCACTTTACTCTTTCCCCTAGTGACTGCAGCATCCGACATTCCCACCAGCAATGCACTAGGGTTCCAATTTTTCCATATCCTTACCAACATTTTTCCTGGTAACAGCAATTCTAATGGGTATGAAGTGCTATCTCATGGTTTTGATTTGAATCTACATTAGTGATGTTGAGGATCTCTTTATTATGTGTTTCAGGCCATTTGTACATCTTCTTTGGATAAATGTCTATTCAAGTCCTTTGCCCATGTTTTAATCAGGTTGTTGAGTTGTAGCAGTTCTTCATATATTGCGGATAGCAATCTCTTTTACAATGATTTACAAATATTCTGTGGGTTGCTGTTTCACTGTTGAGACATATTTTTCTACTCTTAAGACCATTAGAACTAGGTTAAAAAAAGGAAGACCTAGGGCTTAAATGCATCTATCGGTTTAGGCTTAACTAATCCTATACTCCTAGAAGTCTAAGGGGTCAAAGAATCCAGTGCACAGTTATCACATAACTAGTGCATACCTGGCAATATGGGTGTTCTGGGTATAAAACACCCCCAACAGCTTATAACTCATCTGGGCCAGGTATGTCATTTACCTGCCACAGGTGTCTCAAGTGGCAGGCATGTAGTAGGAACTCTACAAAGTTGTTGAAAGTCTCAAAAAATGCTGATTTTTGTCTTTTATGGAGAGTAACAAAGTACTGGATAGAATTTTTTACAATAAAGGCTAGACAGAATTCTAGACAACTGAGGCTACCAGTGAACAAAGGACAAATTCCTGCCCTTGCCAAGCTTTTTGGTAAAGACATTTATAAAATACATTAAGTGAATTGTATCAGAAGAGGTTAATACTAGGGAAGAAGCACATAGAGTGGGATAAAGGAGACCAAGGTGCATTCCTATATTTAAATAGGGTGGCCAGGAGAATTCCTGTTGAGCCATGACATACCTGAACGAAGACCTAGAGGCGTTGGCTGTGGGGTATCTGGGTGAGGGGAGAGTGCAAAGGCCTACAGCAGAAGCCAGCTGAGGGCTCCAGGAACCACAAGGAGGCTGAGACAGCTGGAAGCAGAGGAACAGTGCTAATGAGATAGGGCTCTAAGTCGTAATGACTTGTGTTTTTACCCAGTGATAAAGCAGATTCATTTTTACTTATGGCTTATAGTCAAACATCAAACATCAGTTTTTGAAAAATCCAAAAGAACGAAAAAAGGACTATCTAGTGACTGTGGAAGCCCACCAAAAACCACTGAATACTTTCAAGTTGCAAATATTTTATTTTCTTATTCATACAGTATGAAGTTTTCTAAAGATCCCACAACATGATGTTTCATGCAGAAGAAAAACTAAACATTCAACATAAACCACCCCTCCCCCACCCGCCCACACACACTAAAAAAAAAAAGAAAAAGAAAAAACCCTCATTCCCCAGTAAGGAAATAATGTTTGCACTATTTTTCTGTAACGCCAGCCAAGATATGCACAAGCAAGAGAAATAGAAAGCATTTGCTAAAATATTTGTAACAAATACTTATGTACAAAAAATTCACAAAAGACTAGTTCCCCCTTGAAGCAGAGCACATGGCAGTTGACACTGGAACAGATCAAACCACTGGCTGCGATTATAAGCCACGTACTGATCCAGAGGAAGAAAGTTACATGTAGTGGAGATTTTCAGTTTGAACATTAACATTTCCAAAGTTTGGCAACATTATCTTTTAAAATTATGCAAATTATGTAAACAAGAGGTACATTTTAAATCGATCTACATGCAAAACTCCATGTCATGCAAGGACACCAAGCACCGAGATTTTTCTCTCACAGACAGAGCCCATGATGTGCAGCACTCAGTTGAAGGAACAGCGATGGCAGGCAGGTGCCCAATTTAGGATTCATTCGCCTTAATTCAACCTGCCCTTTTCCACTCATGACTATCAAACCAGTTTTTATTGGAAATCTATACAGGGAAAGACTACTGTCTCAGAAAGCTAACCAAAATGTTTTTTCCCAGCCAACAGTACCTTTGCAGAAAAGGGAAGGGACAATAGTAAGTGTTGGAACATGATACACTACTTTTATATCACACAAATTTATTAAGTCATCATCCATTAAAATATGGTCAAATCAGGAAAGAAAACCATCGTGCACTGTATGTCGTGTGGTAAATAAACTTAAGAGGTATAAATTTGGATAAAATCGTGCTCCTCTGTGGCATACTGACGAGTAGGATTTCTCCTATATAGGTCACAAACATATGTGGGTGTTTAGATACATACATGCACGTAAGTATCACCTGTTTTTTTAAAATTAGCTGCAAGTCTCTTGAAACACAGAAGGGAAATTTATGGTTCAAACATAGGTTTAATGACAAATTATTTACCCATGTAATAAAACAAATGGATATCCTATGTGGTTACACAATTACTTTAGGTACTTTTCACTAATATCTAAGATAAATTATGATTGCCTCACATGGCTTCTGGCCTTCATGTATAAAATCACAACTGAAACTTACATTTACTCAGGGACATTTAATAACTGTAATGGCTCCTAGTTATGCAGTAACAGAATGAAGCAGCCATAGCTTTGTGCAAGTACTGTATGAACACAAGAACGAGCTCTTGGCAGTAGCACTGAACTATACTTTCTCCTCAAGCCGAGATGTAGTAAGAGCTGCTCAGCAATGAGACATAGTCCCTGGAAATATATTCATTGGTATAAATAAAGTTACAAACTCCTTTGTTACAAAAATGTCATTAAAGTAAATAATAGGACGTTAACAAATGCTTTGTCAATCTCTCAAAGGAGAAAGCACAGGAAAAGGAAAGTAGCTGGCCTAACACCCGGCTCAAATTGTACAATCTTCTACCTATGTATAAAACTGTGTGAAATAAAAGTAAGGATGTTTTACGTTCTGCTTGGCACTTTTGTACTCTATCATTTTGTTTCTGAATCAAGTATATTAAATTAAAGCCAACCTACTACACATATAGAAAGCTACATATATCTATATATAAATATTTACATATGTATATATAGATACTTTCTTGTTATAAAAGATGAAGAAAAATAAATTAAAAAGCCAACCCCTTCCCTTTCTTCACCACATTGATATGCTCTTTTCATGTTGCTGTCCTTCAGACTTTAAAGTGCTACACTGAGTTATTGAGAGAGTAAGAGTTCAATAACACTTAGTTGGCTTCATGAGGCTCATGTTGGAAAATGTGGCTTCACAGAGAAAAATACTTCCATTTAAAAATACACAGAGAGCATTGCTGGACGTCTTGAGCAGATCTTCAGAGATGGAGAAGAAAGCAAAAGTGTTGGGTGGTACTCTTTAAAAAAAGAGTCACACATCTACCACCATCTTTTTGTGGATATCTAGGCCACCTACAACCTGCAACAGATGGGAACAATCAAGCTTAGCCATATTGAAGAAACTCTTTTTTTTTTTACTAGTCTAAACACCTTATCAAAACTACAATTTAAAAACATATTATCTTAACCATTTTCGGAAGCTGTGTTTTTTTTTTTTAAACTTGTACTGCCTCGAGCTAGAATTTTCATGGCTCCTTTCTTCCAGGGAAACAGGCATTTTCTTGCGTGCCAGCACAAAGGCTGGCAAACTTATTCCAGGGCCAGACAGTAAAAATTTTAGGCTTCGTAGGCTGCATAGCATTTCTCTCGCATTTTCTTTCTCCACATTTTTTAACACTTTAAAACCGCAAAAAAAAAAAAAAAAATTCCTTAGCTCAAAGACATACAACAGGCCATGGGCAAGATTTGGCCCACTCTGTAAGTTTGCCAACCCCTACCTTAGTAGTTTCATAGTAAATGATAACCAGATGTTACCATAAAAGTCCTCAAAAACCAAATATGGGTTTTTCACTTTCAGTCTATTCTAGAAGGTATTATAAAAAGTTCCAAATGAATAAAATTTTCTGCACATTATTTTCCCATGGAATCAAATACATGTAGAGCTGTAGACATCTCAGTGAATACTGATGTGGTAATCTAAAAGTGTAATTACCTGTATTATTATTTGGGGGATAATAAGTATACCCTGCATAAAGAAAGTGCGTAAGTCATAAGTGTGCACAGCTTGATGAATTTTCGGAGGAAACACCCAGGTAAGCAGCACCCAGACCACAAGCAGAGGACTGTCCTTCGGGCCCCCTCCCAACAGCAGCCAGCTCCGGGCTCTGACCCTACCATACACACAGGGAGCCACTATCCGGACTTGAACAGCACGGATTAGTTTGGTCTATTTTTATACATTTTATAAATGAAATCTTTCGTGTCTGGCTTGTTGCACTAAACATTACATTTGTGAGATTATTCCATGTTGTGTATCGTTGCATCTATATTATTTTTTATTCAAACTTATTGCTTAAAATTTTTTTATTTGAAAAATAAAGTTTAAACAGTCCATAGTTCTACATTTTCTGCTATGAAAACAGCAGTTTGCTGCCCTGCCCTCATTCTTTATTTCCTTTTACCTACAAACGCAATCATTTAGAATTTTTAGCTGATTTTCATTATTTAGCTTCAGGTTTTCAAATAACATTCCTACATTGCCTTTTCTTGGATTTACAACTACAGGCATTATCTAGCACAGAAAACGAAGACTTAGCTCTTTCTCACACACCTGCTCCACCGATCTCCTACCCCACATACTTCCTACCCTTCCAATAGTTCTATCTTTATTTTGATTAGAAAGAAACTCAGCATTTTAATTATGACTATGTAAAATACTATTTACGGCCGAACAGAATCACATACAATGACTACTTTTGCTTTCCTACACATTTGTTTTGCTACAGTTAATAATTATCTGACCTTTTCCTGGGCTGAGAAAGGAAAAGATGTATTTATCATTAATTCAACCCCAAACTTTTGGTTCTAAATAAATTCAAATATATTACATAATTCTATCAATTTCATTGTCTTTAAATCACTCCCAGATCTTTCCAACCTGTTCTAAGCCTATCATCTCTGGATCTCCCCTCACGATCTTCCTGGAGATTTCCTTCTCTCTCATGTTGGACTCTCTACTTCCGGGATCCCACATTATCTTCTTTTGATTTATAACCTTACTACTGTGGGAGCACATCCTCCAGCAGTTTCCAAAAAAGGGAGGCCTTGCATCCCTGAAAACGTCTTTATTCTTTCATTTAGTTGAGTTGGTAGAGAATCTAGTTTGGAAATAACTGCCCCTCAGAACTGTAAAGGCAATGCAGCTCCACTGTCTTCTAGCCACCAACTTTGCTACTGAGAAATTCACTGCTGTATGATTCTTGAGTCTTTGTCCGAAGCTCCTGCCCCACCCATGTACCTCAGCTTTTGGAAGTTGTAGAACCATCTCTGTCTCCACTGTTTTACAATTTCATGACAAATGTACCTAGGTCCAGATTATTTTTATGTAATATATTGGTACTTAGTAAGTCCTTTCAGTCAGGAGACTCATAACTTTTGCCTCATTATCTTTGATTCACTTTGATGATTTCCTTCTCTTCATTTTCTTTCTGGCATTCAATGTGTGAGATCTCCTACAATGGATCTCTAAATGAAAATTTCCAAGAGCTCTTTTATATACTATCCAGTTTTTGTTTCAAAGATTAAATGTTATATTCCTGAGGCTAATGATGATGAATTTGTTTTACTTTTAAAGCTTTAACTGGGCTTGCAAAACCTGTTTTTCCAAGCTTCTTTTCTGGACGTGGCTTCATCCTTAGATGCCCTATGGAGGTTTTCCTCTGATGTCTGCTGAGTGGGTCTCTGCCTCTGTGGAAAGGGCTCTGGCACCTCCACAAACATGGTGGGGCTGCTGTGTGCTATGCTTGGAGTAATGTGGTGGGACCACTGCTTTGGGGAGATCAGTTTTCCCATCTCCTCGCTGGAGGGTGTAATTAACGCTAGTTGCCAGGAAGTCTCCTGTAGCAGGAAGAAGGCTGGAGGTGTAAATATGCTTATCTTCACTTAATTCCCCCAAAAGACACACACCCACCCCTCATCTATGCCTCCTGCTTCCTAGCCTAGAGACTCTATTTCACCCTCTCCAATGTCCCTCTAAAGGGCAGGAGAGTCTGAAGAGAGTAAAAAAGGAGACCTAGTGTTGTAATTGCACTGTAAACAGACTTGAAGCAATTTTCCTGTTGTCAGCCTCACCTTCACCCCCTGTTTCACTTATCTTGTGCCACCAATTTCTGAGCCTTTCTGCATTGTAAACCAGGCTGCTTCTCAGCTTTCCAAGCCGACAGCTTAGAATTCACTTTTTCTCCTGTCTGCCAGTCATCAGTTTACTGATTATAAGTTGCCAAATCTAGTTGCTATCCTCTGCTGTTCACTCTGTCCTTGTGGGGTCATTGCCTTTTCTTCTTAATCTGGTTCATTTCATTGGAGTTTTGAAAGGAAGCAAAAATAAGTATGTTTTCAACCTACTAACTTTACTCTTGTCACTAATCACTTAATTTTATTTGTACGTTAAGTACTCGGAAAAATTTAAAGTAGACATATTTAGTATGTGATCTTTAAAAATAGCTTTTCCCATCTCCTTCACTGTTATAGCTTGAGAAACCAGAATTAAAAAAACTCAGTGAAGCCTAAATTATGGGCTTGACCAATGTTCAGAAAGGTTGGTATAAAACACAAAATAAACATTTTTTTCTCTATTCCTGGACTATGCCCCTGAAAAAGACAAATAAAAGCAATTTATCAAAAATACTGGTAAATGAACTCAAAATTTAGCTTATATCTTCAGTGTATAAATAGCATCATTTCTATTACTAAAGACATATTTTAATATCCTTCCACTACAGGTGATTTATATGTAATTTTAGACTACATTTTATATTTACTAAATGCAAGTAGTCTTCATTTATATACATCCCTTCCATGTCACTCTAGTCAAGAGATTTGGTTTCCATTCTTGTATTTTTACCCCTGAAAGGTTGGAATTTCTTTTCTTTCCTTCTTTTGAAAACTGGCTGCTCTCTATGATGCTACCTCCAGCCTGGACTCATGCCCTACTCAGTCCGAGGCCGGTCCATGCGAGTCCCGCAGTGATCTCTGGCAATAACGATGAAAGAGAAACGAAAGGGATAACAAACACCTGTAGCAGTACCACCTGGCAACAGTTCCACGTCTCAAGTCTCAAGCCTAACTCTCTTCCAAAAAGACTGTTCTTTAAACTAAAGCACCACCCTACTTTTTGAAACAAAATGCAAAGATAGTATCCCCTTGAGATGAAGGAAGATACTTAAAAGGATAATGTGAAAGTCTACATAAAGCCAAAGTAGCTACTTCAGTGCTTACTTAACACACAACCAAAGTCATTTGTTTTTCCTTGTGTGGTCTAAATAAAATATGAAAAGAAAAGGAGGGAAATCTTCCTTCAGATAACTTTCCTAACTGAATCAAAACTTTTTCTTTGCTTCCTTTGCCTCTCCTCTGGATTCTCTATTATTTCTAGCTTGCAGTTAAAACTCTTTATAACTCATTAAAAAGCTAACGTCTTTGCTTTAAGGCCCAAGTAGAAAAGCTGGGTGGTTATGTTCCTATTTGGAAGCAACGAGTGGTGGCCAATCCCTGGATCTACTGAAGAAAGGCAGTAAACTAACAGCTAAGCCGTTTCCTCAGTTCCCACCTAGTTATTTTCTAGGACTCCCCACAATTCGTCCCCACCTCCGCAGATCTTTTGCCTCACAACACAAAACTACCCACCAATAGCTCGGAAAAGAATGGGAGCAGACACCACCATTTACATTGCCTCGCTGGTGAGTTTACAATGGACAGGGACTCCATTTGTGCAAACCAAGCTTCTGGATTCCTAGCTGAAACTCATGAACTCAAATTTCCACAAAAGTACTTTCGAGCATGTTTATTTTTAAATGAACCTTAAGAATATAACCTAGTTGTTATTTGCGGGACTACCAATAATAAGTAAAAAGTTACTAGTACAATTCTTGTGGCGTTTTATCAATCACTGAGAATATTGATTTTTGCGAAACATTATTTATTAATAATTACAACAAAAAATTGCAGAACTCTGAATGGGACTGTTAGGCAAAATCAAATATAAATTTCTAGAGCAAAGTAACTATAAACAATTCTCTATCAAGTGATTTTAAAAATATGACTAATGAAGAACCAGCTCTTTTGTACTTACAGCACAGAATTCTTCAAAGGATATTCTTCCATCTCCATCCTTATCTGCATTTATTATGGTTTTGTCTACAATTTGCTGTAATTGTGTATCTTTCAGATTGTTCCCCACCATCATCTTCAGCACCTGGAAGAGTTCCCCATTGGAAATATAGCCATCTTTATCCATGTCGTAGATACGGAAAGCAACTAAAAAAAAAAAAGAGTACGGAAAAATCAATGGCAAGTATCAGGCAATCACAAGTGAATACTGTCAATAAGAAAAAAAATGGTAATTTGTCAAATATTTAGAATTGTAACTACGAGGATTGCTCCTTTTCACATATAGATGTTGCCTTAGGTGCAGTTTAACATGGTTAAGAGTATGGGCTATGGAGTCAGAGTGGTTGGGCCTAGAGTAAGTTATTTAACCTCGCTAAGGTTTTAATTTCTGCACATGTAAAACTGAGGCTAATAACAGTTCCTACCTCCCATGTTCTTTAGAGCACTGAATGAGATAATATATGTAAATTGCTTAGAACATTACCTAATACGTGGTAAAAGCTCAACAAAAGATAACAACTGCTATTACTATTATTCTCATTTATATAGAGTTCATTTGCAAAGGATATTTGCATATATCCTGTGCCTCAGAGACCGGTTACTGAATGTCTCTCTAGTTAAGAGTTGAATAATTTTATGTATGTATGTATGTATGTATGCATGTGTCAAAAGCAGGGTTTATTATTCTACTATTCTACCTAATCCCCAATGTATGTTCCAGTCAGTGGATGAAGGGTAAATCAAATACCACATAGACACTTGGTAAAAACAACTGTAACTTTCTATAGGCAACAAAGTTTTGCCTTTTTTTTTTTTTTTTTTTTTTTCCCCAAGTCTAGGCATTTGGGAGTACATGAAAAAATTTCAGGTATTGAATGGTCTGTGCTTTCTTCTTTTATGTATCCGAAATGTTCTCTCCCTGCTGCCTCTTCTGTGCAGATGAGGCCCTGATAACAGCTGTGCAGCTGCACTAACAGTCTTATCTCTGTGTCACTCTATGGTTTTACAGAGTGCGACGGTATGCTTTCAATTTATAATGCTCCAAAGAACGGCTGAAAACATCTGAATTAAATTCTTCAAACCTTCTTTGAGTGCCTACTATTTGCTGGGCATAGGCCGGGCACTGGGTAGTGATGCTGCTGCCCAGTGAAATAGAGAAATAGAAATGGTGCCACAGAGGGGTTTTTTCCTTCCAAGTGGCAGGAGGATGTTTGCTAGAGATTAAAAGAACTTCTCCCACCTGGGGGAGGTATGGAACTCGGGCGCTGGGAACAGATGCTGTGTCTCTTCTGACAGGTGCTGCCATGGAAGAACCAACAGCAGTTTCTAAACACCTATGGATTTTGCTGCACAATACACAGTGATGTGTCTCCCAGGAGCGCTGGGTCATGTGGCCAATGTACGACATCTTCACTGAAGTTCTCATGAAGATCACTATGCTGTGCACCTGGATATCAGGTAATGCACAGAGTACACACAGGACAACGGCTCTCCCATCTCAGCCTGCATCGTACAATTCACCAGTTGCTCATTCCGAGGTGAAATGAGGGAGACGTTAGCTGTCACCTATGACCCAACCACTGTGTTCATGTACTGACCCTGTCTGGACAGGCTGGTCACTGCCAGAGTAGAAGCTGGAGTTCCTGGTTCTCAGGGCGGCCCTGACTGCGAGGATTACCAGGAAGTCCTGCTTATGAAATGTGAGTTTCACCATTCTGCTACGTCATCATCCACAGGACTGAATGTGGAAACAGGAAGAAAACCACAAACCGAATGCCAGGGGACACACAGGAGGACATACTGCTTAGTTCTCTGAGGGCACAATCACTCATCACTGTGTGGGAGCAAAGCCACCCCCTTATTGGCACGTAACCTGTCCCTGTGCACATGAGACTTGTGATGCTGTCCCTCCTGGTGGACTCCACATTAGGAAGTGGGCAATGGCTTCTTCCTGCTCCTATTCATCTGGTAAATCCTCCCTGTCATCTTTCTTCCCTTGTAGGAAGGGGGATCAGCAGAGATGGGATGCTGGGACTCCATGGCCAGGCCGGGCCACCTTTGTCATGTCCTGCCTCTTGGGTCCAGCCCGCACTCGGTGTGCATGCACCCAATGGCCAAGAGTTGAATAATTTTAAAGGGCTGCCTACATAAACCAAAACAGTGGAACTTCTGGTTAAGTATCTCTGAAAAGAATGTGTGCAAACTAAGTTACCCTAAGCACACTAGTACGTTTCTTCCCACTTTCATTAGAAAGTCTCTTATCAAGTCTTGTAGTTTATATAGTTGGTTTCAGTAGAAGGAAACTCTGTTTTCCTTCTATCCAACTAAAACGTAACAATGACACATTGTTAGAAAATATTAGTTACAAATGTCCTAAAAGGATTTTCTCCAGAATATAAAATTTTTATTATGTCCACTAAGGATCTAGAATAAAAGACATCTTTTAGAATATTTTTAAGAGGCGGTTATAATGCAGTTTGGGGTACTAATTGGTGGTATAAGAGAGAAGATAAACACAGTGAAGAAAAATACTTACACCTCAACTTCTGTTCCTTATCGCCTTTGACACTGAACTGAGATACACCCTCAATGAATTCTGAATAAGAACAGAAAATGTTTACAAATCAGAAGTTCCAATTTTTTATATAGGTAAGCAACATATACCCAATACACACACAAAAACTTACAGACCCACAAAATTTTATTTTCTTGCTGCAAAAGAAAATATTACATAGCAGTGTTTAAAGCTGAAAATGCCAAATTTGAAACTTCAACAAATAAGGTTCTACATATGTTTTAAATTTGAAATTGGAGTTCCCTAATGTCAAATCAATTTGAACAAATATTTATGAAGTACCACAAAGCATAATACTCAAAAACATATTCTTCAAGCTATTTATTTAACTCTTTCTTCTTGGAATATTATAATAAAAAGGGGCTTTAAGAAAGGATTATATATGGTTTTGCCAGAACAAAAACAATTTTGGATTTCTGGTCCCAAAATTCAGGATTATTTAAATAAACTATTGGAAATTTCATGAAAATAATCATTTTTATTCATTGGCTTCTAAACATTAAATCAAAATCAGTTTTAGATACCTTCATTTATAATTCAGTTCCTGAAACTAAAATAACAAATCTGTTGATTGCCCAGTGAAATGAAATATTTACTTTGAAGTACAGAATCAAGTATAAAATTATGTATCAAATTAATATCAGCAAACACTATTGAGTCTTTGTAAAATTTAAAATCTAACAAATCTAAAATAGACTAAAATAAATGAATCCTTTCTATACTGCTCATATCCTTATTACTACAGTTTATTTTTTATTGCTTAGTATTGCATTCTTTAAAAAAAAAAGTTTTAAAAAATGCAGCTAGTGTTGTAAGTTTCCCTAAAGACTAAGTTTCTAAAAACAAAGGAAATACTAAATCTCATTTTTTAAGTACTTTATAAAGACAATTTGATCATTTATGATCCAAAAAATAAATGATACTAGTTCATTAAGGTCATATACCACAGATTTTAACATATGCTATTATTGTAAGATCACCAATAATATAAAAACAGTTAAGGAAAATAAGTTTTTCAAACACTTTTGTATATATAGTTGTAAGACTACTCATACTAACTTGTGATGTTAAAAAACTACTTTCTTACCTTTAAAGTCTACTTCTCCATTCCCATCTGTGTCGAATATATCTATTACTCGCTGTACTAAAGGATTCTGTTGTAACTCCGGCAGAGACATGAACTCTTCCACACTCAAAGAACCAGAATTGTCCAAATCAAGCTTCTTAAATCTCTTCCCTAGCCTTTTAATTTCATCAGCATCAACTAAAAGCAAACAAAAAGATATAGCAATATTTACAAAATGACTTTATGAAAATTGTAGACAAAAATCCAGCAGTTAACCAATAGTTTAATTTCCAATTTAATTAAGTTATATATACTGATGATTAATTCCTTATAACAGAAAAAGTACACCATAAATATTTTGTTTGGTTACCCTTTTGTTCGTCTGCACCTGCCATAACATACAACCAACGGTGTGCTGAGCACACCAAGATATTACAATGGGATTGACAATGCTAAGCTGACCGTGGAAGTCACGTGGTTCCTAACAGGCAGGCCAAACCTATCTGCGCTCTGCACCAAAGCACCTTGATTTTCACTTCTTTTTAAATTTGAATTTACTTTATTCCTAATAGTTCATGGTTCAAAATTTGAACATTGTTCTAAAATTCAAAGCCCCCCTCCCACCCCACCCTGTAGATATCCAATTCCCCTCTTTAGAGGCAATGTTGCTAGTTTCTTAAATATGTTTCCAAAGATATTCTTTGCAAATATTAGCAAATAAAACACAGCTTTGGCTTTTTTTAACACACACACAAAAACCCCATGGCTAACAAAATTCACTTTTCAATGCTCCAAAGGAGAAAAACCAAACAACTTAAAAATGTTTGCATTAGTTTATAACTACTCTATAAAAATTCAGTATCTGGTCTCTTATATACATTCTTGAAAAGGTGTCTTCATTTTCTTCTAAATTATATTATTTTTTTCATTCCTTTAAAAATCAGACTCACACATAATTTTGATCGTGGATTAACAGAAATAAACAAATATATAAAAATTAAATGCAATCATGAACTTTTCAATAAAAAATCAACAAGTCAAATGTTATATTGCCCAGAAGTATTATGCTCATGTATTATGTACACACGACAGCGTGACAATTAAGTTCGTGAACTTGGTGCAACAATGTTGCTAACCTTTTTTGATATCAGAGGGATTATTCATTATGAATTTGTACCAACTACACAGTAAACCAAGTTTACTATTTGGAAGTGCTGAAAAGGCTGCATGAAAAAGTTAGACAACCTGAACTTGTCGCCAACAATTCATGGCTCTTGCATCACAACAACGCACCAGCTCACACGGCACTGTCTGTGAGGGAGTTTTTAGCCAGTAAACAAATCACTGTATTGGAACACCCTCCTTACTCACCTGATCTGACCCCAGTGACTTCTTTCTTCCCGAAGATAAAGGAAATATTGAAAGGAAGACATTTTGATGACACATTCAGGACATCAAGGGAAATACGACGACAGCTCTGATGGCAATTCCAGAAAATTAGTTCCAAAATTGCTTTGAATGGTGACTAGACGCTGGCATCGGTGCATAGCTTCCCAAGGGGAGTATTTTGAAGGTGACCATAGTGACATTCAGCAATGAGTAGCACTTTTTCTAGGATGAGTTAGCGAACTTAGTTGTCCGACCTCATATGTATTATGGTCCACAATATTAGAGGCTGACATTATAAACTGTTTTGAAAGTTCAAATATATGACAGCCTCATTGTAAGAAAAAGGCAAAGTATATATTTTAAAAACTTAAACATACAGTGTTAAAATGGTAAGAACTATTAATTACCTGCACTATTAAAGTACAGAATGTACAACGACAAGATGCTGCTCTAATATGAATTAGTTCATATGCAATTGATAAAGAAGGAAGAGATGTCAATAGAGCACAGAAATGTCATTGGTTCACAGGGGTTTTCTGGGCAAGTTTACTCCAATTAAAGAGAAAGTCTTAATAAAATATGAAAACCTTAAGAAAAAGTGAAAACAACAAATGCCTCCCATTAGAGAAAATAACATCCAGTTTAGTGGTTTCAAGAACCCTGACACTTTTCAACATTGTTATCTGGTGAAAACTAAGGGCGCAAATGAACAAGCTGCAAAGACAATTTCTCTTGTCTACCACCACTCTCCTCCACATGTCAGCCCCCACCCCAAAAAAAGCAATTAGCAAAGATGACTATACCCTGGCTCATTATTTAATTTTTACAAAATTAGTTTCTGCTGAGGCAGATGCCCTCAAAAACCTGTTCCTCAAAAATAGGAAGCACAAGCCCCAGCTTAAGGCTCGCAAGTAAACAGACAGGGTGCATGATACAAATGACAGAACTAACTTGTGCTAGTATTTTAAATATCAAATTGGTTTTTGTTACTACTCTGTTACAAAGTTGCGTAAGGAGTGGTCTGCTGTACCCATACTTTTCCCAGACATGTCATTTTGCAGCACGTGCGGTTTTTCAGAAATACATGTTGTATTATAGCAGAAATTCCTTTATATTAATGATTCACATAAACAATGCTTTAAATAGCACAACACACATGTATTTATAATAATCCAATCAAAATTTAAAATATACACTTCATGAACACATCAATTTCTTAGAGCATTGTACCCCTCTATTAAAAAGTATTCCTTCTTTACTGCAGATAAAAGCAGACTGTTCAAATCAACCTTATTTTCCAATTCTCCATAATTAAATTAGATATCCTTATTCTTGGAGGGAACAAACTTAATAATAAATTAAGTCCCACAAATGCTTTTCATTTATTTGTCTACATGTTTCCCCCTCCTCAGGGCAGAGTTCATGACTTTCTCTTCAGTGTTCTGTATACTGCATATATCAAGCGCTCAATAAATGTTTTAAATGAGTATTAATTCTAAGTGTTTCAGATTTAAAACATATTGATCAAAATGCCACCAATATTTATAGTAAAACTCTACTTATCTAACCAAACACCAATTGGCAAACCTTTCAGAACAGTTTCTCAAAGTTCATAGATGTTGCTGAAAGCTACCCTCTCTCTCCATGCTTGCCTTAATTTTACATACATACCAAGGATTACTTTCTTCTAGCAATCTTCAGTTTTGCCTTAGTTTACAACAACAGATCACAAAAGGTGATGAGGAAAATGAACAAAATGGATGACTACAGATTACAAGTGGAAAAGGAACAACAATGTCTCTACAAACACTATATGGACAAAAAAGGGTCATTTCGTTTAACAATAGCGCTAGAGTATACTACTAATGGAAAAGAGGGAAGGCAGACATGTAGTACCATAATATTTATGGAAACTGTCAGATTCCATTTACTGAGGCGGGGACATAAATAACAGTTTAGAAAGTTACATCATGAAACTGAAACTGAGGTGCTTGAAGGATTATATTTCAATTACCTAGAAAACCCCATTAATCCAGAAGACAGCATTCCATAGTCTTGAATGAATAAGGAATATTAAGAATATCCTTATGAATAAGGAATATTCCTTATGAATAAGGAATATTAAAAATATCAATATAATAAAGATGAATCATAAATCGTCAAATATACTTTGTTCAATCCATCCTTCTTTACACTATCAATAGTAATCTTTCTAAAAGGCATTATTCCGCCAAATTGCTAGCTCTTGTGTTTAAAAATTTCTAATGGCTTCCTAACGCAAACAGGATAAAAAGTCTAGAGTTCTTGACATCAATATTTAGCCTCCATTTAAGTTTCCATCTTTCTCTTCCCCATTACTTTTACTTTAGCTACAATGCTCTTGGCACTATTCTTCAACAGCATAAATTTCATGCCACCATTCCCTTATAAACCCTCTGCTGGGATGTCCTTCCCTGAACTCTCCATTTACGAAAGCCCTATCAATTTTTCTGATTAAAAAGGGGAGGGGGTGCTATTAACTGTATGTCCTGTGGTTATGAGTATCATTAACTCTCTCTCTGGCAAAAGCCCTTAAAGCAACATTTAAAATCCATTTACTTCCTTTTGCTTTAAACATCTTATGAAATACTATAAACTAGTTGATACCTGTTTTAAATGACTAGTTTAAACCTTCCTCAAAGGCAAAGCTATGTGCCAGTGATCACACTTTAACTTGACAATAACTGGCTTTTTAAAAAGCCCCTTGGAGGAAACAAGCTTCTTCTAATCTTCTATTCATCATCATCATTCTCTCATACCCCATGCAGCCAAAACTTACTTTGAGCTTAAGAAGTCAGTGTAGTTTGAAAGATGGCAGTATCTATTCTCCAACTACTCATTTATTTCTCCTTTCAGTCCCTTCCTTCCTGCTTGGATTATGATAAGACACAGACTAGATTACTCAGTATTTATTATCCAGTTGGGGCTAGTTGAGCACTGAAGGAATTCTGTACCTAAATAATTATATTTTAAAATGGCTAGCTTGAAAGGCAATGCCATGAATATATTTTAAAGACAAGATCTAACAAAGTTAGTTTTCAAAAACAAATGGTAAAACTGTTTCTTTTAGATATGGAACAAAGTAACTTATTTGGTTGTTACTGTCACCAGAGAGAAGCAGTTATTCAGCACTTCCACTTGCCTAGAAGTGTTTAAGGATTAAACATATCCTAAAGTACGAAACAGGTCCCAGTTCTTGAAATATCAGCATTTACCAATCTCCTACAAATTAGACACAGATCTCTGAAATAGATAAAACCCATTTTGGCAGCACCATTAAATGTCTCAGATCTTCACTGAGTAAAAGTTAAATATGAACAAATTCCAACTTTTGGCACCAATTGTCATCAAACATTTTTCCTACTGCTCTGGATCATACGTCCTTAAAACAGATGGACAAAAAAACCCACAAAAAACAAAAAAACAAAACACACCTTCTTGACTCATCTTGTGACTCAGATACTCTTTTTCATATGTTTTGCCAAGTTGTGATTTTTTTCTTTTTGTAAGGATTCCTTTGGGAGGACTTTTTTAATAGTTGAAAATACCTACATATTCAATTTAAATTCTATTATTCAAAGTATTAATCTCATCAAATCACATATGACATATATATTATCTAAAATTTAAGCAAAGGATTAAAAACTTAGATCTTTTAGTTTGAGTTTATGAAATATAAAGTTATTAACAAGGAACTGATGAATTGCTTATACAGAAAACACCAAATTAAACTGTTGAGAATTTACCCACCCTGGGTATATTCAGGGGTAAGTGTAAAATCTAGATGGTTACTTATTTCAACAAGTAATTTCAAGAATCTAATATCACCACATAAAATAATTAAGACCTTGCTTTTAGAGAGCTCATGTTGCTACAGTAAATTTAGTATATATTTTCAACTGGACATATGTGTGTTAATACTAGAGCAATATAATATTAATAGAGATAGAAGGTTGACTATTCAGTCACCACCCTCTCAGATGAAGAAACATAACCATCTCCCTTTATTATATATATTTTTCTCATTTAGTAAAATGAATACGAGAGATTCCAAAATAGTAGAGAAGAGATCTAGTCTCTGGCTTTTAAAGCACTGTTACTACTACATTTATTAGGTTGGTGCAAAAGTAATTGCAGTTTAAAAGGTTAAAAATAATTGCAAAAACCATGATTACTTTTGCACCAATCTAATACACCAAGCTGCTACTCCATTGTTAGGGTTAAAAGTAAAAACAATTTGAAGTCTAATTTCTTTCAGGTTATAGTGAAGTTTCTCAGAATCAAAAGGAAAATAAATAAGCAGAATGGTAGACAAATAAACTTTCCTTACATTTTAGCCAATTCCCAGTAATTGTGTAGTAGTTAACAGCCACAAGACTATTGCTCCTTCAGGAAATTCTTTTAATAGCCACTTTATAAATAATTTACAACCTATTCGTCTATTAATGATTTAACAACAAAAACAAAATAAAGCAAGTCTTTTCAAACCCTCCAATTTGTGACAGCTCCTAATTTTTTCCTTGTCTTTCATGACCATGAACTTCTGATCCAGTATTTTGTAAAATGTCCCTCAGTTTGAGCTTGCTGATGTTTTCTCATAATTAGAATGAATTTGGGCATTTGGGGGCAAGAATACGAAAGAAATGATGATGTGTCCTTTTCTGCACATCATATCAAGGAATTCCTGATGTCAACATGTCTTTTTATTCGTGATGTTAACTTTGATCACTTGGCCAAGGTACGTCCGCCAAATTTCTCCACTATAAATCTACAATCTTTCCCTTTGCATGAAAAAATAACTGGGGGTGGAGCGGATACTTTGAGACTATGCCAATATCCTATTCTCCTAAAACTCTGACCTAATTTTAGCATACACCAGTGGGTCTTGTCTACAAGATTTTATTACTGTAGTATTTGCCTAATAATGACTTCCATTTTCCCTCTTTTCTTTTACATTAATGAAATGCTCCTGTTTTTTAAAAAAAAAAAAAAACTGTCCTTTCTCCCAATGTATTTCTTTATTCAATTATACACATCAACATTAGTTCATGGATATTTATTTTATCCTATGGGTTAAAATCCAATTAATATCATTTGTTAGTCAAATTGTTCCATCTTTGGTCTTCAGGTATTACCTCAGGTTGGCTCATGTGAGACCTTTCAACAATCCCCATTTTGAACACTTCCTTAATTTCTGGCACCATAAAATGTTCCAGTAGATGTAGTATTTCTAAATCTACATAATATTTCTGAGTATACATAATATTTCTAAAAAGAAATTCCCTAATCTCTTTTGTACGGCAGGATATTTAGAACTAACTTTAGAATGAAAGCTATTAGGAAACATTACTCTAATAAGGGATCTCAGAATTTGTACTTCAGAGGTATTCTGGAAAGAGCCATCAGACATGATAAAGTTACCCATGGAGAAACATGCACTAACTCTTGTAACGATTACCACAAGCATAAAGCTTTACAGTGTTGTCAAAAGAAGCTACTGGGTAGTATTTCAACATAAAGACTAAAAATCTTTTGTAAAATTTGTCTTACAAAAGTAATGTAATGACAGTATTTTCATGTTACCCCAATAAGAAGTAAAAACCACCAGGGGGCGCAGTAGAGACAGTCACAAATAAAACCATAAATAGCATCAAAAAAAATCCCAACTTTTATAATGACCCTGCGTATAGACTAGCAGTTTAATATTCTGCACAGAATAGTTTGACAACAGAACAGAAGAAAGAAAGCACCCTACCATCATTATTATATCGAAAAAGTACATTATGAAATATGGACACAGTCACACACATTTGTGCTGGGTGTTTTTTTTTTTTGTTTTTTTTTACAAATGAAAAATTTTCATTCACTTAAAAGTTCTAGATTTCAGGGGTACATTGTAATTTTCTAATGCAAGAATCAATGCGTACTTTTGGTGTTTTTAGATTATAATTCTTACATACTTTAAAAATTAAGTAACTGTCAAATACGTAAAAGCTAGACATAAGCACCAACAAAATAATTATCAAGTTGTAATCAAGACACTAAAAAGAAATTTTAATGCAACCGTGAAAAATAACATTCCAACAATGCATTAAATATACAGTTCTATAGGTTGACAAATGTGTACACCTATATACACATCACTACCAAGATAAAAGCCCATTTTCATCAGCCCAAAATGTCCCCTTGCGTTGTTTGCAGTCAATCACCCACCTCGCTCCCCACTGACCCTATGCAACCACTGTTCTGCTTTAACTAAATTGTGTCTAGAATTTCATATAAATGAGATCATACAGTATGTACTCTTATGTCTACCTTCTTTTTCTCATCAAGTATTGACCTTAATCCAAGTTGTTTCATGTCAGTAGTTTGTTCCTTTTTATTGTGGAGTCATATTAGTCCACTGTATGGTTACACCATTATTTGTTTATATATCCATTTGTTAATAGACATTCTTGTTTCCTGTTTGGGACAACTGGGAATAAAACTGCTTAGAATACTCATTATTAAGTCTTTTGGTAAACAAATGTTTTCAAGGAATTGCTGGATCATAAGGTAAGGATATCTTAACTTTCAGAAACAAAGTTTTCCAAAATGATGTACCATTTTACGCTCCCATCAGCGATATGAGAATTCCAGGAGCTCCACATCCTCGTCAATACGTGATATTATCAGTCTTTTTAAGTTTATCCATTCTAGTGGGTGGTAGCAGTATATGGTTATAATTTAATTGGTGTTTCTCTGAGGATTAATGATCTTGAGCATCTTTTTCACGTCATTATTGGCAATTCATATATCGTCATTTGTGAAATGACCAAATTTTTTACCCTTTTTAAAACTGCGTTGTCTTAAAAGAGTTCTGAGATGATCTCTGTATATTGATGTAAATCCTTTGTTAGATGCAGATATTTCAAGTATTTTCTCCCAGTCTTTAAATTGCTTTTTCATAGGTGTTTTTCAGAAGAGCAAAAGAATGTCAATTTTGATGAAATTCATTTTTTTCTTCTATGATTGTGTTTTATGTGTACTAAAAGTCTTTGCCTATGCTGGTTTGGTTGTGAAGAATTTTCTCTCATGTTTTCTTCTAGAAGTTCCACATTTTTAACTTTTATGTTTAAATCTATGACACGTTATTTTTTGTACATGGTATAAGTAAGGGTAGAAGTTTTATTCCATATAAAAATATAGCTATTTTGTTGAAAAGACTCCTCTTCCAATGGCATCTTTTAAGCTTTTGTCAAAAATCAGTCAACTATACAAATTAACATGCTGTACATCTTAAATTTATACAATGTTATGTGCCAAATATATTTCAATTAAAAAAACTTAAATCACATATATATTAATATGTATGTATATATGTTTATACCCTCTTTGTTCCATTGATTTGTCTATCTTATGCCAATATCAGTCTTACATTTTATAGAAAATCTTTAAAGCAGGGAGCACTGTCCTCGTATTTTGTTGTTCTTTTTCAAAATTGTTCTGGCTTTTCTAAGACCTGTGTGTTTCCACATGGGATTAACAATTAGTTTGATAATTTTTACAAAAAAACCTGCTGAGAATATGACTGAGATGGTCTTGAATCTACAGATCTGAGTAGAACTGGTAACACTATCAATGAGTCTTCCAATCTATGAATGTGGTTAACTCTCTCCATTTATTTAGGTATCCTTACGTTTCTCTCAGTGATGTTTTATATTTCATAGTTCAGTATACAGATCTTACATATACTTGGTTATATTTATACCCGAACAACTCATGTTTTCATTCTATTATAAATGGTACTTTTGTAAATTTCATTTTTTTTAATTGTTCACTACAATGATACAGAAATTCCACTGATTACTACATATTGTCCTTGTATCCTACAATCTTACTAAATTCACTTATTGTTATATTTCTAGTAATTTAGGATTTGCTATATATAAAACCATGTCATCTGAGAATGAAGATTATTTTACTCTTGCCTTTCCAATCAGAATGCTTTTTTTTTTTTTTTTCCTGGACTTACTGTCCTAACTAGGATTTCTAGTACAATTTTGACTGCAATTGGTCAGAGTGAAAAACTATGCTTTTTTCCTCCAATCTTAGGTGGAAAACATTACCTTTTATCGTTAAGTATGATGTTACCTGTAGACTTTTTAGTAGGTGCCCTTTATCAGATTAAGGAAATTCCCTTCTATTCCTAATTTGCTAAGAGTATTAATCACAAATGAGTACTAAATTTTGTCAAACACTTTGCTACATCTATCGAGAAGATTTGGGTTTTTTTCTCTTTTATTCTGTCAATAGAATGAATTACACTAATTGCATTTTTAGTTAAAATCATACTCCTGGGACAAACTCCACACGGTCATGTTTTATTGTCCTTGTTACATACTGCTGGATCTTACTTACAAATATTTAAGGATTTTTGCATATATATTCATGGTGAGTATCGGTCTATAGTTTTCTACAAATGTTGGTATTGCTCAGTATAATGCTAGCTCCTATTTTCTGAAGGAATCTGGATTATGATTGGTATATTTTTTCATTAAATGTTTGCTAGAATTTACTAGTAAAGCCATCTGGCCCTGGAGTTTTCTTTGTGAAAACATTTTAAAATAAGGATTCAATTTCATTAATAGACATCACACTATTAACATTTTCTACTTTTTTGTCGGTTTTAGATATTTGTTTGTCAAGGAATTTGACTATTTAACCTAAATGTAGAATTTATTGGTATAAAATTATTCTTGACATTCCCTTTTATCTTTTTAACATCTGCGGGATCTCTAGTGATTTCAGTTTTCATTACTGATATTATTATAGTAATTATGTTTTCTTTCTTCTACCATGTTTCCCCGAAAATAAGACCTAGCCAGACAATCAACTCTAATGCATCTTTTGGAGCAAAAATTAATATAAGACACAGTCTCATATTATATAAGACCCAGCATTATGTTATAGGAAAATAAGACCCGGTATATTATATATTATATTATATTATATTATATTATATTATATTATATTATATTATATTATATTATATATGTTATATTATATATTATACCTGGTCTTATAGAAAAATAAGACTGGGTCTTATATTAATTTTTGCTCCAAAAGACACATTAGAGCTGACTGTCCAGCTAGGTCTTATTTTTGGGGAAACATGTAGAACGTTCCTTCAAAACATGAATAGTATGTACCACTAACTTACTTTTATTTTATATAAAAGATATAGCCAAAAATGACCCACCATACCAGAACTCACTCAGGCAAATGAATGTTGTCCAAAGATGTCACAAAAGAAGCTTATAACAATCCCTAAAAATACATTCTTAGAATTATTTTCAGAGCTCATTAAACTTAAGAAAATCTGTCACAGAAAAGCCATGTAATATAAAGGGTTGGAAGAAACCTTGGAGATGAAAAACTCAAGATGAGAAACAGACCCAGAGAGTTAAGCTGATCAATGCTGTAAAGCTTAATAGCAAAAATGGGTTACAAGATTTCTTGAAATACTTTTTAATTGCTTTTGCTACATTAGTTCCATCTGAAGAGTTAGCACAGAAGCTTAGGCTAAGAGATAGTAAACATTACTGTTCCTCAACTTGCATTTTTGGATGAAGTGTGGAGAAAAGGAAACAATATAAATGTTCCGACTCCAGGTAGATAATAATTGAAACATATTTCTAAGATGTTCCCCAACTTGTATATTACTGGTTTCCCTGATGAAGGTGTTTGTAATTGCTGTTGTTTTTCTCCTTTTGGTTTATCTACATTGTGGTTCAAATCAAAATAGGCAGTAAGTTATTGAAAAAGCATGTATTTTAAGATCATAAAAATACATCTTCAATTTTTGTTTTAATAACCCTGGCTTTGAAATCATACTGTTATATTTTTAAAAACCTAAGTGTACATTGTGTAGGTCAATAACACATCTTATTCAGAAGACATGGCTCTCAAAGATTTCCAGTGTTTTGTAAGTCAAATCCAACCCCAACCCATTATACAACATTCTCCAGGTTTTCCTTATCTTTATTTCATGCTGTGCTATGTTTCACTTAAACACATTAGTTGCACTTTTCTTTTGGCTTTGTACCACCCCCGACTTTCAAAAAATAATGTAGTATTTTCACAAAAGTGCAGATTCAAGTCTTCTTTTCCTTGAGCACCAACTATGCAAGACTGACTTAACGGCTGCTCCAGAGCTCAAACTGGTTGCCACAAAAGTCACATGTACACCAGTCTCTGCTTCTTTTTAGTTCCTTATTGGCTTCCTTTTTAATATTAAGAAAGTCCAGCACACAATTTATAGAATGGCTTTTGCTTTCTTCTTAAAGACATTGTTCACAAACAATTCTGGCTTCTTACTCTTATTTGAACCAATTATTTTCCTGATAGTTGTTATCCTGGGATTTCCACTGTGTCTTAGAGATTTAGTTCTTGGCTCTCACTTCACCTTCTTTACCCTCTATTTCATTTTTCTAGGTAGGTACATATTCAAGAAGTTATAAAAGGTAAATTTCCCGGTCCCTAAATATCTGTAAATGGCTTTAATTTGATCTCACACCTGAATAATCATTTGGCTGGTATAAATTCTGGATTTAGGAACTCAGAACTTTGAACTGACCCACTGCTTTCCAATATCTATTGCTGCTAAGAAATTCAATGCCTGTAGTCTACTATTCTTTTTAGGCAGCTTCCAACCCCTCACCCCCACCAACCTACCCCCATTTAGTAGCTTTCAGGGTTTTCTTTTTACTCTTGGAATTTAAAATTACAAAATAGGTTGAGACTTAATGTACATCTTTTTTCATCTAAACTTGACTGTCAGAATGCTCTTTCAATCATAAGATTTGATTTTTCAGAAGAGGGAAACTTTCACCCACTATTTCACTGACTATTTGTGCCTCTATTTTATCTAATACAGTTTCTGAAATTTCTTTAGTAATAGATCCTATTACTCCCTGTGTTTGTTCCCACATCCTTCTTTCCTTGCATATTTTTCCATATCTTTTGCTCTAACGTTCTGAGGGAGATCCAAGAATTTATACTTTTGCTAAATGGTTATTTAGGCTTTTCACCAGCTAAAGTAACTGATTTCTGCATAACAGCTACGAAATTATTCAAATTTGTGGTAGACTATCAAATTACTATGTCATGGACTTCACTGCTAAAACTACAAACTGCTAAATACTGCCATGATATCAAAATTTGACAGTATGGATTTGACAGCTAGCACTTCACTTTTCTTAAGACTACTTACCTAAAAACCTGATGTATTTAGAAAACAGTAGACAATCCAGGTATTAAAAAAAAAAAGTACTGTAACAGCAAAACAAGGTAACAACTCCATGCACTATACTTCAGAAAACCTTTCATCCCTCTCCTTATTACTCAGCTCTAAAGCTTTACTGAAAGAACGCAGAATGTAAGTAATTCTCCATGGACTAGGTAAAATAAATTAGAATTCAAGATCACTAAATTACTAAGTAAATGATAAATCATGGCTGGGGATTGTTTACGAAGTATGAACGATGTTATACATTTATGAGGATTTTAATCTAAAGTAAAAAAATGCACAAGTCCATTTCAAAGTTAACCATAAAATTACTTTATAATAAATGACACTTTAGGAATAAAATGTTTTAAAAACATTTTTGCCTGTTCACATTTAAACTGAGTTTTTATTGATATTAAAAAAGGCTTCCTCCAAAGACTTTTGAGATGATGAACCAGAAATTACTCCTCAGAACACACATTATTTAAAAACTGGAGTTCATCTAGTCCATTTAAGAAAGGCAACATAAAGGAATGCAGATATGAAGGAGGAAATCAAATTAACTTTAGATTAACTTTTTCAAAAGTTTTGTTTTCAAAACAAAGAAAAACCCTAGTCTAACAATATGAACACGTAAACCTCCCTGAGATAACCTAATTGAGAGCAGAAATTAATAGCACAAAGTCAATAGCTCTATACTTTCAAGTCACCTGTAAATATTCAAACCAGAAAAAGATTGCTTAAATATGAGAATGTTTACTTAAAATTAGAGCAGTGTCCTAATGGTTAAAGATGTCTTCAAAGTTTCTACAGATACTTCATTATGCAAAAGGAAACATTTCTTCAGAGTCTGCCAAACTCTTCTTGGGTCACTTTCTAATGGAAGAGATTTGAGGAATCTTTTTAGATAAAAGACTATTAGTCTTTCATCTACATTCAGTCTACAAAATTGGCTCTATACCTACCAATTGTGTCAAAACCATTCAGAATTATACTGGTTTTATGAACAGTAAAAATAGTTGAATCTGATTTTCCACTCATACTTTGAACTGTGCCCCAATCTAGTCCTCTGCTCAAACTATCTAAAGTAGTATCTCACACAGTCACTTTTCCAAGTTATCGTGCCAAGTTACAACTAACGTCCCAATTTGAGCAAATCTCCCGCACAGAGAATACATTTGCACTATAGTCTGGACAGGTTAGCCAGACAGAAACAAAGTCACAATGGCCTAGAATAATTTAACTCGATAAAAAGTGAACACTAAATTGAGACAAAAAAAAAAAAAAAAAAAAATTCAAGAATACCTTTTGTCTTAGACAAGTTCAGTTCTGCCTAGTTATTCTTGTAGACAAATATAACATTAATCTTGTAAGGTTTATTGTAAGAGGACTGTGATTAAAAGTAAGACTCAGGAACATGACTTCCTGAGATCAAATCATGGCTTTGTTACTTTACCTACTGCTGTCTGACCTTAGGCTAGTTACTGAAAAGCTCTCTGCCTCTGTTTTTTCATGTATACACAATGGGTAAAGTAATACCTTTCGCATGAGGCTACCATGAAGATTAAAAATATTAAAAATGTATGTGAAATGCTTAGAATACTGCCTGCCCATGTGTTGTTATTATGAAAACAAGTGTGGTGATTGGTAACTACTGGGTTTTCCTAACGGTACAGCCTTTAAAATTATCCAACTAGTTGTCTATCCAACACAGCTAGTCCAGCTGTGAGCTCTTACTAGCTTATTCAATCAAGAGATACTTAACTCAGCGTTTGCTTTATGCCAGGCATTGCACTTATACTTTCACTGTCAGTCAATACGTCAATTTTTTTATTGGTGAAAATTAGATTCACCACACTTTTTATTATTAAAAGCTTGCTGTGTCGCATGGCATACTTAAGTATAATTAAACAATTATTTCTCCTTCATAGTACTCTTAGTTACTTCCCTCTCCATTTTTACATTCATTAAGAAGAAAATTTATTAGGTTGGTGTAAAAGCAGTCGCGGGCTAAAAGGTTAAAAAAAACTGCGAACACCTTAATTACTTTTGCACCAACCTAATAAAAGATTTCAAACACAAAGGCTGAGACTAGTATAATGAATCCCATATACTTTTCAACTTTGACCACTAATACACGTGAAGCCTTATTTCATTTACACATCCACTTCGAATACTTTAGAGCAAATACCAAATGTATCATTTCCTTGTAACTGTTCAGTATTTATCTATCTCTAAAAGATACTCTTTTTAAAAAATCACGATATTACATATACCTAAAATTAATTATTAATAAATTCCTTTATGTTAAATAATCAGAGCTCAAATTTCCCCAAATGTCACAAATGATTTTACAGGTTTTTTGAATCCATCAGATTCGGCAATTCGGTAACGTCAATAAAACGAAGGTGACCTTAATAATAATTTTTCAGTAGAGTGGCAGGGGATAAAAGCCAGATTGCAGAAGGCCAAGAAATTAGCAGAAATTCGGAAATGGAGATAATTGTAGATGCTCTTCTCTTGAGAAGCTCAAACATGAGAAAGAATAGAGAAAAAAATGGGATGTACATGAAGGATCAGGATCAAAGAGAAGTTAATTACGTTAGTAAACTGAAGAGTGATGGAGAAACTGAAGACATAGAACACAGGAAAAAGACGAAAAACAGAAAAACTAACAAAATACAGTCTTGGAGATGAGGGGATGAGATTAAAGCACAGTGAAGAGGCTGACCCAGAATACGGGAGGTATAACCCAAACTCTGACACTGAAGGGAAGGAGTCAGTTAAGCAGGAGAATGGGATTGGAAAAGCTTCTGGTGTGTGACATGGAGGGGTGGAAGACAGGGGTGATGGCAGTGGGGAGAAGGTAGTAATGAGGTTAACCCTTAAAATGTTCTCCATTTTCTTCAGAATTATGAGAAGCTAGACTATAAGCACGTAGTGGGTGCTTCTTTGTGTCACAGGGCTGAAGACAGTACCTTACAGCATGATTTAGACTCTTACTATCTTTTTAAAAAGTAGCACAATTTAAATACCAAAAGAACAAAACAGACAGTAACTACCTGAAGAGCTACCATTAAAAACTGGGACAAGTATATAAGGTCTCACTGAGAACACAGAATTGAGCTGGGTCTTGAAGGGAAGAGAAGGCATGACAGGATGTATAACCAGAGCAGGGAAGTATAAATAGTGAAGTGCCTCAAGGATTGATTTTAACTTTCTTATATATGATGGTAGCTGTTTATAGATAACACTAAACTCTTCCAATAATGAAGAGGTTGGTAAATGAGAAAAAACAAAATCACTACAATGTGTGGGTGGGGAAAAAGTGGTGGTTTTAATGTGGACAAGTTCATTTGGGGGAAAATTAATCCAAACAATGTATCAAATATGGAAAAGTACATTGTATTCTAGTGAACCAAGCAGGGAACAGAGAAAGAACTAGATACTGGATAACAGAAGAATTCAGATAGATTCACAACTGGCTGAACAATCACTGACAAGTACGAACCTTTACTGACAAGGCTCAACAATCTCATCGCAGTACAGGTGAAGCACTCCTGAGGACAAAACGGAAGGGACAGCTAGCTGGAACAGCGTAGGGCATCTATTTCAAACACTTACTGCACATTTTAAAACCTGGCTTTTGCCAAACAGATGTGCAGAAGGGAACAGTCATCTTGCCTTTTGCCCTGGTATGTTTTCTATGCAACCAGGTAAATGACCCTCAGTCCCGGATTTAAAGGGAGAGCAGAAGATAAGAACTTGGGAAGATCTGTCCCCTTAGGACTTCTGTTTCTTGACCAAGAAACAAAAACTAACTACCTAGTACCTCTTCCTATCAGAGTCGTACTCCCAACAGACAATCTCAACTCTATTTACAGCCTGAAGCCTACCTAATTAGACTTCCAAACCTCCTTCTGACCCACTAGCAACTGGAAGAATAATCATGTCACATCCTCCAACTGAACAGTAAGTGGCAAGGCAGGATTTTAAACAAAAGAACCCTTTCAATTCTAAAATAACACCATAAAACTGACACATTAACTTTACCAGAGACAAGAATTATAGATGTATCTAGATAATACCTAGAACATTAGTCTATAACTACTGTATCTTGACCATATTTCAGAAATAGGTTAGGGTTAAAGAAGTGAACGTTCTCAAATCCAGAGGACCACTATCGTTATGGGTTCAGCGAGCTTGTTCTGTAAAAAGCCAGATTGGTTTATATTTTAGGCTCAGTCTCTATTGCAACTACTCAACTCTGCCATTGTAACACAAAAACAGCCATATGTAATCAAATGGGCATGACTGTGTTCCAACAAAACTTTATTAACAAAAACTGCCAACAGGCAGTAGTTTACCAACCCCTGGTCTATAGATCATAAGGTTTTGGTTTTGGTCAATTCTAACAATATGTTGGATGCAACATTTTATCTTCATGTTTAGCACAGAAACGCCTACATATGATGAGAAATTCATAAAGGAAAGCCTGGGAAGAAATAGTAAAATAACATGTAAATAGTGGTTAGGATGGCAGAATTATGGGTAATTGGTCACAGAGTATCACCACTTAAAAAAATTTTTTTTTAATTGTAAAAGTTACAAAATGGAAGGAAAAGTCGATTAATAAACAAGTAATTTCAGCTTATGGTAACTGCTGTAAGGAAGCTGTAAGGAAAATAAACAGGGCACTACCCATGATAGAGTTTCTGAGGAGAGCAGGGAGAGAGAAAACATCTCCAAAGAGGTGACATTTATGCTGGCAGCTGAAAGACAATGAAGTCAGAGCTGATACAAGAGCTATGTACCCAGAGCACATAAGCAAGCAAAGATGCTGAAGAGAATCAAAAGAAATTGACAAGTGTTTGGGGAAAAGAAAGGAAACTAATGAAACATAATGAGCAACTAGGAAAGTGGTTGTAATACCACAAAAAGGAAGTGGCACCTTATTGCAAGGTAAGACATCTCAGAACAAGGCAGTTCCAGCTTCACCAAAGAGGAATGGAAAGGGCAAGGAAATTCAGAATGGTTTAGGAGTTCTGGGACCCCATGATGGTATCTACATTTACCAAATGTCCCCATTCCAATTCTCAGGATTTCCCTCTTTCCCAATCATTGCCCTTCCACACAACAGATTTTATGATTTTTATTAAGCTCCCTGGTCCTCTGACTGATCCTTGAGTCAAGAATTTCTAACACTGTCATTTTCTGTTTTTACATTCTCTAGTACAGTCAGAAAAATCCAGCCCACTCATACTTCTTATATTCCTCATTCTCCTCAGAAAGATCTTTTGCAATAGCTATTTGGTCTACCAAAGTTTTGCCTTCAGTAAGTACTTCATTTTATGTAACTACAAGAGAATAAGTTAACTACTGGATTAAATCACTGAGATTTGAGGTTTGATTTGTAAGTACAGCATACTGCAGATACTACTGTGTTTCCCCGAAAATAGGACCTAGCCAGACCATCAGCTCTAATGCGTCTTTTGGAGCAAAAATTAATGTAAGACCTGGTATTATATTGTATTATATTATATTATATTACATTATACCCAGTCTTATACTAAAATAAGACCAAGTCTTATATTAATTTTTGCTCTGAAAGATGCATTAGAGCTGATGGTCTGGCTAGGTCTTATTTTTTGGGAAACACAGTAATAATGAAGAGGTCTATAAAAAAAAATATTTCTTTCTCCCGATAACTTAACACTATAAGTTAAATTCACTATCCATTTTAAATAGTTAAGGGCTAACTTTGCTATATATATGTAGAAATGTATGATATACACACACACACATATAGATATGAAAATAAAAGAAATTCTTGATAACAAGAATATTCGACTTACAGTGTGAGCACATTTCCAAAGGATAACTTGCCTCATTTCCCTGCAGAAAAAAAAAAAAAAAGTTGTTAGTCACAAAATTGGCAGAAATTTCTTTAAAAGGTTAAACTTAAATAAATATTTCAGTCACAAAACAAAGGGAAATAAGCCATAAACGAATGTATCTAGATATCTAAATTATATTTTTGGTAAGAAAAAAATATACAATATGATAGAAAGAGTTCTTGAATCAAACGGGCCTGAGTTGTGACTCTGCCACTTAAGACGTATGCAAACATTTGATTAAAATTTATTTTAAGTATTTTTAATAGCCTAAACATGTTGTACACCAAATCTTAACACATTGAAAACTGTCAATGTTCTAACATGTCTTGTTGGGTGAACTCATTTTTGGGGTAGAGCTCAGAATAAAGCTTCTATTGCCACTACTATTTAATTGAAGAATTTCCTGAGGCTGCAAAGCTGTTAGGAAAAGGCAAAACCCTGTTACCATTTATACCTGCACTGGCACATAATTTTCCATATGCTGTGAAATTAAAATAAAAATATGAATAGGGAGGTAGGTCCAATGTCAGACAACCAACTCAAATTTTTCTTTTCATGGGAAGTTCTTATCTCATGGATGGTCTCTTAATATAATAAATCTAAATTCCTAATTTATAAAAAATATGAAACAAACTACCTGGTTTTTATACTAGGATTCCATGTGAAATTTATTTAAGGAATAAAAATGCTCTAGAAAAACTACAAACCAGGACCGATGTTTACCAAATCTCAGTAACTCAGCCCAGGGAGGTCAAGTCCCTGGCAGGAGACCACATCATTGGATTAGTAATGGAACCAGGAGCAGTTCTCAATCTAGAGTCAAAATTCCAAGTATAACACTCCTATGAGGTAAAAACCATGAGGATCTTTTAAAAAGTCCACAGAATTTAATGTACACTGAGGTTTTAAAGTTCAGCGATAAAACTGAGTAACATGTATCCTATACTCCATGTACCTAATCTTGACAATAAATATAGAAAAGGAGTAATTTTAAATATCTGAATATACTTATGTACTCTAAGAAGTTACTGAATACAGCCTGAAAAATGAAAAACCCTTTTAGTCTGTCTGGGTAGCTTTTAAACTCCTAAAGGTATCTCTTATTCTATGTAAACTTAAGGTCTAAGAAAAGTTTATCAGTAAATTAGCATCTGCAGTTCTTACCATGTTGCCAATAATTAGGCTTTTCCTTGAAAATTATAGCAGATAACTGCAATTTTCCAGAACTGATTAATTTAATTCTAGGCCACTTTAAATATCAAATATAAATTAAAGATAGAAGAAATAGCAAACATTAATAAAACTTGACATTAATGAGAGGAGATGGAGTTCTGTTTATTTTGCACCTTACTTAATTGATCTTAAGATTCTTACCATGATTCCGATCTTTTACTGCCTCACATATTCTTTCACGCCTAGATTTTTATAATACACTCTACCTTAATTTTAAGATAGAGTGGAAAAATCTTATTCCACTCTACCTTAAAATTAAGTATGTTCTCTTGCATGGCTCTAAAAAGAGCATAATGACACTTTCGATCACCATTGTGAGTTTTACTGATTAATGCTATAATTGTTTTATAAGTGAGGGCAGAAGGGTTATGGTAATTTCAGGGAGGACTTTGAAACCAGGTCCTTGTTCCTCCAGCCCACTGACCTTTACCGTGTTATCAATTCTTTATAAACGCTACCATCCGACCTCTCCTGCTATCTCTCTGCTAGCCAGCTGCAAGGCACTAAGACCCACAGCCCAGCCTGGCCAGGGCTCCACAGGACTTTCCCACTACACTGGACGCCTCATCTCTCTCCTAAGCTCAGAATCCATATATCCAAATGGTGATTTTAACATCAATCTCTCTAATTCTATATTCAGCAAAAACATCTGTCAGATATTAAGGCAAAATGCTTTTTCCAGATAACCAAAAACTGAAAGAATTTTAAGCTCCATGTCAAAAGAAAATTAACTCTTCAGGCAGAAGAAAACTGATACTAGAAGAAAATTTGCACCTAGACCAAGGAACGAAGACTACCTAAAAAGGTAAATATGTAGGTAAATATAAAAGACATTTTTCTCATTTTTAAAGGTCTTTAAAAATATAACTATTGGACAGAAACATAGTAACAACGTATTGTGTGGTTATAATGTGAAGGAGTACAATGTATGAAAAAAACAAAAATATGAGACGGAAAAATGGATGTATATTGTTAAAATCTTACACTATGAAAGAAGCATTACAACATTATTTAAAAGTAGAACCTGAGGGGCTGGAGGGTGAATCGATTACCAATGGCCAATGATTTAATCAAGCGTGCCTATGCAATAAAGCCTCCACAAAAATCCAAAAGGACAGGGTTCTTTCTGAGAGCTTCTGGGTTGGTGAACATGTGGAAATACAGGGCAAGTGGACGGACCTCCTAGAGAGGGCATTGAAGCTCCTCGCCCCTTGCCTGTGCCTTGTCCTATGTGTCTTTTCGATCTGGCTCTTCCTGAGTTATAACATTTATAATAAACTGGTGACCTAGTAAGCAAAATGTTTCTCTGAGTTGTTTGTTGCTCCAGTAAATTAACCAAACTCAAAGAGGCTATCTTTGAACGTCCAATCTGTAGCCAGTTGAACATCAAGCACTGTAGATGACAACCTGGACTTGCAATTGGTACCTAAAAGGGAGAGAACTAGCCTAGGACTGAGCCCTGAAGCTGTGGGATCCAGTGCTATGTCTAGGTAGACAGGGTCAGAATTAATTTGAATTATAGGACACCCAGCTGGTGTCCCAGAATTGTGTGGATGTGTGGGGAACTCACACACACACACACACACACACACACACACACACACACAGAGTAATTGGGTCCCAGAAGCCTTATACACACACACACACACACACACACACACACACAGTGCCAAAAAAGGTATACACATTTTAAGAAAGGAATAAACTGCATTGAAATTATATGAATGGTAACCACTTTGAGCACCTCTTATAATTGCAGAAGTCAAACGTAACTTGTACTTATATTTTGTTAAGGGTATATATTGAATATTACAATTTTAATACAGTTTTTCCTTTCTGAAAATGTGTATACATTTTTTTTTGGCACCGTGTGTGTGTGTGTGTGTGTGTGTGTGTGTGTGTACCAGGGGTGCCAAAAAATGTGTACAAGTGGACACTTTGGTCAGCATTGCTCAAGCAGTAGCTCACCATAGTCAGAAGTGTCTGGACGCTGATGGTAACCACTTTGAGCACCTGTTGTAATTGCAGAAGTCAAATGTGACTTATACTCATCTTTTGTTGTCAGTATATATTGAGTACTACAATTTTAATAGTTTTTTCCTTTCTTAAAATGTGTATACATTTTTTTGGCACCCTCTGTATATATAAATTATATGCTTAATAACAGGGCTTCAAAATAAAAGCAAACACTTAGGGAACTGAAAGGAAAACAGACACTTGTGTTAGGAGATTTTAACATTTCTCTCACAGTAACTGACGGAAAACAAGCAGATCAAAAAATCAGTAAAGAAGATCTGAACACACTATCAACCAACATGTCCTAAAAGAGCAGAATATTCTTTTCCAGTGCACATGTAACACTGACAAAGACAGACATTACTCTGAGACTCAAAAAGTCTCAATAAACTTAAAAGGTTTGAAATCATCAGAATATATTCTCTCATTACAATGGAATTAAACTAGAAAGATTATTTGGAAATATCCAAGTATCTGGACACCAACACAATTCTAACAACACATAAGTCAAAGGAAATGACGAGAAATCAGAAAAATATTTTGAATAAAGTGAAACAGAACTTATCAGAATTTATGGGATGCAAGTAAAGCAGTGTTTTGAAGAAAATGCTATTTTACAAAGAAAGGCCAAATCACAATCTGTTCCCACCTTAAAAAGCTAGAAAAGAACAAATTAAACCCAAAGCAAGGGGAGAAATAGGGGGCAAAAAAGAAATTAATGAAATAGAAAGCATACAAACAGAAATATAAATCAATAAAACCGAAAACTTAAAAAGAAAAATAAAAGGACATTCTAAACAATGTACAAAAATAAATTTTATAACTTAGATGAAATGGACAAGTTTCTTGATAGATTCAACCAAAACAGACTCAAGAAAAAAGAGAAAATACCTCTATAGCTGTTAAACTGAATTTGAGTTAAAACCCCTCTCACAAAGACCTGGATGGCCTCACTGGTCAATTCTGTCATATATTAAAGTGCAAAAACATATCAACCCTACATAAATCCTTTCAGAAAGCAGAAGGGGAGGGAATCATTCTTAACTCATTTTATGAGGCCAGCATTACCAATACCAAAATCAGATAATGGCACTCACTACAAAAAAGAAAACTACACTCCAATATTTCTTCAGGACCATGAATGCAAAAATCCTTAAAAATATTTAAGCAAATTAAAGCCAGAAAAAAAAAAAATTAAAGAATGAGACATCATGACCAACTGAAGATTATCCTAGCAACGCAAGGTTGGTTTAATATTCAAAATCAATGTGATTCACACTACATTAGCAGACTAAAAACGAAAAAACACCATATGGTCACCTTAACATATACAATAAGAGCATGTGACAAATTTTCACACACATTCAAGATAAAATAAGAACAACTCAGCAGAATAAGGATCATCCTCAACTATAAGGACTAGCTACAGAAAGCTTACAGGTAACATCATGCTTAATATGAATGTCTTCTCTCTAAGATCAGGAACAAGATAAAGACGTCTGCACCAGTCCAATAAGGCAACAGAAGAAATAAAAGGTATAGAGTGGAAAGAGGAAGTTAAACTTGCCTTTACTTACAGATGAAATAATTGTGTATATACACGAATCTAAACAAACTACAAAAAAGCTAAATCAGAACAAACAAATGAATGAGGCAAGGTCACACGATACAAGATCAATATATAAAAATAAAATGCATTTCTATATTCTGAAAGCAATTGGAAAGGAAATTAAGAAAACATTTCCATTCAGAAAATCATCAAAAATACAAAATACTTAGTGGTAAAGTTAATAATTATGTGCAAAGACTGTGCAATGAAGACTGTGGAACAGAGCTGAGAGAAAGTAAAGATGACCTAAAAAAGGAGTGCTGAATCATGTTCATAGATCAGAAGACTAGTTGTTAAGATGACAATTTTCCCCATACTAATCTACAGATAGAAAACAATTCCAAACAAAATCCCAATAAGATATTTTATAGAAGCCAAGAAACCAATTCTAAAATTTACATGGAAAACGCAAAGGACCCCAAGTAGACAAAAATTTGAAAAAGAACAACAATTTTGAAGGACTTAGACTATCTGACTTAAAGAATTAGACATACACTCTCTCTGTCTGTCTCTCTCTCAAGTGATTCTTGACAAAGGTGTCCAAGTTATTCAATGGGGAAAATTTTTTGCAAAAATGATGCTAAAATAAATGGATGAGTATGAAAAAAAGAAAAGATTGGGTAAGACATTTTACAACAAAAGATACATACATAGCAAGTAAGCACATGGAAAGATGTTTTACATCTTTAGACATTAGAGAAATCCAAGTTAAAACACAATGAGATACTACATGTGCATCTAGTATATACACGGTAAAAATTTAAAACCTGACACGTGAAGTGTTGCTGAAATCGGAGAACAAATAAATGGTTGTGTGCTGGGCAGAATTCTAAGCTGGCCCTCTGAAACACAGCCTGGTACATACCTCCCAGCTATTAAAATAACCTAGGTACTGCTGCAAAGGGATTTTGTATATGTACTTAAGGTTCCAAATCGGTTGACCTTAGGGGGAGATTATTTGAAAAGAGGGGAAGTCCGAGATGCCAAGCACGAGAAGAATTCAACATTCGGGAGATGGAGTGGGCCATGTGCCATTGAGTGCAGGTCGTCTTCTAGGGGCAGCTGAGAGTGGCCTCCAGCCCTCTCAGCTCAATCCTACAAGAGCAAGAAACTGAATTCTGCCTACAATCTAAGAGCCTGGACACAGAATCTTACCCAGAACCTCCAGATGAAAAGTCAGTCTGGCTAATACCTGGATTTAAGCCTTGAGACACCCAGAAGAGAGCCTGTGCTGAACGCTGACCTACAGAACTATGAAATAATAGGTGCTGTTGTAAAGCACTGAGTTTCCGGTAACTTGTTACACAGCAATAGAAAACTAACACCCAGAAATACAGAATACGTATGTGGCTAAAATTAAAAACGCTGACATGCCAAGTGTTAGTGAAGGTGTGGAGCACCTGAAATTTTTATACATTGCAGGTGGGAACTCAAAATGGTATAGCCATTTTGGAAAACAAACTTTGGTGGGTTCCTAATATTAAGTGTAACATAACATTCAGAAATGAAAACACGTCCACACAAAGATTTCTACACATATGTCCATAGGGTACCAGGTAACATTTCAGGGTGACAGAAATGTTCTACATCTTAATTGTGATGGTGCTTACAAAATGGTATACATTTGTCAAAACACATTAGCTGTACACTTAAAATTGGTTACTTTTATTATATGTTGAGTATACCTCAATGAAGCTGATTTTTAAAACTCAGTAAGAGTCCCAAGTATAATGCAATTGCTTTCTAACACATAGATTACATCTTTAGTTAAGATAAAAATCTCATCACTTTCTTTAAAATAATATAGTTTTCTATCATACTATCATCCACAATTCAAAAGCTATATGGATTAGTTTTATAAGATACATATGCATTTCAAGGTAGCAAATTATATATTTTTCAGATTAATCTTGCAGTATCATGAGAAACCAGAAACTTTTTAGTTATAATAATCTTGCCCCTTGTAATTCTTTCATCCTTTACTTAGTCCCCTTCTCAGATTCTAAATTCCATGAAGGCAGCAACTGACTTATTATCTTGATATCCCTTGCCAGATTTAATATCCTAAATTTATGCAAGGAAGAATTTTATAGATGCATATAAAAATCTAGATGCCTTAAGGAACTTGGGTTAGGTGGCATTTTTAAGCATCAACTTGTTAAAGAATGTGGCCAGATTAAGGGCATATTAGTAGACTCAGTAAATCCTTAGAAGTCCAATTATTAAAGAATGTTAGGTTTTCACTTCCCTTGATACTCACTTCTCATGAGTATCTACTAAGCACTTGGTTCTACATACACTTTAAATAAGCAAGCAGTACTCTAACACTGAAGTAGTATTTATAGTTCACAAGGAGAGCCTATAACCAAATAAGACAATGTTGTCACCTCTTAAAGTCTACTTGATAAAGACAAATATCTAAATATTCATGACAGCATGCCCTTGAAAATATTCTAAACTTTACAGCATGCACCTATAAAATTTATATTCTCTCACACTCTTAAGATCAAAGTAACTCCAAATAAAGTAACAGATCCAAAAAATGTTTTCTTCATTTCTTTGTCAGAAAATTTCTTTAGAAACCATTTTCCTATTCCTACTGATTTAATGTGTAGCAAAATTGATAATTATTAATAAAATTTTAAAATAATACCGAACAATATGCAATTTAAGAAAAAGTCAAATCAATCGAAATGCCTTTAACTTGCCAAACTTACCAGTTAATGTAATTTTATCAACACCAATTTTTTTCCTAGGGTAAAAATCACTGACCATCTTAATAACTGTTCTAAAACAGATATTCCTTATTCTTAAAAGTATAAAACAAGGAATGGAACTGTGGATATGTGAATTTGGGGGAAAGGAAACGAAAAGGATCAAAGGGCAGAAGCAAGTGATAAAACCCACTGATAGCAGATTTTAAGGGACAAGTCTGTCTGTGTCAAGCTACGAGTCCACAAGTACCCCTCACTCTAGCCACTCACTTCACCATGGAGGAAATATGAAGGACAAGATGAATTTAAGGGGTCCTAATAGCTGTATTAATTTGTTTGACTACTAATGAAGATGATACACATATTTAAATATAGAAGGAAGGGGAGAAAGCAAGAGGAAGGGAGAGAACAGACATAGAATGTCAAGAGACAAAAAGTTTCCCAAATAAAGTATGCTTAATTTATTTTCTTTTGGAGGACAGTGCAACAGTATAAGAAAGGAAAAGGCAATAAATCTCAGAGTACAAGTTGTTAGCTAAGTATAAATCAAACATGACCTTATTTATAGCAACAAATCTGGCATCAGAGATTTTGTGGATACTGTATAAAAATGAATTACAATGCTATCACATGGTGGGAAATAAGGTAGCATATCACGTTAAACAGTGACTAGGTTTTCCAAAAGAAGTCAAAAACATATCTGTACTTGTCAAATGATTTTAGGAGGAAAAAACTGAAAATTTCTAGCCTGATAAATACTACCAAAATCATACTGTTGTATGAATTCATCTAGCAAATGTTTGAAAATACATGTTAACTATTTTAAAGATCTTACTGCACAATGGGGCCTGAAATAATCATACCTATTATCCAATTTTACAGTTTAAAACTTATCTCCTATTAAATAGTATCTAACCTAACCAACCCTATTTTTTCCTCTATTATACAATATTAACCATGATTTTTCATTTATCGTGTATTCTGCAATCTTGGTGAACTCATTTATTAGTTCTAGTTTTTTTGGGGTTTTTTTTGGGAGAGGGGTATATGTCTCAGGATTCTCTACGTCATGTGCAAATAGGAGCAACTTTTCTTCTTTTCCAATCTGTGTATCTTTCATATTCTTGCCTTGGCTTACTGCACTGGCTAGAACGTTCAGCACTGTGTTACGTACTAGTGGTGAGAGCAGATTATCTTTGCCTTGTTATTGACCTTGTGGGGAAAGAAGTCTTTCCTATTAAGTAAAACAATGTTAGCTGTAGATGTTCCTCTTCCAACTGAGTTAGTTTTTTCTGTATATGTATTTCTCTTTAGTTTTTTAAAAATCATGAATGGGTCTTGAATTTTATCAAATGCTTTTTCTCCATCAACTAATGTGATCACATGATTTTTCTTCCTTAGCATATTAACATGGTGGATTATTTATATTAATTGAATTTCAAATAGTGAACCAGCCCAGCATATATCCCTGCAATGAACCATTACTTGGTCATGGTAAACAATATTTTTTTTACATGCTGCTTGATTCTATTTACTTATATTTTATAAAGGATTTTTGCATCTACACTGATATGGGAATATTGATCTATTTTCTTTTTTTCAATTTTCCTATCAAGGCAATGGAGCTATTCAAATTATCTATTTCATACTGGGTGAGATGTTATAGTTTGTATTTTTTCAAGAAACCAGTCCATTACATCTAAGCTGTCAAATTTGTGTGTAGAGTTGTTCCTATTCCCTTGTTTTTTTCATGTCTGCAGGGCCTATGGGATGCCCTCTATTTCATTCCTGACACTGGTAATTTGTTTCTTTTAGTCCTCTGAGTCTTGCTAGCAGTGTCAATTCATTGATCTTTCTGAAAAAAACGGCTCTTTATTTCACTGATTTTTCTCTATTCTGTTTTCAATGTCACTGATTTCTGCTTTCACCTTTATTTCCTTACTTCTTCTTGCTTTGGGTAAAAAGAAAGTTTTTAAGGTTCTTGAGGTGAGAGCTTAGATTAGCAGAGACTGTTTTCTCTTTCCTAAAGTGCATTTCCCTCTCAGCACTGCTTTAGTTGTGTCCCACAAATTTCAGTAGGTTGTACTCTTATTTTCATTCAGTTCAAAATATTTTTATTGCCCTTGAGACTTCCTTTTTGACCTATGGATTATTTAGAGGTATGCTGTTTAGTTTTCAAGTGTTAAGAGATTTTCCAGTTATCTTCCTGTTACTGAGTTCAAGTTCGATTTCACTGTGGTCACAGAACACATTTTGAATATTTCAATTCTTTTAAATTTGTTGAGATTTGTTTTTATGGCCCAGTATATAGCTTATTGGTATATGTTCTGTAGGCAGTTGGAAAAGTTGGTATAATCCAGCAGTTTGATGGAGTGCCCTATAAATGTCAATTACATACTATTGGTTGATTGTATTGTTGAGTGCTTCTATATCCTTGCTGGTTTTCTGCTTACTTGTTCTATCACTTTTTGAGATACAGGTGTTGAAATCTCCAACTATAATTTTCGACTTGTCTGTTTCTCCATTCAGTTCTATCAGTTCTTGTTTCTTATAGTTTGCAGCTTGTTTGACACAAACACATTTAAGACTGCTATGTCTTCTTGATGGCTTTATCCTTTCATCATTATATAATGGTCTCCACTGCCTTTGGTAATTTTCTTTGCCCTGAGTTCTACTTTATCTGATATTATTATACCCATTCCTGCTTTCTTGGGATTAATGTTTGCATGATACTCGTATATCTTCTTCCTTCCTTTTGCTTTCAATCTTCCTATATGATTATGTTTGAAGTGAATTTCTCTTGAAGACATCACAGAGGTGGGTCATGTTTTTAATCTATTCTGCCAATATGTCTTAATTGGTATATTGAGACCACTTGTAATTAATATTGTGGGTATATTAGGGTTTAATTACCACTTTACTTTTTGTTTCCTGTTTGTTCTCTGTTTTCTTTATCCTGCTTTCCTGTGGGTTACTTGAACATTTTGGAAATTCCATTTTATCTAGTGTTTTTATCTGTTTGGATAGCTTTCTTAGTAGTTGCTCTAAGTATTCTATTACATATATATATATATATATATATATATATATATATATATATATATATATATATGTGTGTGTGTGTGTGTACATATATGTGTGTGTATTATATATATGTGTATATATGTATATTTTATATATATGTGTATATACGTCTATACATATATATGTGTATGTGTATGTGTGTATATATATACACACACATATATATACACACATATAACTAACTTTACACAGAATACTACTGTCATTTTACCCTCCCCTACTTGTAACTGTCTTAAATATTTCCTCTACGTACCTTTAGAATCACATCAGTGTTAGAATTTTTGCTGAACTGTCGAACAGAATTTAGAAAACTCAAAAGGAGAAGAAAAGTCTATTGTACTTACCCACACTTTTATACTTTGTATTGTTCTTTCCTCCTTCCTGATGTCCCAAGATTCTCTCTTTTTTTTTTTTTTTCTTTAATCATTTCCTTTCTTTTTTCAGAACTTCCTTCAGCGATTCTTTTAAGGTTAAGTATTCTGGTGACACATTCTCTTAATTTTCTTTCATCTGAGAATGTCTTGATTTCCCTTCCATTCCAGAAGGATGTTTTTACTGGATATAGGGCTTTGTGCTGACAGTTCTTTTCCTTCAGTACTTGAGAAATGTGTCATTTCCTTCTTGCTTGCATGGTTTCTGATGAGAAATTTGTCATTTGAACTGTTTCTCCCATCTATATAGAGTATCATTTCTCTTGTTCCGATTTCAGCATTTGTCTTTTTTTATAAGCTTGACTTTGAGTTAGCTTGTTATAATTTCTATGGGTTTATTTTAATATTCACTCAGCTTCTTGAATTTGTAGGTTTGTATTTTTTGCCGAATATGGAAATTTTCAGCCATTATTTCCTTAAGTACATTTTCAACCTTGTCCTCTTTCTCCCTCTCCTGAGAATCCAATGATACAAGCGTTAAATCTTTTTTGGTCCCACAGTTCCCTGAGGCTCTGTGGATTATTTCCTCAATCTATTTTCTTTTCTTTCTTTCTTTTTTTTTTGAGAATATGCCTGCCAAATATTCAACTGTGAATGACTAAATTTTGTCAGTTGTTCTCAAGTAGTTTTGATCTTCTATGAAAAAGGCAGCTAGTTCAGCTTGTAAATCTGAAAAAAGTACTTGTTTCTCCTGAAAACCACCATCTTAATGTAAGTATGCAAAAGTGGTGCTCTGTACATGTATCAATTCATCATAAAGAATACTCAAGACATATGTACACAATGATTACATTTAATAAATACTCCTTACTGCTTTACCAAAAGTATTACATGCAACTAGCGTTCAACTGCACGGCAGTGAAAAATACAATGACTGCCAGTACAGTATGATACCACTGTTTTGACTTCATGCTAAGGTATCAGCAATTTTACCAACCACTGCTTTTGTACCATCAGTGCAAATGTGAACACAGTGAATAAAACAAATCATGTTTTAGTGTTATTATGAAAACAGTTTTGACCTTGTGGACTCCCTGAAAGGGTGTTGGGGATTCCCAGGTATCCATGGACCACTCTGAAAACTGCTGATCTAATTTAAGATCTTATTTAAGTTTTACCAATAGGGAATATCAATATCTAAAGAATCTGAAGAGTATTTCAATGAAAAAGAAAAAACTACAATACAGCAACAGTAGACTATGGATATATTCTACTAGTTCCAATATTCTATTACTATACTAATATCCTTTGTTGTTCTGTAATACATAGTCCCAATAGCATTCTTTATAGTGGAATAAAATAAAATCCCAAATTATGTATTGTATTCAATTGTCATGTCTCTCTTTAGTATACTGCAAATTGGAATTCTTCAGTCTATGTCTTTAGTGACTTTGACATTTTTAAAGAGTATTGGCCAGTTATTTTGTAGACTGTTCCTCAACAGGTTTGCCTGATGCTTCATTATGATTAGATTCAGATATACCCTTCTGGCAAAATACCACAGCAGTGGTAATGTGTTCTTTCCAGATATCAGGAGGTAGATAATGTTGACTTTTCTCATTACTGGTAATGTTAATTTCGATCACTTAGCTAAGGTTGGCCAGATTTCTCCACTGTAAAGTTACACTTCATGTTTAATAAGCATCTTGCCTGAAGTTACTTTTAGACTATGTAAATATTCAAGGTACTCCTCAAACTTACAACTCATTTTAACATCCATTGATGATTCTTGTCTGAGTCAATTATATTGTGATGATGATAACGAGACAGCCAGCCTCTAAGATGATCCCCACCTTCTGGTATTCAGTCTTGTAGAATCAATCCCCTTCCCTTGTGTAATCTGCTTTTAAAAGCAACTAAATATGACAATATTAAGGGATATCACTTCTGTGGTTAGATTTCAAAAGACTGACTTCCATCTTGCCAACAAGTCCTTCTCTGTAGCTTTCTCAGCTTGTACGCTTTAATGAAGCTCACATCGCAAGAAACTGAGGGTGGCCTCCAGCCAATAACTCAAAAAGAACTAAATGCCACCAATAACCAATGAGTGAGTATGAAGTGGGTCCTTCCCCAATCAAACCTTCAGGCGAGACCCCAGACCTCAGGCTAACAACTTGATTTCAGCCTTCTGAGAGACCGTGAAGCAGAAAACCCAACTGAGCCCACAGAAACGGGAAAATAATGTGCGTTATTTTAAGCCACTAACTTTGGGGTAATTTGCTATGGAGCAATAGGTTACCTGATACAATTGCCACATGGCAGTTTTTCTAATTCTATCATTCTTTCAGCATTTATTATTTGGTTTTCTCCTGTAGTTTTGGAAAGGCTTTCTCCTTTCCTGTATCTATTTATGTATTTCAGTGTGGACTCATGGGTTTTATTTTAATGTTACAAACTTTTATCATCATTAAACTTGAAGCTTAAATTGTCCTATATTTGGCCAGTGGGAGTCCTTTCACAAAAGCTGGTTCTTGTGTCCTTTTAACGTGTCGCCATCATTCTCTGGGCCCTCATTACCTTCTGGCACAAGATGCTCCAAGAATACATTGTACCTTCCCTGCCCCCGTCCTGAAATCAGCTTTCTCTCCAAGGAGTCCTAGGTCCTTTTAGTGGAGAATGGTTAATGATTTTATTTAATGAAGAAAAGTTCTCAATTTTAATGTAGTCTAATTTATTCATCTCTTATTTTACACTATGATTAATTCCAAGCAACCCTCATTACTTTTACTGAGCTGTTTGAATGTAACTTTTTTACCATATGAATTTGTATGTTTATATTGCTTTATTAATATTCTGAGGTATTTTTCTGCATGTAAAGAGGGCAAGAGCCTGCTATTTATACCCTTTTACCGAACCTTTAGTGAGGAGAGAGGGGGAATGCCCATCCACGTGCGTTGTAATGTGCTAGGCACAATGAAGTATAAACCCTGAGGATTCCCAGGTTCCCCAAACATACAATACTGAAATTGTAGGGATCTATGGACATCCAAGTATAGATATCCAGCAAGTAGAGAACCTGGGCTCAGTGGAAAGATCAGATTAGAGATGTGCTTTTGGGAATGATCAGCCTTCCCCACTCAAGGGAAAATTCATAAAAAATGGAAAATGAAATAAAAAATAGTAGAAAACTAACACTTGAAAAATTAGGAGACATTCACCAAAACCAAGCAAATACAATAAGAGAATCAGTAGACTATGGTTCTATTCTAACAGTTTAAATATTCTGTCATAATTTATATTATTCTATAATGTTTTCTTATGCTATAATAGAATATATATATTATTTTGATTCCATTATGGCTTATGTTCTAATATGGTCCTAAAAATCATACAAGGAAAAATTTTAAGTAGAAAGGAGTTAAGAGTCACAAAGGGGACAAACAATAACTATTCCCATTTTTTGGTAGGTTCAGGCTTTACTAAGTGATATTAAAAGCAAGGTATAACTTTAATTTGATAAATAACAAGTTATGCAGACTGCTATACTAAGAGTAATTATCAACGCTAGTCCTACAAAGCTATCATTAAAATGAGCTTAAGGGAATGAAAAATTTTTAATGACCTGCCAGTTTACTATAACATACAGTTGTAAGTACTTCCTTATTTAATGAACACACAAAGATGGACCACATTATTCTGCATCTCTCTCTCAGAGAAAAATATTTTCCAAGTAGTCACACAACTACTAGGACAAGATTCTATCTTGGGGTGGTGGGTTAGCTTAGTTGGTTAGAGCGCGGCGTTCTTAACTACGAGGTTGCCAGTTCCATCCCGACACGGGCTGTGAGCTGCGCCCTCCACAACTAGATTGAAACAACTACTTGACATGGAGCTGATGGATCCTGGAAAAACATACTTAAAATAAAGTTAAAAAAAAAAAAAAAAAGCTATTAAAAAAAAAAGATTCTGTCTTCCCTAAGACCTGAATTAAATGCAAAGAGATTTTTCCTGATATGGAATCAGTTGCCCATATGATTGCCTCATTACATTGCAAGCTCCATGACAGCAAAGCAGCTTTTTCCTAGTTATTATTCAGTACATGACACATAGAAAAAACTTAAGAAATATTTTTGAATTACTACTGAAATATGCTTTAAATCTTTATTAAGTAAATCCCTTTTTGTTATTTCTTTGGAAAAATGCATTGAGTCCCAAACAACTGGTATATCATATATCAACTTGAAACACAGTCCATTTGGTAATGCATCATCTTTATGCCAACCCACAATTCTTCCAGGATGAGGCACCCAACATTTAAGAAAACTCTGAAAAGATTGAGTATTTATCCAAAAAGGTTAAGAATGATATCTGACAACGTGCTTAATACACTGTAAGCAATTAATAAAGCCAAGGATTTAGTAAGATTTCATTCCCGAAGATGAAAGATATCTCTTAAGTAGCAACAGACACATGACAAAAGCATTATTAAAGCCGAGATCTTCTAAAAACACTATTGAAAAAAACCTACTGGCCCTTTTCACCTGGCTTTATTCTAACAATTAAATTACTTTTCTTCAAATTAAGACAATTCTTTACGTAAAGTCCTAAAATCCTTCAGACATTTCCGATGTATTAAATTTCAGTAAGTACTTTAGTTCAAATTAAACATGCAATACAATAAATGTTTTTGTCAACTTCTAATGGATTTTTTTAAAGGTAAAAACTGATGGATATAGTAAATAATCTTGAAAAGTTAGCTCTGTGAATATAAACATATGTGGAAAAAAAGGAAAGTTTATTGAATACAAAAAAAAACATGAAATAACATTTATGCGCTAGGCACTGTTGGAGACTTTACATACATTATCTCATTTATCCTCCAAACAATCTTCTGGAGAAACGGGGGTGTGAAAGTCAAGCGGCTTACACAAGGTCACACAGCTGATAGTAGCAGAGACCAAATTTGAACTCAAGATAATGTAATTCCCATATTATTCTTACCAATAGTATATAGCGAGCGACACCCTTTCTATATTATACAAGATATAGTATATAGTAAGTTATTTAAGCCAATTTATTCTCATCTCAGAACACTTAAATTCAGGTGGTTTGTCACTACCAACTCACACTAGCTAGCAATTTAAAATGTGTTGTTGTTGTTCATATATCTAAAAAAGTAGTCACAATCACAGAAACATGACAATAAGGGGGTATGAAATGGGTGGAGACAGCTGAGTAGAGGAGTAAAGAGATGGAAAATATAAAATACTATTATGTGGAAATCATCCAACTTTTTGTAGGGAGCAATAATAATTTGGTACTATATCTTAATTTAAAAACACAAAAATCTAAAAACAAAACAGAAAATTCTATAGGCATAGCATTTTCAATAATAATAATAATAATAATAATAGAGAAAAATCTCGCAACAGAAGAAATAAAGTCATAGCAGTGGAACAATTCTAGATGATAGTTAAGAGACCATTTTGACTATGGTCACAGGAAATAACTGAAGCAGAGAGAACGCGTAGGTTACTAAAATGGAGAAGGTCAAGGAATACTAAAGCAAGGATGTACCTAACGACTTAGTGCTGGTTCTGGAATCTAGTGGGAAAATGTGACACAGGTACTTAAATTTCGAATGAAAACTAGAGCATCTGCAAAGATATTAGATGATAGCAATAAGAAGAAATAAAGGAAGATGCAGTCAGAAGGAAATGACTTTGAAGGAGAATTAATACATAATATGAACTATTAGGAGTCAGCAAACTATAGCCCCAGGCCAAATCAGGCCTACCACCTCTTGGGGGGTGGGGGTGGGGGTGGGGGGGGTGGCGGTGGGTGTGTATGTGACTTCTTTTAAATTGAGATATAACTGACACATAACGTTGTATTAGTTTCAGTACAGCATAATGATTTGATATTTTTATGTATTGCAAAGTGACAATAACTCCAGTTAACATCTGTTAACATACAGCTATAATATAAAACTTTTTCCTTGATGAAAACTTTAAGACCCACTCTTTGCAACTTTCAAATATGCAATACAGTATTAACTACAGTTAAACCAAGTTGTGCATCACATACTCATGATTTATTTTATAACTAGAAGTTTGTACCTTTTCACCACCTTCACCCACTTCGCCTACCCCCCACCACATGCCTCTGGCAACACCAATCTACTCTCTGTATCTCTGAGTTCAGTTTTGGGGGGCTTTTTTGCTTGTTTTTATAGATTCCAGATATACATAAGATTATACAGTTTTTCTCTTTCTCTATGCTTATTTCACTTAGCATAATGCCCTCAAGGTCTATCCATGTTGTTGCTGATGGCAAGATTTCCTTCTGATAGCTGATTATACACACACACACACACACACACAATTTTCTTCATCTATCCATCCTTCCATTCATCAATGGACACTTAGGTTGCTTCCACGTCTTGGCTATTGAAAATAATGCTGCAATGAACATGAAGTGTGCATTTCTTTTTGAGTTAGGGTTCTCCTTCAGGTAATAGTTGTTTCCTTCAGATAAATACCCAGAAGTGCAACTGCTGAATCATAAGTCAGTTCTATTTTTAATTTTTTGAGGAAACTCCATACCGTTTTCCATAGTGGCTGCACCAATTTACGTTTCCATCAACAGTACATGAGGGTTCCCTTTTCTCCACATCCCTGCCAACACTTGTTATTTCTTCTCTTTTTGATAATAGCCATTCTCACAGGTGTGAGGTGGTATCTCATTGTGGTTTTGATTGGCCTCTCCCTGATTAGTGATGTTGAGCATCTTTTCATGTATCTGATAGCCATCTGTATATATTCTTTGGAAATATATCTCTTCAGAGACTCTGCCCTTTAATCTGATTTTTTTTTTTTTTTTTTCTATTGAGTTATACCACTTCTTTGTAAATTTTGGATATTAGCCCCTGATACATGATTCGCAAACATTTTCTCCCATTTTGTAGGTTTCCTTTCATTTTGTTGATGGCTCCCTTTGCTGTGCAGAAGTTTTTTAGTTTGGTGTAATTTTACTTGTTTATTTTGCTTTTGCTGCCTTTGCTTTTGGTGTCAAATCCAGAAAATCATCACCAAGACCGATGCCAAGGAGCTTACCACTTATGTTTTCTTCTAGTTTTATGGCTTTAGGTCTTACATTCAAGTTCTTAATCCATTTGAGTTGATTTCTGTATATGGTGTAAGATAGTAGTCCAATTTCATTCTTTTGCATTCTGTGGCTGTCTAGTTTTCCCAACACCACTTATTGAATAGACTGTCCCCTTCTCCACTGTACATTCTGTGTTTCTTTGACGTAAATTAATGACTATATCTGCATGGGTTTATTTCTGGGCTCTCTATTCTGTTCCATAGATCTATCTGTCTGTCTGTATACTAATACCATACTGTTTTGATTACCATAGCTTTGTTAAGGGGTTTTTAAGTAAGATTTTTATTAATCTATAACTAACATACAATATTGTATTAGTTTCAGGTGTACACCATAGTTATTCAACGCTTATATATCTAAAGACGTGATCACCATAAGTCCAGCAACCATCTGACACTATACTATGTTATCACAATATTTTTTACTATATTTCCCATGCTTTACACTACGTCCTCATGACTTGTTTTATACCTGGAAATGTGAACCTCTTATTCCCTTTCACCCCCCGCTTTTCAATTCTTCAATTACAGTTCACATTCAGTATTATTTTATATTAATTTCAGGTGTACAGCGTAGTGGTTAAACATTTGTATGATTTAAGAAGTGATCCCCCTGACTAGTCTAGTACTTACCGGGCACTATATATATAGTTATTACCATGCTATTCACTATATTCCCTATGCTTTACTTTATATCCCCATAACTATTTTGTAACTACCAATTTGTACTTCTTAATCCTTTCCCCTTTACACCCACACCCTCAATCCCACCTCCTTTCGGCAACCATTAGAATGTCCTTTGTATCTATGAGATTGTTTCTGTTTTGTTTATTTTGTTCTTTAGATTCCACATATAGGGGTAATCGCATTGCATCTTTCTCTCTATATATACTGCACTCAGCATAATACCATTGAGGTCCATCCATGCCATCACAGATGGCAAAAACCCATTCTCGTCCATGGCTGAGCAATATTCTACTGTATGTATGTACCACCTCCTCTTCATCCATTCTTCCACTGACAGGCACCCAGGCTGCCTCCACATCTTGGTCATTGTAAACAATGCTGCAACAAACATATGGATGCATACATCCCCTCAAGGTAGCGCTTGGGGTTTCTTCGAATAAATACCCAGAAGTGGGATTATGGGTCCTTCTTTGTCTTTTGTTATAGCCTTTGTTTTAAAGTCTGTTTTGTCTGGTATAAGTACTGCTACCTCAGCTTTTTTTGTTTCATTTTCATGAACTATCTTTTTCCACCCCTTTACTTTTAGTCTGTGTGTGTGTGTGTCTTTCAATTGGAAGTGAGTCTCTTACAAACAGCATATGAAGCGTTTTGTTTTCTTATCGATTCAGCCACCCTAACTTTTGATGGGAGCATTTAATCAATTACATTCTAAGTAATTGTTGATCAATATGTATTTATTGTCATTTCCTTATTTGTATTTTTGACCTTTTTCTTTTTCTTAAAGAAGTCCCTCTAACATTCCTTGTAATACTGGTTTGGTGGTGATGAGCTCCTTTAGCTTTTTGTTGTCTGGGAAGCTCTTTATCTGTCCTTCAATTTTAAATGAATTATATGTTTGCTGGGTAATCTTGGTTGTAGGTCCTTGCTTTTCATTACTTTAAATATTTCATGCCAATCCCTTCTGGTCTGCCAAGTTTCTGTTGAGAAATCAGCTGAAAGTCTTATGGGAGCTCCCTTGTGGGTAGCTAATTGCTTTTCTCTTGATGTTTTTATGAGTCTATGTTTAACCTTTGGCATTTTAGTTATGATGTGCCATGGTGTAGGCCTCTTTGGGTTCATCCTATTTGGGACTCTGTGCTTCCTAGGCTTGTATGTCTATCTCCTTTGCCAGGTTAGGGAAGTCCTCTGTCCTTATTTCTTCAAACAGGTTTTCAATTCTTTGCTCTCTCTTTTCTCCTTCTGGTATCCCTATGATAAGAACGTTGGTATATTTGATGTTGTCCCAGAGGCCCTGTTAAGGGTGTTTTTAATAGCTTTATTGACATATACTTTATATACATACAATTCATCCATCTAAAGCAGGGGTGTCCAAACTTTTTTCAACGTTTTTTACCAAGGGCCATATGCGGTAAAATACACAAAGAGCCGGGCCACTCACTCGAGGCGAAGTACGTATTGCCTCACCTGGTTTATTTAAGTAAACTAAATATATTTTTGGAATTTGCTGTGGGCCAATTAACAATGGATTGCAGACTGCAGTTGGCCCACGGGCCACAGTTTTGATACCCCTGATCTAAAGTATATAATTCAATTTTTTTTGGAGCATTCACAGAGATGTGTATTCGTTATCACAATCAAATTTAGAGCATTTTCATCACCCCAAAAAGAAAGCCCGCATCTATTGGCAGTTACTCCCCATCTCCCTGCCTCACCCCTACTCTAGAGAACCAGTACTCTACTTTCTGTATCTAAAAAGTTGCCCATTCTGGATATTACATATAAATAAATGGAATCACACAGTATGTGTTTCTTTGTAACTGGCTTCTTTCACTTAGCAGAATATTTTCAAGGTTCACCTATGCAGTAGCAAGAACCAATATTTCATTTCTTTTAATTGCCAAATAATATTTCCTTGTATGGATATACCATATTTTATCTATCTGTTCACCTGTCAATGGACATTTGGACTGTTTCCATTTTTCTGGTTATTATAAATAATGCTGTTATAAACATTCATGTACAAATTTTTCATTTCATTTCTGTGAGTATACATTACTTAGGGATAGAATTATTAGGTCATATGCTAACTCTACATTTAACATTTGTGAATTGTTTTCTAAAGCAACTACACTTACATTCCCACCAGCAATGTTATGAGAGTTCCGATTTCTCCAAATCCTCACGAACACTTACCTGGTCTTTTTGGTAATAGCCATGCTAGTGGGTATGAAGTGGCATCTCATGTGGTTTTGATTTGCATTTCCTTAATGACTAATGATGTTGAACATCTTTTCTAATGTGCTTACTAAACATCTGTTTATCTTCTCTGGAAAAATGTCTACTCAGATCCTTTACTCATTTTTCAGTTGGGTGATTTTTTGTTACTGAGTCGTAAGAATTCTTTATATATTCTGGATAGAAGTCTGTTACCAGATCTATGATTTGCAAAAATATTCTCCCCTTTTATGGGTTGTCTTTTCATTTTCTTGGTGTCTTTGGAAGCAAAAAAGTAGTTAATTTGGGTGATGTTCAATTTTTTTCTTTTATGGTTTGTGCTTTTAGAAACAATTCGCCACCTGTGTTTATAACTAAGTTTTACTGGAACACAGCCTGCTTGTCTGTTTATGTATTGTCTATAGCTGATTCAAGCTACAATGCCAGAGTTGAGCAGTTGCAAAGACTGGCCCACAAAGCTTAAAATATTATCTTGCCCTTTAAAGAAAAAGTTTTCCAACTCCTGATCTAACACAATGCCAACAACTCCCACCTACCCCTAACTTAAAAAGAACAGCCTTCCTTCACTTGAAGGGTCTGCAAGGCAGATGATATCCTTCGGAAAAAAGCAAAATTTTAGTTATGGTAAACTAGGTACAGAAAACATTTTTGTGAAGAGGCTGACAATATGGGGTGATAGCTATGTATCTATCGGTGAGGGAAGAGGTACAACGTAACCTCAGAAGCCAGACACAATTTTAGTGCATACCATCCCATGAGAGTACCAAATAAAATATTATTCACAGCACCAAATAAAATATTGAAGACATTGTGTTTACAATTATAAGACCTAGCCTCTGGTAGGCTAGGGCCAGTTTATAAGAATTTAGCTACCTTGGAGTAAGGTGGTCAAAAGGTACAAATTTCCAGTTATAAGATAAATAAGTACTAGGAATGTAATGTGCAACACGGTAACTATAGTTAACACTGTTGTATGTTATATAGGAAAGTTGTCAACAGAGAAAATTCTAAGCATTCTCATCACAAGAAAATTATTTTTCTTTTTATTGTCTCTATAAGAGATGATGGATGTTAGCTCAACCTACTGTGGTAATCAAACCATCCTGTTGTATGCCTTAAACTTACTGACGTATGTCAACTATTTCTTAATAAAACGGGGGGACAAAAAGAATTTGATCTTTTTTCTGGTATTCAAGAAACATGAAAACTACAATGAAACCTTAGGAAAAAACCTGCTTATGAGACTTGCAAGAGAATTTTTCCTCTCTAATAAAAAGACATTTGAAAAAGTGCTCCCTACTCTCCTTCAGCCAGACATTGGTATATAACATTGTGGTGACTCACTCCTGATATGAGCTTTAAAGTACACTGGACCTATGTCCTTGATGAAACTGATGATCAAATGAAACACCATGTAACTCTCTGGCTTTGGCCTTTTCATTTTGTGAAAAGTTTATTCCTTAGTACTAGACCACTTTTAGCTGGGTGGGTATTCTGTTACTTGTAGCCCAAAACATTCATATATTTTCTACTTTGTTAGCCGTACAGAATTCAGAATGAAGTATCATGAAACCTGTATCTTCCAAAAAGACTACATACTAGTTTTTAGTAGTTTCATATTCAAAAATTTAAACAGCATTTTGCACTTTATCAAGTATCTTAGGTAATTACCTTTCCCAATACCAACAAGAACTCTGAATTAGGCAGTCTTGTGGTCATTTTACAGACATAGACATATAAATATTCAGGTTATTCCAATATAGGTCTTCCCATCTACATCCCATACTTGTTCCACTGCATCATATTGTCTCATAATACAAAAAAAAAAATTCATTGAAAGCAACAAAATCAACAAAATAAGTATTCTTTCAGCACTTACTTGTCTGGAATTATAGACTCTATTCAATGAGCAACGTAACTAGAATGAACAATGAAGTGTTCAAATAACTGCTCCATGTTAAGTTCAAATTGGGCGATCAAGGGGACCAAAAGAAACCTAGCACCTTGTAACAGCTCCTACTGTAGACTCCTACCTGTGGCTTCTTTTATGGAATAAATCCATCGCATATTCAGTGTTCCTCTTTTCCTGCTGCGTTCTATTTTTCCCACCATTATTGTCTTTTCCAAAGGACCCTGCATTCTCAAGATGTGCCTGAAGTAGGGCAGCTTCAGTTTTGTCATTTTTGCCTCCAGCAATAATGATAAATATAACTCAGATGCACCTCTGCTGGCTTCCCAAGCCAGCTGGACAAGAGGCTACTTACCCATTCACCATTTACATTTGCATGCCATGAAAGACTACAATTGGAACTGGCTTTACAAAGATGAGTAAAATGCATCCCGACAGTTTAGGAGAAAAGGCAATTAAACACAATGAAATATAGGATGCACTGTAATGAATGCCACTTACAATGGCCATTAATTGCCTGGGGGATTGGGGAAGTTTTCCCAGAATGCCACTGGAATGGCATCGTGATGTTTCCCAGACAGAAAGGGGAAGAACACTGCAGATAGAAGTAAAAGTAGATACAAAGGCACCAATAAGTGAAAAAGGACGCGACATCTGAGAACCTCGTAGTCTGACTTGGATTACAGCGTAAGGATGGCCAGAAATAAGGATCAGAACATGAGTGCCACACAAAGGGGTTTAAATTTTTAATTCTAGAAGATGTAACATGACTTTTAAATTATGCAGTGACACTAGACTTCCTTTTCAGAAGAAAAATTCTGGTGGCAACATGGAGGACAGAATGGAGGAGGAAGAAACTGGAGGCAAAAAGAATAAAGCATCAAGCTATAGAAATAGTACACATGAGAAATACATGCACTGCAACTATGCCAGTGGGAATGGGGATGAAGAAAAGCTGACTCAAAAGGCATGTGGGGACCTAAAGGAGAGGACGTGTTTCCTATAACATGCTACTATGTTCCTGAAAAAACTTCATGTTCTGAGAACTTAAAAACGTTACAAATAACAAGCCTTAAGAGCTGGAAGCAGACACTCAAAACCTATGTAACTCTGTAACCAGAGTACTAACAAAACCAACAAAAATCCTAATAACCACATTAACATATAGATGTGTTCAAAAACTAGTAAGGATGGGACTTTTTCAAGATACAATGAAAGTAACAGAAAAAAGTATAAAGAACATTTCAAGCTAAGTTATAGAAACAAAATATGCACAAATATCTGGGGAAATTGTGCAATAAATTCTTCCAACACAGATACATGGCCAAATTGCGTCAAGAGGAAGGAAGACTGGGCTGTATGAATAGTATACAGTACCGCATTCTTTAGCTCACTGCTTTCAGCTGTGTTAGTGCATTTTGGATTCTGCTGGCACTACTCTGGCACAAAGCATTAATGCGCGTATGCTGGAAACGTTGTAAGTACAGAGGGTGCCAAAAAAATGTATACACATTTTAAGAAAGGAAAAAATGTATTAAAATTGTAATACTCAATATATTCCGATAACAAAAGATGAATACAAGTCAAGTTTGACTTCTGCAATTACAAGAGGTGCTCAAAGTGGTTACCATCAGTGTCCAGACATTTCTGATTACGGTGAACTACTGCTTGAGCGATGCTGACCAAAGTGTCCGCTTGTGTACATGTTTTTGGCACCCCCAGTATACTTTCCTCTTTATCAATAGTATGTGAGCCAGACTGGAATGGCTCAAAAGTCCATCAAGTCAGTGACTGAGCCTCCCACCCCCAATCAGGCAGGCCATGTTCCTGTATTACACTCTTTTAGTACAGACTGCAACAGATGACTGTTTAAAACGTAGGTAGTCTTAAGGGGAGAAAAAGGTATACTAGGTTTCCAGATAGGCGTGAATGGACAGAAAGGGTTTCCATTAAGAAATACTAGAAAATAATGAAGCACGAATAAGATGACGATAATGAAAGTGGTTTTAGTTAGGTTCAGTTTGGTGTCTTACAGATATCCTTATTTAAATAAATATCCAATAAGCAGTTAGATCCATGGATTAGAGAATGACATGGGCTGAAAATATGAATCATCACTACGTAGGAAATGAAACTTTGAGAATAAACAAAGAATTCATGTATTCACTCATTCAACAAATATTTATTGATTCTTGTAACATGCAGGGGCCTACAGTGGCAGCAGAGTCACATGAGAGTAAAGAACAAGACAGCCAAGATGCCCTCTCTCAGGGAGCTCACATTAAATCATGGGAAGACAGAAAGCAATCAAACACCTACGAAACTAATTAATCATGTGCTACAAAGAAAGCACGAAGGGTACACAGGAACATGGCCTAACCTGGTGTAGGGGTGGGAGACTCAGTCACTTACTTGAAGGACTTTTGAGGCTTTTCAACATAGCCTATGCAAAAGGCTCTGATGGTAGAATAAGCAGAAGAATAAGCATAGCATACAATACAGAATAAAATGTAACAAGGCCAAGTGCCTAAGTATAGGGAGAAAACATGTGGAAGAAGCTGAAGTAAACAACAGATAGAACCTATGGTGTCTACATTAAGGATTTTTAGTGTTATAATATACGGAATCTTATATGGGAAAGTGATACAATCATATTCAAAAGGACCCTGGACCAAACCCAGATGAGAGGCTAGCAACAAAGATTAAAAATTGTTAGAAAGGTAGAATGGCAACTAGCAGAAAATGTCACAGAAGCCAAAAGAGGAAAGAATTTCAAAGAGTTCCCAACAAGGTCCAACATTACAAAGAAGTAAGAAGAATGAAGAACCAAATAAATTTAATGCGTATCTGCTGGATTTCCAGATGCACTCTCTATTATCACCACAATCTGTGGTATTGTTATTCCCACTTTACAATGTACTAAATAAAGTAAGGTCTAGAGTTTACGGTATTTGTTCCCAGTCACATAGCTAATAAATGGCAGAACCAGAATCTCAATTCAAATCTTTCCAATTCCAAATCTCACGCTGGTAATTAAAAGACTACTGCCCACATATCACACAACAGTATTAACTATAGTTACCATAATAAGGTTAAGTGTCAATAATAGACAGATGCATAGTCATTTCTAATCCAGTGCAATCCAACAGAAATTTCTGCAGTGATGGAAATGTTGCTTGTGGCATCACACTCAGGAGGATATGAAAGAAAATCATCCCTGAAACTAGACAGATTAAGAAAGAATAAATTTGGGGTGGCCAGTTAGCTCAGTTGGTTAGAGCTCAGTGCTCTTAACAACAAGGTTGCGGGTTCGATTCCCACGTGGGTCACTGTGAGCTAAGCCCTCCACAACTAAACAATTACTTGACTTGGAGCTGATGGGTCCTGGAAAAACACAATAAAAAAAAAAGAAAAAGAAAAAAAAAAAGAATAAAGTGTTCATAGATAACTCTTATAATGCCAATGGTAAAGGTTTGATACTTTTTTATAGGTTGTTATGCTTCACTCTTTTGTACCTAGGTTTAAAATGCATACCTAATTCTAACATACAAATAAAAACTGAATACTCTGTATTGTTTACAAAAGATAAGAGAGACCTGGCTAGAACATGGGTGAATTTAATAATGCTACCAGAAAAACAAGTCCAAGTGACATTTAATTTACAGAAATGTGTTTTGGGATAGCAATAGGGCTAGTAACATGGCCCTCTTCAGGATACTCTTAAGAAAGTGCTGTCACTAACAAAACAAAGCTCTGAGGAAGGAACCTATAAAAACCTACGACTTGTTGAATTATTAGTGTTAATTTTAAAGGATTCTCTTAGAAATCTTCAAATGTTTTAAATAGTTTTATAGTACAAAACTATGAAAACCAAAGACAAACCCAGAAACATATATTAATCACATTTCATTTCAAAATTTTGTTCATGTGCCAGATCTATATACATTAGCTACAATTGAACTGTCAAACTCATGACCACAAAGAAAGTATGGGAGTCCAAGGAGAAAATTCAGAAAGTGAGACAGTGGATGTGGGCTGTTAAAGAAAAGGTTTATTTGGAAAGGCAAGTAAGGAAGAATTTTTAATCTGGCAAGCTTGAAATAAAATAGATGCTTTATCCACTATACTTGAGAGGTCGTTTTCTCTTTTTAATTTAAGAAACTGCTATCCATGTAGTTAATGCTTAATAAGGTGATAAGTGGAAAAAAGAAGTACAAAAAATGTTCTGGTAAAATATTATTTTCCCTAAGAATTTCATAAGAATACTGTCATAGCTCAGAACCTTGTTAAAGTGCCAGCTTCAATTATGAAACTGCTACCTGATTAGAAAAATTACGCTGAATTGTTTTTGACTCAAATGTTTACATTTGAAATACAGTTAAAAACCTTAGATAAAACTGATAGTAATGAGTAAAATGGAGCATGTTATTAAAATCTCTTTAAATCTGACCTCTGTAATCTTTTTAATAAGAACTAAATTATAAAAAGGTTAATAAATCCATACACTGGCAGAGGTTTAAACGAAAAAAAAAACAAAAGGTGGGGGAGGAATCTCCCTCTTGGAAGAACATACAAGAAAGTCAGCAGTGAACAACACAAGGGAAAGGGGTAACCAGGAAAGATTTACTTTCCATTGTATACCTTTCAGTATGATTTGAATTTTTAAGCAAATGTATTAATAGTGACTTTAAAACTTTTTTTAAAAGTTTAAGAATATCAATCTACAACTAGATGTTTCCCTTACATAAAACCTGAACGCAGAAAATGGTTCCTTTTAGACCTATGTAACTTGATCAGAAGTTACTAAAGCAAAGACTGACAAAGCAGTGAGCTCTTTTCTGGTTTAAACTCATTTCCCGGATTCATTTCCTCTAGGTCAGTGACCCACTGTTGCCCTCTCCAGGGTTCACCTACTATTTAGTATTTACTTAATAGCCTTTTAACTGCCTATCAAATCCCCCAAAATGCTATTATAATCCTTTGTCATACTCCTCACCCTCAATCTCAACTTTAGCAAACAATCTTGCCTCAAACTACCTCAAGTCACTGAGATGATTTAGAACACCTGATATGAACACCATTATTAAGACATCTGTTGTCATGGCCTACTCGCCTCACCCTGATTCCTCCCCGCTTGAGAAGGCCCCCCTTTCCTTTTATCCCTCTTCTTTATACCACTTCTAGGGCTCAGCCCATTATCCTCTTTCTTACAGCTCCCTCTCCTGGCTTCTCTTCTGACTCTAAAGGATACATCGCCTATCCTAAAAAGAACTTACCCCAACTGTAAGCCACTTTTCTTTGTCCTTTTTTTCCCCATAAATATCTCAAAAAGGAAATGACACTCACTGCCTCCACTCTCACAGCACTTACTCCTTTATTGCCCTCTCCTAGGCAATCTACACATTCATTCACACATTCCTTCTTCAAACACTACTTACTATCTACTATAAACCAAGCATTTGGAATACAACACCAAAAAAGACAAAGCCAAGGCCTCTGCATTCTCAAAGTTTGCATTCCCTTGAAATCTTATTTTCATTACCCAGGACTTAATCGAGTTACTGTCTTTAAAGATTATGACCTCTAGGCCTTCATTTTTATCTCCTTCTCTCTCACATTAATGGATGAGAAAACTCTCTTTCTCTCTAAGGAGTCATATTCCCTCCTACCTCTTTGGGGACCCTCAAACTATCAACAATTCTACCTTTTCTCTTTGAATCTTCAACTGCATCCTCCTTCCCAGCTTATTCCCTTAACCACCAAATACATTCTTCCTCAAACCTAAATTCTCTAGCTTTCATCAAAGCTTCAAAAAACAGTTATACTCAATGTCTGGCTCCCCACTTATTCCTCACCTCACTGTATCCTGGCTTCTCCTTGCTATCAGTACAAAATGGTGTTTTTTGTACTGTCAGAGTCACCAAAACTCTCTTGATCTCTCCAAAAGGCACTTAAGTTCTCCTCTTTCCTGATCTCTGCAACATTTTGACACTGTTCAGACGCCTTCAAATCTGACATCACTCTGCTAATTTTCCAACTATCCCTCCAGCTATTTATTCTCAGAAGGCCTTCATGGGTTCCTCATCCTCTACCTCCCTCTTAAACACAATATTCCTTACAGGGTTTGCCCTCTTCTCATTTTATACTTTCTCTACAGGATTTCATCCAGTCTCATGGCTTCAATTACTACCTAATACAAATAAATACACAGTGTTCAAATCTTTAATCCAAGCCGAGATTTTTTGTCTGAGCTCCAGATATAGATAGTCAATTACGTTTTGGCCATATCCACCTACGTGACTCATGACTACTTTAAATTCAAAATAGAAATCATCACCCTCCAATATCTCATTTTTCTGTATCTTCTAGGCAGACAATGTGCATTTCTAACAAGTACCAGGTGATGCTGCTGCTGACGGTTCAGGATCAACACTGAGAATCACTGCTCAAACATGTTGTCTCTTCCCACATCCAGGCTATCAAGTTCCTTCTGCCATCTCCTATGCCATGATATCTATGCAGCAGGCACTATTAATATTTCACAGCACCCTATCCTATTGAACTTAGAATCCTGCAACATAGCATTCCTAACATTAATTACCAAATGATAAGAAAAGACTAACGATAAACAACAGTCATCACAGTAAACTGGAAGTTTCTTGAGGACCGGACAGGTTTCCCATGTATCCCTAGAACTGAATCTTACCCAAGTAGGTGGCTCAATAAATATTTGCTGAACGGATGGCACTATCATTTATCCAGTCACCCAAGTCAATAGCAGTGGCAGGATTCATCCCTTTTCTTCCCCATAATCCAAAAGTCACCAAGTCGGTGAGGATTTCATACCTCCTCTCCATAAGTACCCTTACTACATTCTTTCAAATCCGTATTTTTGATATGAATTACTGTAATATTCTTAATTGGTCCTCATGTCTAGATTCATCTATCCTTTTTAACTATCCACATGGCCATCAAATTGATCTCTCTAAAAAAGTACAGTAGTCCTCCTTTATCCGCATGTCACTTTCCATGGTTTCCGTTTCATGCTACTACAGTCCAAAAATATTAAATGCAAAAATTCCAGAAAAACAATTCATAAGTTTTAAATTGGACACAGTTGCCGTTCCAAGTAGCGTGATGCAATCTCCCACTGCCTGGCTCAGTCCCACTCCCTCCTGCCCGAGACATGAACCATCTCTTTGTCTGGAGTACCCACAGGGTACATACTACCCTCCCATTAGTCCCTCAGTAGGTATCTTGGTTATCAGATCAAGAGAGAAAGACCACATTCGCATAACTTTTACTACAGTATATTATGATTGTTCTATTTTATTATTATTGTGGTTAATCTCTTACTGTGCCTAATGTATAAATTAAACTTTATCATAGGTATGTATGTGTAGGAAAAAACACAGTACATATACATACGTAGGCTTCAGTGCTATCTGAGGTTTCAGGGATCCACTGGGGGTCGTAGAAGGTATCCCCCTCGGATACAGGGAAGACTACAGTAAATAAGACAATGTCGGTTTCCTGCTTAAAAAAAAAGGTTCCCAATGGCTTTAGGAAAAAGAATATAAACTCCTTCATAGGGCATGCAAACCCTTCTACGATCTTGACTCAATCTACCTGACCACACTTTCTCTCCCTTCCACCCTAACCCCCTACTCTCCAGCCATGCTGACCTGGCTTGTATATCTCATGCCTCGGTGGCTTTAAAAATAAAGCTCTCATCTAGAGTGCCTTTCCCATCGGCTAAATACTCATCCTTTTAAGACTCAGCTCAGACACTATTCCCTCCAGGGAAGCTTTCTTTGAGTGACATCTCCCTGCCCCAACCCCATTCCAGTTTGGATTAAGCCTCTCCCCTGACATGTGCTCTTACAGCACCCATGTTAGTTTGTTAATAGCACATATCACACTGCAAAATAGTTTACCCCACTTGATAAGTTCCTTGGAAATTACAATTACATCTGTCTTGTCTGTACAGTCAGTGCTAGATATATTGAGATGCTCAACTAAAATTTAATACATTCCTTGCTATTCTCCAAACATTGGCTCTCAAGATACAGCATATCAGAATTACCTGGAAGCCCTATAAAATCTAGACTGCTTGGCCTCCTTCCCAGTTTTGGATTCTGCTGGTCTAGGGTGGGATCTAACAAGCGCCCAGATGCTGCTGCTGCTGCTGCTGCTGGCAGTCTAGGAAGACCATTCTGAGTATCAGTGTTCCAACTATATGGTCTCTTCCTATCACCAGATTGAAAAAGTCTTTTCCTAGCTGCTTCCAACTCTGCCTACTGAGAGCCTAGTAAACTTTTTAGACCCAGCTCAATTATCACGTCATTCATAAAATTATCCCTAACCCCAGATGAAACTCATCTTGCTCTTCCCTCAATTTCTATTGGGCTTTGTGCATAATATTCACATGATAACTCATGCTAACTTTTTTCACACCTATTCGCATTTGTCTTATGTTCTCTACTTAAACGAAAGTAGGAAACCAGCCTCAATCATTTTAATATCTTCCACAACTGAGGACAGTAACCAGTGAACAACAGATAAAATCACAAGTATTTGTTGATATGAATGAATCCCTGTTGCTTGCCCAGATTCCGGGCCCAGTCTGTGTGACTGGCTTAATCTTCCTGGCACAAGCTGACTGCCTTACAGCCTTGCACTTTTGTTTGCCTTACTACCTATGACAGATGTCTGATCCACCTACACTGGTCTGTCACTCTTGTTGATGATCTACCCTTAATCAATTTCTTTACCTTATACTCTGATCCTTTTAAATTTTCTCATTCACTATGGGACATAATGAGTGGAAAAATTTTTTCCTCGTGACTGATACGAATTATAATTCTGCTGGCCATTAAGACAGGTTGCTTTTTATTTTTATTTTTAAGTAGCCTTTCTTTGTCACAGAATCTGAACTAGAATATGAACTAGAATTGGGTACAACTCCAAGTGCAGTTAATGTAAACAGCAATAAATGTGTTTTAAGTTCTATTTACAGATTCTGGAGATAATTTTAATAAAAAGTTTAAAAATACAAAGCTATAAGGTCATTTATAAAATTTAAGGTTGCCCTAAGTAACGAAATTGAAAAGAATAGCTAACTACTTATGCCCTACATTCACATAAGCATCCAGAGCAAAATCCGTATTACCTATTCCAATAAAAACATAAAAAAAGACTGGTCATATTTCTAAATTATACTAAGCACATAGTAAAAACTATTTCTGATACATGAAAAGTTAACTAGGTTTCTAAAAATCCCCTTACAAAATTTACTCCTTCAAAAATTACTGAGACTGTTTTCAATCATACCGACCTAAACATTCTACTATTATTTTATTCTTTTCCCATTCTTCTTACTGTCAGTAACACTGATGTACTCTATCTAAAACTATACATGCCAATCTAGATAAATAATTGTGAAGACATCTATTTATTTCAATAACATCTACTTTATTTTATCAAAGACAACTGACCATTAGTGATTTGGGGCAAATTCCTAGGAGTTCAGTACTCAGTGTTTTATATTCATATACAGTCACCATCCCACCTGGATACTCAACAGTTTCAAACTCAAATAGAAGTGAAGGGAGGGAAAGATTTACCGCTCAGGAAAAAAAAAAGTAAACTACTTTTAAGATAGCAACTAAAATTAATACCTGTCGGAAAAGATTCTTGAGAGCTTCAATCCAATCTTAGAAGCCTTTTTACTTTCCCCTTACTCAACTTAATCAGCGAAATTCATAAATTAATTCATAAATTAAATTCTGTTGACAAAAATGTAAATATGTTCATGATACCCAGTAAGAGTTATTTTCCAAAGGGAGTGAAAATTTCCAGAACTGCATGCTCAATTAACTAGACAAATGAACCAGATCACGCCAAAACCCAATTTATTTAAGTTAACCGATATCCCATATGGCAGACTTGAGCTACAGATACTTGGTCTTGATACTTTCAAACCACTGCTATATTCAGCAGACGAAAATAATCCTAAAGTTGGGAAGCAACTGTCACAACATATTATGTAGGTCCTGAGATAGTATTGAGAAGACGAAAGAAAGAAGAGCCAAGTAAATCAGAAAATAAATATGAAAAGGAAACCAGAAAGAAGAGAGAAATAATGACTTGGAAGAAAACAATATCGTATGATCAATCTTAAAATATTTTTTAAAGATAAGGAAACACTGAGTACTGGGAAGATAAATTTAAGAACTAAAAGAGGATTTCCCAATTCAGTCTGTAACTCAAAAATAAAGGGGTGGAGGGTGCTGGGGGAACACACTACAGGAATGAAAACCTATTTGGAAACTAGATCATTCTGCTATGTATTATACAAACAACAAAAGGCTAGATCATTGTTCCTCAAAATTTTACTGTTTATAAACAGGTAAACATTCACTGCAATGGACAAAGAAAGATCTTTAAGATTTTAACTTTCAAATATGATACCTGTATGAAGAAGTTGTATTAAAACACTAAAATGCAATTCATAAATACATAAGATTATGCCCACAAAGACTGTACTGGGAGTGACTGATCTAAGCTGTTTTCTGTAATCGTCTGAAAAACCCTAAATTTTGTGACTTTGGAGTACAAAGTTGTCTCTGACCTGCCTCCCAAGGTGGAAGAGAAAAACTTCCTCTACATCTCAAAATCATTAATCACTTATTAGGTCTGCTCCTAATTTGGATTTTAAGTACACTAATAAGTGCATTTAATCATTTCCCCTGTATTTTAAGTAAAAGCTGACTTACTTGAATACAAATGTAAATAATTTCATTTTCTTCCCTCACACTCCCACCAAATTGGGTTTAAATTCCAATCAACAGAATTTCTCTCTTCACTAACCCACAACTCTATTTCGAAATAACTAAATTCTACATCCAGGGTAAAATACAATTAAAAGGTGCAAGAAAGTACCCAACATCTAACAGTCTAAAAATCTTTTGACACTTGTTTAAAGATTTATCAAATCACATGTTCGAATCTCTGATACATATGGAAAAGCACTGCTAACCTTTTCTACCCTGTACACAATTCTAGATTACAAAAGGAAACTACACCGGCCACCGCGGAGCGAGAGGACCGGTAACAGGCTAAAAGGGCGTCGTTGATTTCTTGGCTACAGTGACAGAGGCGGGAGACACACCCCTAGCGTCGGTTTTAAACACTACAGCACTGAATTCTACCTAGGGATTACTGTGAGGGTAAGGAAAGACAAATTTAAATCGCCATGATTCAAAAACAACCATAAGAAAGGGACTTACGAAGGTAACAAAGAAAACGACAAACGCTTGCCAGTAAGAAAGCATGAAAAAAACAGGCATCGTCTTTTACCAAAGACCGAATTAGACTATGTTTTCAGGAATATACACCTTGGACATTTCCGGTTCGCCAGTGCAGAGAGAAAAGCAGCAGCGAGGGAAACCCCATAAGGGTGCAAACTGCAGCGAAATAAACACTAACAGGAGAGGAGGGAAGTGGCAGGATTCCTGCCAAGACTCATTGCTTGAAAATGGGGTGTGAGTGGGAGAAAGAGCAAGCAGCTCAAGAGAGAAAGTGGGTCTTACATAAAGAACCATTTATCACACATTATTCCCGTAGGATTTCGGAATATCCCCGAACTTGAGAGAGACTGGGGTTGAAAGGGGGCTCCACACGGAGGGTCCGAAAGAAGTAATGCGGGGGGCGGGGAAGGGGACAGCAGCAGGCGAGGGCGGGGGGTGGGGGGTTGAGGCAGAAGCGGAATCCCGGCGGCCGCGGGGGAGGGGGCGGAGGAACGCCCCGCAGAGGCCCGGGGGCGGGCGCGGGGGCCCCGCCGTCCTGTCAAGCGAGCCGCCCGCCGCCCCCGCTCGGCGCCAACGCTCCCCGGCTGCTGAAGGCTCTCTCGGACCCGCCGCGGCACCAGCCCGGCCGGCTGTCTCGAATTTTCTACCGGGGGAAGCCGACCGGGGGCGTCGGGGCTCGCCCCCGCCCCCGCCCCTGGAAGCGGCAGGCGAGGGAGGGCTGGTGCATTGGGGAAGCAAAGGTCTCACCATTTTGCTCGGCTGTCGACGGCTCGCTTGGGCGGAGAAGAGTGTCGGCGCTCAGACGGGCTCCCGCAGGAAGCGACGGCGGCGGCCCAGCTGCGCTCAACTGAGGCTGTTGCGGCCCTCGGGACGCCCGCGGGGGAGGGGATGCGGGCTGGGGGAGGGGAAGCGGCGCCGCGGGGCCCGCACCGGCCGGATGACTGGGCACGCGGGATCGGGCGGGGGAAAAGAGAAATTAAGGTCGAGATTCAGAGATCGAGAAAGCGGGAGGAGAGACGGCGAGAAGGGGAAGAGGCAGAAAGGAAGGGGAGAGGGGAGAGAGGAGGGCCAGGCGGGTCAGGGGCTGCAGCCTCGCGCTCGCGCTCTCTCCGGAGCCGTGACGGACTCACTGCAGTGGCTCGCGCTGACCCGCAACCTCAAGGCACGAAAAAGGGGGAGGGCGGGAGAGGGAGGGGAAAGCGGAGCGCAGCGGGGCGGAGGGCGGGGGCGCGCGGAGCCGGCGGCGGAGGCGGGGCTTCCGTAAGCGCCGCACATCCGGGAACCCGCGCGCGGCCCGGCGGCGGCGGCCGCGGCGCTCTGGCGAGCTCTGGTTGGGGAGCGCGGAGCGCGCCGACCACGTTCGCCCCCCGCCGGCCGCTCCTTGCGTGCGGTGCAGGGGGGAGGGCAGGGGCGGGGGCGCGGACGTCGGTGACGTCGCGTGGTGGAGCCCTTCCTGTCATGTGGCTGGAGGCGGGCGGGAGGAAAGGCAGGGCCAGGAGGGGAAGGAGGAAATGCGAGGGTGCCCATGGAGGGAGGAAATGCAAGGGGTTCGTGAGCCGGGGGCGGAGGGGGACTTGAGCCCGGGAGTGAGAGTCTCGGGATGTGGGGGCGGGTAGGGGGGTTGGTGGAGCAGATGAGCCGCCTTAAGGTGTCTGAACCACCCAGACACCGCACCAAAAAGAGAGAAAAATCAAAGCCCTGGGGCTAGAAGGAATCGGTTTGTTTTTGCAGACTTGTATCTTTCCATCAGTGTACAGACTTGGACCCACTACAGAATGGCACGGCTCATCTAGACTGTTGTCACCCTGCTGCAGCACCCGCAGGCCTCCATTCCAGTATGAGTTGACAGAGTGAGGAGCCAGGTTGGATCGACAGGGAGGAAAGCCGAAGCTGGCCGCAGCTTGAGAGGCGCGGGAGCCACTGGACAACCCAGTAGAGGGGCTGCTTCGCACGCACTCTCGCAAAGGCAGCTCTGCATTTTCCTTAAACCTTCCAGGCTGCCTTTTGAAGGGGTGCAGCAGTGTTTGTTTTAGAAAAACGCGCACTTGTACCTTTAGTAGGGCAATATCCACTTTGGTGGCAATTACCGTTCCCAGAAAATTCAGATTACAATGGAAAATGGAGTCCACAAAAGAAGAGGAAAGTTATGTTGGGGCGGGGGCCAGGGGAAGCTGACGGGAGAGGTGTGATAAGGATAGTGAAGAGAACATTTCGCAACAATTTTAACCACTTACTCCTTTTCAAATCTTGATATCATCTGTGTATATGTGTTAGAGAACGAATGCGTTCTGAGTGGTCAGAAACTTCGTATTGACAAATCCTTCAAGTTTTATAAAAAGCCGTATTGTTTTTAAAGCAATCTGTTAAAGCTCCTTACATGAGCGTTTTATTCTTTTTCCGTGTTAATTATTTTTTCCGTGTGATAAGCACTCACCTTTTCTCCTAGAGGCTCAATGATGTGTCCCAGGTCTCCCCCCTGCTGTACCCCTCCCCCCCTTTTTAAAGAACTACTTAGTTTTTGTGTCAGGATGAATAAGGAAAAGTAACTTGGACTGATAACAAGCTTGATACATTCACTGATCACACAGTGAATGTATCAAGGAAAGACCAAGTAATGACACTGTTTCTTCTACCATTTAAGTTTCTTGACGTAGATATATTTAGGTACATGTCCCAAAACAGGGAAAAGTCCCCAAACTGAATGTGTCATTTCTAGGTATATTATTTTTAATTAGTTTCCTTCATCAAATTAAGACATGTTCATTTTTATAGATGGAATACTTTAAAAGATTCCTCTCCCTCAACTCCACTTCTCAGAGATAATCACTGCGTATGTATATGTGTGTCCCTCCAATATGTTCAGTGAAAATCAAATTATCATTTTGACTGAAGATTAAATACTAAGAAGAAATTTGAGTTATATGGGATGCAGTAGATTTAGCGTAATTCATAATTTTGCCATGATGTGAGCCAATTTAGACTATAATCATTCAACAAATACCTATTGTGACTAAATCGGAAATTCAAGACCTAAGCATTGTGAAAGATCTGTTAGCGTCTGATACTAACCAAGGCAAGAAACACAAGGCCAGTCCACTGGCTCCTTCTCATCTTATAAATCTCCCAGAATTCACCACTTTCATTTTCTCAGCTTTGTGTTATACTGCATAAAATACAGGCATGTAGCAAATTGCATCTCCAACACCAAAACTAATTATTCTGAATCCATTGAGAAAGGTAAATCTAAAATGCACCTTTAATAGCCAGGTTTTTTCCCTAATGCCAAAAAAAAAAAAAAAAGATAGTCATTTTCCTTTTTTATCTTTTTCAATCAAGTTTTGCTGTAAAACTTGGTATGAGAGGGAACAGGTACCAAATGTCCTGCCAAAAGCACACATTTTTAAAATAACTGGATAAGTGAAAAGACAAAGGACCTATCTAATAGGTGGATAATTTTTCCTAGACAATTTAGCAACCAAAAGATGATTGTTGGGAAGTATTGTGTCAGATAAGTTAGAGGGAGAGACACTTAAGACACAGATCCAGTTACAAGAATGTTAACAGCTAGGCATAAGATAATGAGAAGTAGCAATGGCAGAGAAAAGGAAGGGGTAAATGTGAAAGACAGGAAGCAAAAATGGACTGACTATGCAACTTAATGCATGTAGGGAACAGAAGAAGGAGACATCAAAGAGGACCAGTTTTAGTTTGTATGACAGAAAATGGAAAATGGTGATACCTTGAGAGAAGTAGAGAAGGCAGGAGAAGTTTGGTTGCTGAGTGAAAAGAGATGAGTTTGGATTTTAAAGTGCTAAAATTGAGTTACTGATGAGATGTCGCAATGGAAGCACCCAAGTTGAAGCTGGAAGTGCAGGTTAGAAAGGAATAGAGATGTGGGAATCAACCTAAACGCAGGTTGAAAGTGAAATCTTCAAATTTTCCCTTATTTAGTGATGGGGGGAAAAAAATCCCAGAGACGGTAATAAAGCTGCTAAGTATAAAGAAAATTAAAGGAAAAGAGTTAAGAAAGAGAGAATGTGTGTTTACAGTCATATTTGACCATAGGCAGCCTCAGGCTTCAGTGTCTCTGCAATTATCTTTAAGTTAGAAATGTCACAGGAAATTGCGTCATCTGTAGACCTTCAAGATCATTGTGATATCCAGAAATATGCCTTATTCTTAAAGGACTGATCACTGTCATTTATTTACATATAATATTGAAGGTTGTAATTATTTACATATAATATTTACAATATAATATATAATATTGAAGAAACAAATTACCATTCCTATAGTTGTTTAAGGTATTCCACTACAGTACTACCCCAAAATATCCACTCTTATTCATGACTACATTGACTAATGTCAGCTACAAGCCATGTTTAATTTTGTATTCTTATACATAGGAAGAAAATGCCAATTAAATAGGAAAGTCAATTAAAACCAGTTGAAAGTAATGTCTGGTTTTGGTGGTGGTGTTTTTGTACACATTTGTTAAGGTAGATTTGATGGAAATGACTACCACTACTCCTAGATAAACATATGAACCAGTTCAAGCATCCCAGATTTAAGAATATTTTGTACCTTTTTGAAACCTAGTTTCACACCATAAAATTCTCTTTTCGGTGGGCACTGAGGTTGCATGGGGAGTAGATTGCCTTTCTTCCCAGAATCCTTTTTTGTACCAAGGAGAAAACAGGAATGCCAGCTAGCCCCCTGCTCCAGGGTGTGGTTGAGGGAAGGTTCCTTGGCACCTGAGATGGCAAAGAAGTGGCTAGTACCTTTCTTGCTGAGTAGCAGAGGTATGAGCCAAGGATTCTGTTGCATCTTGGAAACTCATTTCTCCATAGAAACCATTTTACAAAGAGTTCTGTAAACAGTGGCCCTCCTACAAAAGCCTACTTAAATTATAATGTAGCTGAAACTCTGTACATTTGCTATTAAAAACACAATAGTAGAAAACAATGTTCTTAAAACATGGATAGCTTTATGATTAATGAGTTTGAGGAAAATGTATACCACATACTGGATGGATTTTTTTTTTTTTTAATTTAAACACAACTACTTTTTAAATTATGGACTGTAGGCAACTTTTCTAATTCCTTAAAGGAATTAAGAACATTGAATTTGTTCAAAATAAAATCTTATTTATTTTTCAGGTGAAACACAAAGTAGAAATATTTTTTAACTAGGGAAAGTTTCCCAAAATTATGTGATAAATTAATTACATAAATTATTTTTATACTATATACTGGACCAAAAAGAAAAGGGGAAGAAAAGGCTATCCAAGATTTATTCCTAAACCTCACGAATCCACATTTGATTTCCAAGCTTTGCAGGAAAAACCCACAGTGTTTTTAAAGACAGCCTGTTAACACTCCACATGATGAGCTTTATTCTTTTTCTGTGCTGACTATTTTTTCTTATGCTAAATACATTACAACTGGGTAATTATCTGCATAAACTTGACAGTTGAAACCGTTAGATAGAAGACAGAAATCAGAGAACATAGAAGTGACAGAGCCAGACCAAGGGCAGAAACAAAGGTAACATCTACATTTAAGTAGCAGAAAGAGAAATAAGTGACAGAAAAGATAATGGACTAGGCAGAAGGGCAAAGATGACCAGGATGACCAGGAAGCTGAAGAAGAGGATGGAAGTCGGTGTGGCAAAGGACCAGGACAGATGGAGAAGTGCAGGGAATTGGTTTACATCTGTCTATGTTTGTTGAAATAGCCTAGATTATGTCTTGAAATAGTTTTCTGAACTACAAGTCTTCTTTGGTCTCTTGCACATAAAAGTGAAAACAAAAAAAACAAAAAAAAAAAAGCCATTTATTTGGACTTTGAAAGTATTTCCATGTTACTATAATAGTTTACTAAGAGTATTTACCTTAAAGCATTTACCTAAACAGTATTTACCTAAACATAACAGAAAATATGATTTAAATGTAAAACAGACATATTATGACACTGGAGAAGACCTGTTTGTCATACTTGTTAATCACTAATATACTTACATACCCACAAATATCTACATGTGCTCCACACATGATAGGGTGTAAGACTAGAGTAAGACCCTAGCTCTAATTTCACCTCTGGCTCCAGTCCATTTCTGTATGAATTTTGGGAAGTTATTTAAGTCTAAATCTGCATTGTCTAATATGGTAGCCAGTACCAACTTGTGACTATTTAAATTAATTAAAATTGAAAAAAATTAAAATTCAGTTCTTCTGTCTCATTTTAGCTACATTTCAAATCCTTGATAGCTGTATACATAGTGGCTACCCTACTGGACCTCACAGAAAGTTCTCTTGGACAGCACTCATCTAAGTCTTTACCTGAAAATATTTATCACCAAACACTAATATAGTGTTTATTTATTATGGAGTATGGAAATTTCAAATATAACAAGTGAAACTATCTTAGGTGTCTTTAGCATTTAAACAAACATACAATAGACACTTAAAAAACAGAAAAGTATATCTGAACAAATGAAAATGTGCTAATGTCAGAAAAAAAGTGTTTATATTAGAGATTGAAAAAAATTTAAAGAATATTGTCAATAGTTTTACTGACAAAAATGCACATATTCTATGTTAAAATATTCAGAGTAGGCTTTTCAGCATCAAATAATATATTGCAACAAACATAATAGAAATTTAAAATTTGTAAAAATATTTTAGCAACTACATAGAATTAATAGTTGATTTACTTTGTTTTCACTGATTAATTTTATTTTTTATTATAATCCAATTTTTATATTTTACCCACAGCATTAATAGAGATTTCAAGTAGCAATCAGGACACTATAGAGAAGTTTTAAAGAGAAGATAGTAAAGGATAAAGTATTAACTCTGTAAGCTCACATAGATTCATAAGAGATCATTAATAAATAAAGGATCAGGGTTTCAATTTTATATCCCATCTAAAAATAATATTCCTTAGTGCTGAATCAGGACTTCGAGCATGCAACGTACTGAATCCAGTTCTTTCGATTCTCAGGGGTTTTTTTTTCAAGGAATTTTCAAGGTAGACCTTGGCTTCCAAACGAAAGGAAACGAGTTAGCTGGCAAAAGAAGATTGGTTTGGCGCAGACTATCTATTCATTAACTTAACTCATCTGATATTTGAAAAGGTATACACGCCAGGATCAGGCTGACCCTTAGAAAAGGGAACAAGGTTTTACAGATTATAACCCACAGGTACTAGGGATTCATTGGCTTTGGGTGGCAGACTTCAGAAGTTCCCACTGCCTTCTCTTGGGAATAGGGAGGCAATGCAGTGCCATTACAGTGCTATTAAGTTGTGGATACACCATAACTGGGGCATAGCTTAGGATGGCATTTTCTATGTGGGGGTGTGAAGAGAATGGGGAACACTGTGGCTAAATATTAGACATTAGTAACCTGTCCTTTATGTCCATTGTTTGCACTAGAAACGACTACTGTGAACTTTCCACTTTTGAGCAAGCCTGTTCACTCTTTTGCCTGACTCTGGACACTGGGTAAATGTTTAGTGACATAAATGGAATAGCTAAATTCTAAAGGACACCCTTGGGGGAAAACTACTGGATCAATATGTTTATTATAGAAAATGTTTTACATGCATACAGAAAATTACAAAGAAAGGAAAGTCATCTGTATAATACCAGCAAGAGATAATTATTGTTTACATTTGGATGTACTGTATATCCAAATCTTATATATATATGTATGTGTGTATATATATATATATATATATATATATATATATATATATATATATATGTACATATAGGAAAGTTTGTGCCATTGTAGACTCCCACCGGTAGTGCACATTTCTCAACCACCATACAAATTATATATTTTAAATGCAGATATTTATATATACCAGGGGTGCCAAAAAATGTATACACATGACTTGTATTCATCTTGTTATTGAGTATTACAATTTTAATACAGTTTTTTTCTTTCTTAAAAATGTGTATACATTTTTTTGGCATCCTATATATATAATACATATATATTATATATATATGATATGTATATACAGAAAAATTATATATATAATTGGGACTTACTGTTTTCTAACATACTTTTCTACTTAATATTTGGGAATATTTTCCCATGTCTGTAAATACTCTTCATGAATGTGATTTTTATTTTTATATATTCAATAATGTTAGTACGTACCATAATTTATTTAATGAATCTCCTGTAACTTAATTCTGATTTTGGTTGGTTTCAGTTTTTCCTATTACAGACAACAGTATATTAACATCTTTGGAAATCTTTATGCACATCTCTGATTTTTTAGAATATATTTATAGTAAAGGAATTACAGAACCAAAATGTATTAAAGTTTTTAAGGTTTTTAAAATATGTATAGTTAAATTACTCTCAGGAAAGTTTGTGCCATTGTGACTCCCACCGGTAGTGCACATTTCTCAACCACCATACAAATTATATATTTTAAATGCAGATTTTTTTTAGAAAACTGGCACCTCAGCAAAATTTGCATTTCTTGGTTTACTGGCAATACCTTTTTTTTAAGTGTTGAACTTTTAACTACTAAAAATATATCCTTGTGATTTACATATTTGTTACTCACTTTTCTTGGGAAAATTTATCATTTTTAGTGATTTTTAACAACTTTTTTATGTGAAGGATGTGACCCCCTCATCATGTGTTGGGACAATTTGCCCCAAGATTTAGTTTGATTTTTGATTCTGTTTGTGGCATTTTAAAAGTGTGTTTTCCCATTCCGTATATGGGAGAAAATATACATATGGATGATAATGGAAGAATTCATATCTTTACTATACAAATATCATTCTAGTTAATTAAGAACGACTTTTTTCATATTATCAATTTATCCTATGCTGAACATTGTGTATACATTCAATGGTGATTGGAATGTAGATTATCCAATAAATTACCAACCACTCTACTTACAGAGTATGGTTTAATTAATGATGACTTGACAGTGGCTACTTACTCTGTTTTCTATTGAATAGCTAATCTGATTCATTCAAAACTTCATCTGACCTTAAAGATAAGCAAAACTGATCTGTCAATCATAGTCTTCAAAGAAGAGACAACTAATGTATGCATATCCTGCATCAAGAATATATCATGAACTGCACATTCAACTAAATTTAGAGATTGAAAAACAGCTGAAGGTATCTTCTGAAAATGTCATATGATCTAGGGTCAACTGTGTGTATTATTTTGTTATAATTCTGTACCAGTTGCACAAGTAACTGATATAATGTATATGACTATAAAATGTTCTGTATGGTAGACATTACTTTATGGTTTTTCTCTACCCAAGTACATATACTACTCACAAAATTTTATATCATATTGTTCTTTCTCTCCAAGGTATCCTAAGTAAGGTAATTGATAGAAGATTAAACCAGCCTTTTATTTGTACATGGGGTAACTGCAACATCTATATTCTACATCTATATTCTGAGTATATGAAAACAATTTGCTTCAACCAAAACAACATCATAGCTAAATATAGTTACAAGCCTGAGATCCATCCTGGGTAGTTGATTCTGCCGGAATGGATTCTTTCTTGTGTAATATTCTAAATTAGAAATACCTGTTAAATAATTGACTGGTTATACCACTTTTTCTTGTAATGATTAAAGTTATCATGGAAATTTGTTTTTTCAGACCAAACTTGTTGGAACCAAATTTAAAATATTCACTAGTATATTCTCTATAATGTTATTCTTCCAGGAAATATCAGAGTAACTAAAAAGACATATTTTGAAGAAATATACTTGTGTAAATAAATATATACAATATAATGTTGTAAATTGTGAATATTCAGTAAATGACCATATATGCATATTCAAGATTGTATCACTAAAATTAATCAGAATGCTATTAAAAATAATTTGCTGTTTTGAAAAGAATTTATAAATGTCTGTGATATATATAGAATTTATAATACTGTAAATAGAATGTTTCAGTTCTGCATAATTGGCAAATTACACTAGTGAGTGCTAAAATAAGGTCACAGCTGTAAATTGCAGTATAGATACATTTTATGCATTTATCAGAATGGAGAAGTTGATTGTGATGTAGGATATTTCTTTATGTGTGCGCCCGGGATCGTGGTCTCGCAGAACCAAAGAATGGAACCACAGACCAGAGAGGTAAGGTTTTGTAAAAGAGGATAGTTTATTAAAACAAAGAGTTACAGCTCTCAAGCGAAAGGGGGTCCCCAAAACTAGGATGGCCACTAGCTAAGGCAAAAGGTTTTTTTCTTTTATACTTTTTCTTGTATATATGAGGAGTAGGGCTGGAGCCTAATGGTACTGTTTATCAGATTCGCTCGGTTGTTCAGTCTGGAGGAGGCTTTTGAAATGACCTATCTGCCCCAGAGTGTAATTAATGTTTCTGTTCTGGTAGCCCCAGAGCATAATTTATGTTTTTGCTCTGGTTGGAGTGAGTTATCTCAGGGCTAAGGCTTTCAAGATATGACTGTTTCTGTTCATTCTACCAGGGAATTCCTGACTCCCTGATATCATGCGAACTAACCTGTCTCAATTGTATTTCTAAGAAAATATTTTAATTAAAAAGTATATTTTGGAATAACAATGAAATGTTTGGTAAATAAATTTTCTTCAGTGAATTTTATATGTTGTGTGATTTTAAAGAGTATTTTCAGATCATCATAAAATATAGCATTCTCTTAACCAATCAGATTGACAAACCTAAAGGAAGAGAGACATTAACAAGCAAGCAGATTACCTTTGCCCAGAAGCAATTGAGTTTCTGGTACCATTCTACTTCAGGCACAAATTTTGTCAATGGTGATTCTGCTTAGTAAGTCCCAATTAGCTTTTCCCATTAATTTTCCAAAATAACTGCCCATTTTAGGTCCGAGACCTAATCATTAGTTACTCCTCTTACAGAGAAGACTCTCTCTTTTACTATCAAAGCATTTACTATTAGCAAGACCTGTATGGTTTCCCAGCGTCAGCATCAGTGGTTTCATAAGCACAGTTTGCCAAGGAACAAAAGAACTTTGCAGAAAGCAATGGGGAACAGAGAAGAGTGAAAGAGAAGGAAACAGTAGATCCTCCAGTCCAACATAACCATTGTATCCAGGTCCACACAGAAATCCATGCTTCATCTGTACTCTTTCTGATCATCACCCCTCCTTTCTTGCCCCTGAACTAATTTCAAGTCCTGAGCTTTGAAGTTCTCACCATACACCCTCTCCCAGCCCATACTCAGTCTCTGGGTCCCCTTCTTCCCTTGTTTCCTTTTATGGGATCCTATAAAACACTGAAATCAGAATTAGAATGGATCCACCCAAGAGCCAGAGAATGGTTTCATTTGCAGAAAGCAATAAAGTACAGAAAATACTTTAAAATTGATTACAATGTCTACTATGCTTGATAAGTACTTGTCTCTGACTGAACAGAACTTCCTTCTGTCTGTCATGCTATTTAATAAATTGCAAAGTGATAGTACAACCCACCATGATATATTTCAGTCTGCTATTCACTATAAAACATCTTGATGTTATAGAAGAAAGACCTTTCTTCTAATTGAAAAGTCTGGTCCTTTTAAAGTATGAATATAGCTTTTATTTTTACTTTTTCTAAGTTATGCAACAGTACAAGAACCTCTTTTTAATGACATAGGATGAAGAGAGATCGCATAAAATGAAACTTTTTGCGAGTCATTTTAAGTTAAAACTAAATATGTACATGTGTGTAATGGATATTAGTAATGGATATATTCAGTGTAGAATAAAACCTCATTAATCTGAATACCAGAGGTGTTGAAATCAATCATTTGCCTTTAGCAGATGCCTTAAAAAAAAGTTGGGTCTCTTTAGGCCCAAGACAAATTGATCCTGGTGTTCAAAGGGTGTGTGCTTAGTAAGAGTTAGGATTTAATGGGGTTGAGATCAGAAGAGGAGTCTCAAGAGGACTCAAATCAACTAGTGGTTGAAATGTGCATGTTTATGTGACAGAATAAATAGGCATTGCACAGACATAAGCTGCAGGATATTTAGACAGTGGTGGGTTGGAAGGCTTAGGCACTCTAAACCCTGAGTTTAAGAACTTTGAACCCCAATGAAGTGCTCCAGTATCCAGTGTTGGTGAAGAAGCACTGAGAGATCTGAGCATGGCTGGTTAGCAGGACATGAAGAACCATAGCTGTGGCTGGAAGAACATGGGACTGAGTATGAACAGTTTATAAAAACACAATTTTAAGCACTTGGAAGCCTGCACCATATTTTTAAGTCTTCCCATTTAACTGAAAATATTTTTGTAGATCTAAGAAGAATGGAGATTAAATGCTGGGGCTGGAAGTAAAACCCAGGTCTGTGTGACTCCAAAACTCAAGCTTTTCATCACCACTCTGTTACTATGTCATACTGCTGTTTGGTGCATAACAATGGCGTGTGTGTGTGTGTGTGTGTGTGTGTGTGTGTGTGTGTGTACATAAATTATCCCTCATATATTTTTCATTGTAAAATAAAAATAGTATTATTCTGTCTTATAACTGTTTCCCTCACCAACTCTTGTGTTCATGTAACACATTAGGCTTGGAGAGTTCTAGTAACAATGGTTTCAGGTCCCTAACTCTAAGCCTAAGAACTATGTTTAAATAAAAGCCAATTCCTTCCATAAAAAACAGTCTCAGAAGGCCATACTAAAGCCACTAATGACTTGGGCCATTAGTCTGTCAGATAGCAAGCCGAGAAGTTGCGATGAGAGAAAAGACAGTAGTCCAATTTCTCTGATTTTGTAAAAACTGTCAACTCATGGAGACATTTGGGAACATTCATGACCACAGACTCACCAACTTTTTCTCATTAGGAATGTTTTGGGCTCTTGTATAGAAATAACAGAAATATAATCTTCTCTAATGTTTCCTCAACTAGTGTTTCTACTCATTAGGTAATAATACGTAACAGTAAACTTTTTAGAAATTATAACTTTGTTTATACAGTAAAATAAATGTAATTCCAACATACACAGGAAACAGATATGTGGACTAAGAAAGTTAATTTTTAAACTACCTTTTTTCTTTTTAAACCCAATTATGGTTCTATTGCTTAAACAAGTACTTCTCCATAATACTGTCTTGTTATATTTCACAGTTGAAGTTTGTGATTATATAAAGCAAATCAGATAGTATGTTTTACTAATATGGAGTTTGGTAAATCAGATCTAGATCCTTAAATTCTGTCCAGTGGTTTGCTCTGCATTTTCTCAGTCCTTTTAGGGGAGCAAAATGGTCCTTCCGTCCAATTCTTCCAGTATGTGGACAGAGTAATCACAAATGCGGGGGTCCCTATCCATCAGGAGGGTATAAGCATTGTTAATGTGAACTTGAATTTAAAAAATGCCTTTTTAAAAAGAATGAAAATAGAAAATGTGCGTCTCAAGATCACAATCCCTGTCTCAGATGCGTTTTCTCATCTCTAACATGAGGGATTGAGAATGGGTGAAGGCTAAGCATTGTCCCTTCCAGCTCTAATGATCTTTGCTTCTATTGTTTCGAACAGGCCTTATGAAACCTGCCAGAGCAAACCTCAACAAGCTCCAAGTGGAGCCTCTGAGAGAAACACAAAGGCTTCTCTTAATTTCTTGGGCTCAGCAACTGTTTTACTTCACAATCTCATTTACGCCTGCTGGCTATAGAACTGGGCCTGCCACTTTCATTTCAACCTGTATCACATGGATCAAGGTCAGAGAGAACTGGGCATTCTTATGGACCATATACATAAGAAAATCAATTTTAAAAATAAAGCTAGGAAATATACTAATATAAAAAAAGTTCCCATGACAAAATGATTTTTAAAGGGGGGAGGGGAATGTTTCTTATAAAGAGATTATCAAATACCCCTTAATCACAAATTACTTACATTCATGGAAATAAGACCAAACCTCCAAGACAGCATTCAAAGAGGACTTTTGCGATTTCAAAAGATCCTTATTTCTGCCGTGAGGCAGCTAATAAAATATTCCCAGGGGCTTTTTTAAAGAACTAAGCTTACTAGTTGATTAGACTCTGGTATTCCAAGGGATTCTTTGGCATAGAAATGATTTATAATACCCCTAATGATAGAAGAACAGGTGATACAGGGAGAGAAAACTGTTTGAACATGTTTACAAATAAAGGTCTTTTCAAATAGCAAACACAAAGGGGGAATTAATTACAATTTCATGTCATTATTGAAGGTACTTCAAGACTGTTTTCTTTCTTCACTTAAGACGGCATAATTTTCTAGATTTTTTAAAATCCAAAATACTTTATTTATTCTAGATTTATTTTACCTGCGTTAAATTATTATGTAATGAAAATGTTTCCTGAAGATTCCAACAGCAACACAAAGTGCCCGTACATGTATGGCACAACACACCATAGTATAAATTGTACTTAACCTTCACTATCGAAAATAAATACAAAAAAATCTACAATCTAGGAACCAATCTGGAATCCAAGTTCTCTAGGGTGGAATTAGGTGTGTTTTAATTCCAGGTAATTGATTAGGTCTAATCACCAAAATAGAAAGCTTCTAATTTGCCAGCAGGCAATGTTATAACTGGGGCACACCAGTGAAAGGTAGCACTGGAGTTAAAGCACAGACTTGAATGTTAATTCACCCACATTCTGCCTTCTAGCACCATCCTCCCCCTGAACTACACCCCCATGTATCTTTTGCATGCAGAGCTCTCTTTGAAGCTGTGAGAATTCCATGCGTGGGAAATCAGGGGAATCAAAGGGGCCTTATACAAAAGCATATGGTTAAGAGTCCAGGGGGTGCTGAAAAATACTACGTGTTAGTAGTCTCCCCGTGGGGAGCTCATCTGAGTATGAGACCTTCACATTTTGTATTTCTTGTGCTTGGGATATTTAAATGGGCAGCCTCAATCCTATAGCACCAGGATTTGTTTTCACATGTAATTCCCTTGGATTTTTTTTTTTTTTTTTTTTAACCTACTTTGACGAAAAAAAAAATAAAAAGAAGGAGCCAAATAGGAAAAGAAGGCAGGGGCGGGAAAAGAATAAATCATTATGCAGCTCTCAACCTCCACAGGGAAACAGCAGTACAAACCCACAGATCCAGAATTGTCAAGCAATTGGGGCTGTTTGTTTACAAGTCACAGAATCAGTTATATAACTGGACAAATTAAGGAAATCAAGTGAGTGTTGGAAGGGGAGAGAAGACTGATACTTTTTGAGTTAATCAAGAGACTTCATCTTTGAAATCGGTTCATACAGACTTTCAGTTTACTTATTTTTAGTTGCTTTATAAATTTAGTTTTTGAGACTACTGTGCCAAAAGAACAGTGTTTCTATGCCGATAATGACCCCGCATTCTTTATCATTGATTTTAGATACCTGAAAACACTTTCTCACAGTGGGAGTTGTTAATGTATCAGCATACATTTATAAAGGAAATCGGAATAGTTTTTTATCTGCGGACTTAGAATTCCTCTGTCTGATTTGACAGGAGAATGTACTCTATGACCAATTGATCAATTTTAATTCCCCCACCCTTCAGCCCATAACCTCTTTTTTTATTGGTTGTTTTATTTTTTTGGTTAAGTTCTAGGACCATATAATGTTTATAAAATGAAGAGCTTTATGAATATTTCTATATAAATAAGATTGTTTTTGGATCTGAGACAGTGTGGACATTGAAAAAAGAAAGGAAAGTTAGAAAGTCAAATGATTTGAATAGGTCATTTATATTATTGAACAAAAATAAATTTCATAAGTAACTTAAGCTACTCTCAATAAAACTCTTAGATTAGAAAGTTTTTATGATCTTTTAAATACCTGTATGTATATTCAATACTCTCTAAAAATAGGATTTATTCCCCTGAAATCTTACAACCAGGTTTTAGTGCTGTCAGAGTATAATCAACTTCATATAGTAAGTTAAACTCAAATTACTGAGGTTTTAGTCAGTAAATTTAAGGGACATTGTTTTCTTTCTCATGTAGCTGACTGGTTCTTCAAATTGGATCAGTTTAGTGCTATATGTTACTACCCAGGGAAAATCCTAGGGGAATTATTGGAGAAGAATTGTTTTTCACCAGGCAGACAAAGCTGAATTCAGGCCCTCAGGGGACCTTCTCAGGGTGTTTACTGCTAATGGTGCTAGAGCCCCATGACCAGGAAGGAGTTGCACACCTGAGATGTCGTACCCAGAGGGCCGCTCAGCTCTTGTACCTGCCACAACGGACACTGAGAATAGGGATTAAGTACAAGTCAATCTTTCAAGGTGTATGGGGGATGGCTATTGTGTTTTTCTTTGAGTCTCACAGTAGAGCAGGATATTTGGTGGCCTATGTCCTTCAACCTGAGTTAAAGGTAGGGCTGAGTTGATCACTGTCTAGAGATAAGAGGAATGCAACCAACTACAATAAAAGACTTATGCTCGTTGGTAATGTTTCAATGAATGTGTTCCCAACTCAGCAGCATCAGCCAGCCTCCATAATTGGGAATCTGATATTTACCAGCTTAGAACAGCGGTGTTTGTTTGATAAGTGCTCTCCATCCATTTAATTGTCAGTGAATGTTAAACAGAATGAATGAGTCAAAATGAAAGAACAAAGATGGATATCAACTTAAGACTGACTTCTCTCAATTGCTATTCACATTCTTAGGTACTTCTGGACTTTACGGCCATATCATTCCAATCATAGATCATAAAGATGATTTATGCAATTTATGTGGAGGTAAATTGTATAAACAAAATTTTATACAGTCATACATTGTATGGGCTATTAATCACTGTTTGAAGATAGTGATAGTTTGGAAAGGTGCCTGTAATTTTTTTTATTACTTTTATCTTACTTTGCCTGCTGTCCAAATATATAAGAAAATATTTAAAATAATAATCACAATTATCATATTACTTTACCAACAATACTTTACCCTGATTTAAATAATGATCTTAACTTTTCAAAGCAATGTTAGATATATGAGCTAATTTAGACATTATTAGAGTTTATTATTACTTATATATATTTCTCTGAGATGTGAAACGGCATCTTGTCTTATTCCAAGATGAAGGTAAGTTGGATCATTTAAAATATTAAGTATATTTCATTTCTGTATGTATATTATACTTTAATACAAAGTTTAAAAGGTGCTGATAATATAATAGGCACTTTAATTTGGCATAAGAAATTACTAAGACTGAATGAACTAACTCAATTCTAAAGAAAGGATAAATGTAGCTTTTGTTTCTTCAATAAAAAAAAATATACATCTTTTAAAGTGATTTTAAACTACCTATCCTTCAAAATAACTTTTAACTGATGATTTGGGGGTGCTCTTGAGCTCTCTGGGGATGGGACTGAAGTTTCATTAGAATATCTTAGTTTAATTGTTAAGTTAAGAGAGAGGATAGGGACCAAGAGGAGAAGAAATGCCTATCTGTGCAGGGCAGAGCAGCTCTAGGTATAACTTCTTGGAAGTGGTTGTTCGAAGTGGTAGAAAGAGAAGGGACTGTGGAGTCCAGTGGTGTGGGCTTCAAGCTCTGCTCTATTACTTAAGCTCACTGAGCCTTGCTTGGTTTCCTTGTCTATAATATGAGAATGTTTCTTTGCAGAGTAGGTGCTCAATACTATTATTGCAGGCAGCGGACATCAACAAAATGGCCTGATGTCATTTGGACATCAACCAAATGATGTAAAAGGGGTTTTTTTGTTTGTTTGTTTTCTTTTTCTTATTGGGAAACTGTGTTTCTCCAGGGCCCATCAGCTCCAAGTCATTGTCCTTCAATCTAGTTGTGGAGGGCGCAGCCCAGCTCCAAGTCCAGCCACCGTTTTCAATCTTAGTTGTAGGGGGTGCAGCCTACCATCCCATGCAGGAATTGAACCAGCAACCTTGTCATTGAGAGCTCGTGCTCTAACCAGCTGAGCCATCCGGCTGCCCCTCTGGAAGCTCAGCAGCAACTCATCTTCAACGTAGAGGTGGAGGGCACAGCTCACTGGCCCATGTGGGAACGGAACCAGCAACCCTGTTGTTCAGAGCTCGCGATCTAACCAACCAAGCCATCTGGCTACCACAAAGGGTTTTTGTTTTAAGTGCTAGAATTAAATAATTGTAAAATAGATGAACCGATTCCCCTTCAAGTAATGAGTAGTTGAAAACACCACCAAAGATGGCAGAATAAGCTATGAAAATGGCTTTTATAAAACATTTTCCCTTTGGCTTTTATCAACTATAAATGAAAGCTACTCTATTCACAGCCTAAAGCTGAGGAAATAAGCTTTTGTAAAATGCTAATATTTTCACCTCAGGAAAATAATTGTTCCTAGGAAAGCCAAAATGTTCCTACACTTAATCCTACTGTTGAAAGTATAAAGATTTGTTTTGTGTTTTGTTTTTTTTTTTCCTGAGTTGAAAAACCAAGGGCTGTTTTAAAAACTTTAAATAGTGATCAAGTGCCATATAAATTCTCAGTTATGAATTACCTGAGGACCTTAATGTAGCACATTATAAATACTAATTAATTTTTACCAACACCCCTGTGGTGAAAGCATTTTTGTACCTCCTCCCCTTTACCAGGCAGGCAGATGAAGATTCCAGGGGACCAAGTAACTTACCCTGGGGATATGTGGAAGAAGTTGCTTAGCCAGAAAAGGGAACCCAGGACATTGCAATTGGAGCCCTATGTATTTACAACTTAAGAAGAGACTCATTCCTCATGTATAAAAACATTTCTGCTTCTCTTTAGATTGATAACAGTCTGTGTGTAGTGGAGTGGTTTGTGTGTCCTATTGAGACTCTCAAAAACGTTAGCTATTTGTTTCCAGGACCTGTAATCACAAATTATTTGTTGGTAATACAAACACTTCAAACGTTGAGATCTAAATTTACTTACTAAGCTTTCAATTGCTCCTATAAATGATTTAAAAATGGAATTTAAGAACCATGAAGCCTGAACACAACAAGAAAAATAAAAGATTTTTCCCTTATCAAGTAATTGATTTACTTGTTCATTGTGGTTTTACTTTTAGATTTTTGTGTCAATGACTGTAATTTGTAAGGTAATCCAGAGGTTATTTTGTAATCCCTTCCTCTAGTCCAACTCTTTAGTGTATAGAGAGCACTTATTAGCTAAAACCCTTCCCAGTTATACATTGGCCAGTGACTAGTATAAAAGGTTGTATAATGGGTAATACAATGTATAAACAACTGTGCTCTTTAAAGCATTCAGTTAATATAGCACATTTACTCATACACCAAAGTAATTTGTAATTAGAAGAATCCTAGGAATGAGCCAGAAATAGCTGTGATGACTACAGTTTAGTTAAATTTGATAAATAAACACCTAATGCTATTTCTTCTTCAAACTCTAAAAATTTGACAACTGGGATCTGATTTATGATTTTTAAAAAACAGAAAGATTGAATGTGTCAAGAGCCAGCACAATATACATTTGTCCAAATTTTATTTTCCAAAAAATCGCTTATCTTAGAGGCTGTTTGACTATCAGTAGCATGAAAAATGGAATTCACCACCACTGGGTAGTTGTTTATTTTTCCATAATAAACTGCAATATTGGTTTATATAGCATCCATATACTCCTTTACTGTCATGCTTTTGGAGTTGTGATATTTAAAATAACACCTTGAAATTGCTGACTATAATATAGAAAAATAGGATTGACTTTGGTCCTATGAGATAGATTTTAGCTTCAAGGTACTGAAGTGTATTTTTGAAAATGAGCCGTGTGAGTGTTTTCCACCAGAATATTTATGGATATAGTAAGTTAGGCAGTCATTCCCTAGAGTAGTTTATGACATGCCAGTAGCTGAAAGATGAGTATAAAAACTAAAGTGTCCAGTTGCAACTAGAGAAAGACATTTAAAAAAAGAAGAAGAAAGAAAAATATCTTAATATAGATAGATAGATAGATAGATAGATAGATAGATAGATAGATAGATACTATGTTAAAAAAAAGTCCGCACATTTGGAAAACTGTCCTTATGTGACTTTCTGATAGACCACTTTCTTTACTGTTTCTGGGTTAAAATAAGTAACTCCTGAAGTTTTAATTTTGGTCTCTTAAACAAGACAAAACCAGTTGAACTGCTTTACATTATCTTGTGAGCCAGGAATTGAGGCCAACAGTCATGAAAAGATAACCACAAGTTGATGTTTTGTGTTTTGTAGGTTAATACCCGCAAAGAAGTGGGTGAGTTATTTATGTCCTTAAAAATAATTTTAGAAGAAATTAACAATCTTGTTATTACTCTTAATCAGATTATTTCCTACTCTTTTTTCTGGCAAAGAATTTGTAAATGTCAGTAAAGCCCTTCCTATGCATAAATTACTAAATTCAAGTACATGCTAAATGCCACTGCTGCTGTTGATAACTACGAGTATACATATAACAAGATTAAAGCCATTAACATAGATTTTAAGAGCTCTTGGCAAAATGATGTTCTTAAAACCATCACATTTTAGACACCTTTCTAATAGAGTACAGAGCCTAAGAAAAAAATCAGGCAAGATTGTTTTACTGAGCTGTCGCTTTTCCCTCTGGGGCTTATTAAGTACTATACAAACAAGGCTGCCTCTTATTTTGGCTTATTTGGCTTTGGCACACACCTCTTAGGCTAGTGGAGCCAGCCCTCTGGAACTGTCTGTCTCATCTTGAACAGTTTGTTATTCATATTTCAGTCGCTCTTTTTTAATGCCTGTTTTTCACTTGATAATATCAGAGTCGCTGATACTGATCAAACCAACTGAAGGTAGACTAGGGTGAGAACATTTCAGAATAGGACATTAATGCAGTACTACATGTATCTCGCTCACTGACATAAGTTGTATAACATCAGGGCAGAAAAAAAAAAATTGTTCAGAAATGTCTCCTTGCATCCTTCATAGGGTTACTGGTTTGCCAGGCCAAGAATTAAACAGAAAATAACCCATTTTTATAGCCACATCCTTTAGATGACATATGCAGAAACCACATGTGTTGGCATTTCATCACTTAGAGTATTATTCACGTATTAGCATTTATCTGAACATGGAGGAGAATGGCGCCAAAGAGTAAAAATGTGTTTACTTTGACCTCATAGAACTTATGCTTGGGAACGTCTTATGGGTATAGAGTCTTCTGCATATTCACGCATCACACCCATTACTGTTAATAAGGGATAACCACATACATCGAAAAGAAAACATGCCCTTTAGAATTGAACTTAGACCTTGGGGATGAAAAGATCTCCCCAGCTAACAGCTGATGGGAATAGTACAGTCTCAAATTTGCTCCCTGCTGACCTGACATCATTGAATTTGGAAAAGCAAAGCCAGGTTCAGCCCAGGGTAGTAGAGGAGAAAACTGTTTTGAAAAAAAAAAAAAAAAAAAAGAAAGGTGATTATAATCCAGGCTTTTAAATTAAGTCACAGAAGGCCCTGCCTAGTTATATCATGAAAACAAGCTCCAGCTCCAAGTTCCCAGAAAAGAGAAGTTTGTGGTAGATTTATTCTTGTTTACTACTTTCAACCAACCACGTTTAATTAATTTTTCATAAAAGTAAACCCATATAAAAATTATGTAAAATATTTCAATATGGAAACCAATTTACATTTCATTTTCAAGATTCATGATAAGGGGAAACAGGTGGTAAAAATAATCATGACCCACAGAAACTCACAAACCTTGAGGTATATCCCATCACTAACCTTCTTGTCCCCGAATGTGAACAAGGGGCCAGCCAGTCACTGAAGGAACACAATATTCAGAAAGTGTTTTGGGTGGGACATGATGGGAGGTGCTGAGAGCGGGCCACAAGTAACTGGAAAGCACAGTTCTTTCCTTTAAAAAATGTATAACTCAGCCTAAATGTCAGTACAAAGCACATGGATAAGTTTACATTCACTTTCTTGCCTTGACCTTTTTTCTCACCTTTGGAAAGGAGAGTGAACGAAGGGGTAAAGTTCTCAGTAATTTATTAAATAGGGTGTAAACAGATTTCTGAACAATGGGAGCCCTTAACTGTCTTCAGACAAGGGTGGGATTAACAAGACAAATTTTGAAAATAGGTAAACTTGAGCCTGTCTCTTGAACCTTTCCAAGTCTCTGTTTTCATCTGTACAATGGGAGAAATCCTGCTTCCTTACAAGGTGTTTGAGGACATCAAATAAGATACAATACATAAAATGTTTAGGATGGGCCTGGGCAAACAGCAAGAGCTCAAATAAACAGTGGTCTTTATTATTATTAATGATGGATAGTGGCTAATACCCACTTAATGTCTAGCATCCTTGGCATGGGATGTTTTTGACTCTCCCCTCTGGTATTAATGGGCGACTCAATGGGCCACCTAGGGAATGTAGGGAATGTCAAGTAAAACTCTGTCACCTTCGTCATTTTCTCCTTGGGTTTGATCCAAAGGCTGATTTAACACAGTGTCCCTGCTGGAGGGATGTGGTGGGGAAGAGGGGGTAAGAAGGTGAAGAATCAGGTCAAGTCCAGTGAGGATCGTGACCTCGAGCCTTAGCCAAACCAGCACCAGTGCAGCACCACTTGGCTTTGCATCCTTTGGGACTGAGCAGCTCTGCATGTACCAGGCTGGCCTCATTGGTATCCCAGAGAGAGCACATGAGTGATTTCACTGAGTCCTGCGAGGTTTTGCTAACTCCAGGACTAGGAATCTCAGGCACCTGGTTTTGGAATGAAATATTGTTTTAGAACAAAGGACAGCACATTAGCTATTTCAGATTACTCCATGATAGAAGAGATAAGCCCCCTTAAAAAGGGAAAAGCCCCCAGAAGTGAAATCACAAATGCTGCATTATTGTGGGATGTAGAAAGAGGATAAGTGGTAACATTTCTGTCTCCTGCCCACATGAATTCAGGTGATGGAAGATGTGACTGTCCAAGAGAATTAAGGGTAAGTAGATGGAAGAAAAGCTTGGTCTTCGAATTAGGGAACCTCAGGTGAAGGGTACCATCACAGAGGAAAGTTAAATTATTGTCGTGTGGGAGACCCTGCTCACTGTGCCATTTGTCATTCAGGGCGGCCTGCGGGGTCTCAGCTCCCACTCCCCACATAAGAACGCAGGACGTGGTGAGGCCAAAAAGGAACACCCACGGAGCCATAGGTAGGGGACTCGTACTACTATATTCTCGCTGGCGGCTGGGTTGGAGACACAGGAAGCAGGAGCCACACTGTTCGCAACCCTCACTGCACTGCTTGCAGGCTCAGCCACCATCTTCTTGCTAGCCCCCATTTCTCTGCTAGCGTAGCCACAGCAGTTATATTAGTGGCCAATGGCTCACTGGTTACAGCTGACGGCCAACTAGCCACAGCTGATGGCCATCCAATCACAGTTGATGACCATTTACTAGCTGAGCCAGCACCTTTCTTTTTTTGGGGGCGGGGGGAAGGGGAACAGGACTTTATTGGAGAACAGTGTGTATTTCCAGGCCTTTTTTTTTTTCCAAGTCAAGTTGTTGTCCCTTCAATCTCAGTTGTGGAGAGTGCCATTCAGCTTCAAGTTGTTGTCCCCTCAGTCCTAGTTGTGGAGGGCACAGCTCAGCTCCAGGTCCAGCCGCCGCTTTCCAGTTGCAGGGGACGCTGCCCACCATCCCTTGCGGGACTCGAGGAGTTGAACTGGCAACCTTGTGGTTGAGAGCCCACTGGCCCATGTGGAAATCGAACCCGCAGCCTTCGGAGCCAGGAGCACGGAGCTCCAACCGCCTGAGCCACTGGGCCGGCCCACCAGCACTTTTCTATGTGAGGCCGAGAGCCTGGAAACTGGTCTCTGGGGCTCTGTCCCCACAATTATTTTAATGCATCTGGTGAAGATTTGATTTGGGAATATCATTGTAAGGTGGAGGTCTTGAGACAAATCTGAATATGTGTGAACCAAACTGTGTACAACTTAGACTGATGCAGAAAGAACATATTGTTTTACTTGAAACGTTTTGATACAAATTAAGTATTAATAGAAAATCCGGTATCTACTGTCTTAAGGAGAATAAAAGGGAATTCTGGGGGCCTTGAGCCCTAAGCTCTGAGAACACATGCTAATCATAATTAGTGAATTAATTGGTGGTGCTCTGTAAAGTTAGGAAGTTAGACCCCCATGCAAGTGTCCTGATGAGCTCAGAAGCTTAAGGCCATCCATCTGTCCTGCCACTAGTACCATCTAGTGGCAGCCAGGACAATGTGTAGGCACCTTTTTAAAACTTGCTTTTAAAAGTTATAAAAGCATACATCAATAAAACTCATTGTTAAAAACAATGAAAAATACACCATAATTCAGAGTAAATTGTCAAGGGTCTTTCATTCCCTCTCCCAATCCCACCCCCTCTTCCTTATTTATAGTCACCTGCTTTTGCTGTGCATTTCCTCAAATCCCAATCTCTCTCTCTCTCTTTCCCCTCTAAATGGAATCATACTACATATAATGGAAGATGATTTTTTTGTTGTTGTTATTGTTTAACAGATATCTTCAAGTCTATTACCTAGCACAGCAGAAACTATCACCTGTGGGCCCAGACACTATGATCTGCTCACAAGTTGAAATGTTGGGTTGGCTGTCAAATTTGAGCTGGAAGAGTTATTTGGGCCTTGAAAATGCCTTTCGCTGGATGTTGCTTGTTTTTGTTTTTTTTTAAAGATTTTATTGGGGAAGGGGAACAGGACTTTATTGGGGAACAGTGTGTACTTCCAGGACTTCTCTCCAGTCAAGTTGTTGTCCTTTCAATCTTAGTTGTGGAGGGCACAGCTCATCTCCAGGTCCAGTTGCCATTGCTAGTTGCAGGGGGCGCAGCCCACCATCCCTTGCGGGACTCGAGGAATTGAACTGGCAACCTTGTGGTTGAGAGCCCACTGGACCATGTGGGAATCGAACCGGCAGCCTTTGGAGTTAGGAGCATGGAGCTCTAACCGCCTGAGCCACCGGGCCGGCCCTAGATGAAGTTTTAGCCGCAGACTAGCCATTATCGATTCCCCCGCCTAAACTGCACCTACCTTGTTCCCTGTCCTGAGGAATAGCTCCTCTCTTGCTCCATCCTGTGGCCTAAGCTGGCGATGAGCGGTCTGGTCCAGGCCTCCACCTCTCTTGTCTTGTCCCAGTCTGTTTACTCCGCCTGAGAGAGCTCTCTTGCTCCCATGCAGACTTCTCTGCCCCCATGTGCCATTGTCTGTCTTTACCCTCCTCACACCTCACCGTTGCAGATGCTTCTGTACTCCTCTCCCCATCTCTGAAGTGCCAACAGGGAGATCACTCTATAACACATGATCATTCTGTCATTTTATGCTTAAAAAATCCCTCCAGCTCCCATTTTCTGTAGAGCAAAGCCTAAACAGCTCAGCAGGTACGCAAAGCTCCTCCCACACGGGTCTAGGCCTCTTTCTTCCTCCACTATTCCCTATGCTCCAGCTGCACAGAATCCCTCCTTCCAGAGTGGATCACATGCCTTCATACGCCGATACCCTGCAATACCTTCTCTGTGCCTGGAAGGTGCTTTCCCTCTGTCTTCCTGATTAAATTCTACTTATTTGTCAAGATGCAGCTCAGATATCATCTATGAAGCTGCTTCCAACTCCCACAGGCGCCTCTTCTATCATTTCATGTATTTTATATCCCTTTCTACTAGAGCATTTACTGCATTTTACTAGAACTGTTTGGCAATGAGCAAGAAGAGCCGTCTGAATACTTCTTGTGATACCCTTACCATTTCTTGGCCCACAGAGTAGCTGGCACATGAATATGTTTTGAAAGAGTAAATGAACATTAACGAGAAGGACTAGAATGAATAGACCTCAGGGCAGTGATTTCCAAACTGACTGTGATAAGGATCCGCTAAGGTGCTTGTTAAAATGCAGATGCTTTGGACTTACTCTGAGAGTACGCCTCATTTGGCAACTCTGAAAAGGTGGAACACAAGAATCTACATTTTAACAAAAATCCCAGCTAATTCTGATGGCCCGTGAGAAACCCTCCCCTAGAATGCAAATCAAATAATCTGAAAAAAAAAAGCAAAAAACATTTGTTCCTCGAGATATCATACATTGAAGAATGTGCTTATGCCCACAAGAGATCCTTGAGGTGGTTGTTCTTGGCACTCCTGAGAATAAATAGATGCCAGCCTACGTATGAGAAAGCCACAGTGAAGTGAATTCCGTGAAGACTCTGTAAAGAAGCATCAAGTTCTACATATAAGGGCTGAACTGTTTCTTTTTCAGAACAATTGTCGTCAACTCCCATATGTTTGTTTTGTTAGAACAGTCACTATTTAGCCATGGCCAAGCTGTTTTCATTAATATGTTGCATTTGTGTCAAGCGTCTCTTTGGATGTTCTCCAAGCATTTTAGTAGCTTTAAGCTTGTCTTCCCTCACTCCCTGAGGGAGGAACAAGCCCAAGTTCACCCCAACTCAACTTGTTAGAGATGCATTGCTCAAGAGCAGCTCCCGAAGCACCAGATGCAGAGTGGGATAATTCCCAGCCCCCTCCCCTCTGCTCAGTCTCATTTTCCCCACCCACCCTGCCAAATGTTGTCTTCAGCAGGTGGCTCTCTCCCCTGCCTTCAAGTGTGCTCAATTTTCCTCCCAAGATAGATAAGCTCTGAAAAGATTTACAGGTTCTAGACAATGGAGGACTGCCAAGGACAACACTGGCCAAAGAAAGACTCCATACAACTAACTGATGGGCTTTTACAGAGACAGTAGAAAATGTGGGCTAGGCTCTGGTTCAGAAGGCAGAACCTTTAGGCAGCAGATGTGCACCAGGTTCAGAGCACCAGTTCTCCCAGAAGTCCAGGGGCTCTGACCTTAGCCACGTGGACCAACCTGGACTTGCCCTGACTCCTCACTCCTGTGCTTTCCTCCCGGTGAAACCTCTCTTCGCTCTACAGACTCTGATTTCCTCAGCTCTAAAGAGGTTAACCCAGTTGCATTAACCCAGTTTCTGATTTAGGCACTTCTCTGACTCCATCTTTTCTAGGTTCTTCCTTCTCAATCATGGCCTCCTTAGCATGCCTACTCTTCAGCTTTGTGTCTCCAAACTCCGTGAAGACACCACTCCAGGGCCAAAGCAAGACACTCATCTACTCAAAGCAGACCAGCTGAGAAAGACATTGCACTCTTCTCCAGTGGTTTATGAGGTACATTTTGATGCTTGTCAGTTTTATGGAAAGAGTGATATACCTGAAAGAAAGAGGACAGAACCACACTGGCAGCTACCATGGCGAGTCTGTTCAGTGGTGTGGCCCACTGAAGTTATTCCCTGATGTTTTGAGAAGATGGTCTGATACTGACAGCTTGATTTCTTGCCTCATGGGCACTTTGCGTTAGTGTCTTCAGGGTTTTTAAAAAGTAAACATACTGTAAAATTAACTCTGTGAGCGTGTGTGTGTGTGTGTGTGTGTGTGTGTGTATGTGTGTGTGGTATGTGATGTGGCATGTACAGTTCTATGAGTTTTAACACGTGTATAGATTCATGCAGCCACTACCACTATCAGGATACAGAGCCCCAGGAAACTCCTTCATTCTGCCCCTTTGAGCGTATACAAGCTTTACTTTAAGGCCTTACTCTTATAATAAAAACTAGGGGGGAAAGGTTAACCTCTATAGAAAGTTAAGAAAAATCATCCGTGTTCAATATTTGAAGGAATTTGTCATTCCGAGTTGGATCACATCTATAGGGTGAGAACAAATTCCCATGATCCTAAGTCCTAAATGGGTTCTTAGGATTTGTCTTCCCAGGCAAATTGGCTAAGCTATTCCTTCCTATCCAGGCAAGCAAGAGCTACCTCGCTCAGGAAAAGCATCCTTGTCCTGGATGGGAACCTGATGATTTAAGGTTTCATCCGTTATCTTTTGAGTTTAACTAACACGAATCTGAAATCATTAGGCTGCAGCCATGAAACTTCTGAAAATAAACTCTCAGTGTGGTCATATTCATTAACTCTTTAAGATGTAATCATGTAGATTGGGGGAAATAAGTACCAAGTGCACGCATGTATCTACTCCACTACAAAATACAAGCCTAAAAAATAAACTGTGAGAAGATCAAGATTCCAGCTGGGTTTTGACTTGAAAAAAAATTAGTATATATATATATATATATATATATATATATATATATATATATATATATTATATCCAGAGAAATATATATATATCCAGAGAAAGTGACTGATAAAGACAGGAAAAAACAGATGTTTCAGCTTTGAGAAATTCACAGTGTTCCTATGTTTAATGGGTTTGTTGAACTTTTCTGAATATTCAAAAAAATTCTGGTCAAATAATTTTGACATTTCAAATTCTGCTTCAAGCAGAAGGAGGTTGCCAATAACACCATGCTTACTTCATGGGCCATTAGGAGTGACCTTCTCAGTGGGAAGGAAACATCAGCTTTTGGGACTGTTAAAAACCAGGGTTTGTAGACTTTTAGAGGATGGTAAGTGTATTTGAGTCGTTTGGGTTTTTATTCTGCCTCTTCCACTCACACTAGCTATATGACCTTGGGCAGGCAGCCTAACCTCTCTGAGCTTAATATCCTCATTTTAACAATGGAAATCATATATCATTTACTGGGTGGCTTGGAGGGCTTAATGAGATAGTGTACATAAAATGTCTGCCACACAGCAGACACTCAGTGAATGTGATGTTTGCTTTTTCTTTCCCCATTTAATCCATCCTTCTGCCTCCAAACAGAGACCCACTGAAATTAGCTCAGTCAGAGTTTATAGTTTTCTTTAGCCTAAGAGAAAAAAGATGGTTTAATCTGTCTTTTAATTTATCCTACGACTTTACGTTTGCCCTGGCAGGAAATAATGTCTTGGAACTAACTTAAAGCGTTTACCTTTTCTTTTTGGAGTAGTTCTACTTTAGGATCCTCAGGAAAGAAGGAGAGTAGCTGATCAGGGCTCCCCAGATCAGGAAAGCCTAAGTTACACTGTAGTCCACAACAACCTCATGAACAATCCCAAATCTTGATAGCGTTTTACGATAGTTTCCCATTGACTGCCCCTCTCCCCAAAGAAAAGGATGGATTGATGCAGCACAGAAGGATGGATGGATGGATGGATGGATGGATGGATGGATGGATGGATGGATAAGCGATAAAGCAAATGCAGCAAAATGGTAATTGTAAAATCCAGGTAAAGAGTATGTGGATATTTTCTGTACAGTTCTTCCAGCTTTCTTGTATATTTCAACATCTTTCACAATAAAATGTTGGGGACAAAAGTTTACTTCTCACTTATGCTATGGGTCTGACAAAGGCTGGCTGGGTTTCTGCTGCGTATCTTCTCACTCCAGGACCTAGGATGATGGATCATCTTGAAAATGGCTGGTTGCCATGGCAAAGGGAAAAAGAGCTCTGCCAGGTATTGCAGACAGTTGGATATTTCAGCCTGGAAGTGACATGTGTCACTTCTGCTCACAATTCCTGGCCAGAGCTATTCTCACAGGGCCCTACTCCAGCCCATGGAAGTGCAGTCCCACCATGTGCCTAGACAGGGTCAGGCTGGAAACATTTGGTGGACAGCACAATAATTACCCTGACAAAAATAAACTCCTTAAAAGAACCACACACCTTAGTACCATCATCAGTAATAATAGTAACATGAAAAGGCACATTCACTTAAAGCAGTGTCAATAAGAGAACTCAGAGGCTTTCTCTTTCTCATCCACTTGCTTTCTTTTGGTCTCCTTTAAAGGGAACAGAACTAACCCGCGGAAGGCTAATATGTTCCAAACTTCTTGCTGGCTGGTTTTTCAGTCAGTCAGCCAGCCAGCCACTCAGCCAGCCAGCCAGCCAGCCACTCAGCCAGCCAGCCAGCCAGCCACTCAGCCAGCCAGCCAGCCAGCCAGCCAGCCAGCCAGCCAGCTCTTTCTAGAATCTCATCACCTTTTTATTGAGTCAGCTCATTTTCACCATCAGTAAGAAAACGTGGATGCTGTCCAGATAACTTAAGAAAAGCAGAAGTTAGACAGAGGCTGATGATGCTTTTCAGAAATGGGGTAATAACATAAAATATTTGACTTAAAAATATTTCAAAATTATTCTCAACTTGACATTTTAGAGGAGTCAGGAAAGACTTCATAGCTGAGGTGACATTTAAGCTGGCACTTGAAGGCATTTGCTAGGTAGAAAATGGAGCAGGGCATTCCAAGCAGAGGGAACAGGCTGTGCAGTGGCAAGGAAAGTCTTCTGGCTTGCTGCATCTGGAGAATCAGAAATGCACCGTGGCCAGAGTCTAGAGTGACTGTCGGGATTACTGTTAAAGCACTAGTGTAGAGCTAAAAAAAATTGTTGTAATTTTCATGTTAGCAAATGGGAGATGGAATACTATACTTATTAAGGAAAAATTTTAATTAGTCTTATTGAATGCTGTGACACTACTTAGTATGACTTGCAAGAGAAAAGGTCATTTTCAAGTAACCTGCTGTGTAGAGTACTATAGGTTTCTATATGAATACTGAGTTTCTAGAAATTGAATACTTCTCTTTAGTGACAATCATTTTTAAGTTGTATATATGTTTTTAATATATCCACAGTAATTTTCTTTGGGAAAAGCAAATGGTCTACTAGGCTGAAAACAAATTAAGACAAAAATCACCAGGTTAAAAAAACAAACACTGCAGGAGTGTGGGAACAAAATGAAGTCATTTTAAATAAAATGTGTCAGGTGGAGAGTGATAGGGAGAAGAGAAAGAAGATGCTTCTCATGTGATACATTATTTAATTTTAAAATACTTTGCGAAGTGGATATTATTATCATTTCGTAAATGAGAAAACAGAAGATCAAATAAAGTGGCTTCTTATAAAATTAGCTGTTTAAACTTGAGCTTTGTTTTTCAACTTCTGAGACTGTTTTTTTCCCTCTGTAAAACGGACACAGGACGTGTGCTGTCTACCTCACAGAGTAGTCAGGATAAAAGAAAAAACAAGTAGAATTTTTTACATCATTCTTGACCTTTCCTAGATTTTAAGTTCTCTGATTCTGTTCTGATATTTGCACATTATTCAAAACTGGTCTTTATAAAGAAACTTTGTGAAGCCTGTTTGTGGAGAAAGTCTTTTCCTAGAATATCTTAAAATATACAACTTCAAACTGCTTATTTTTAAGTAATTAAAAATATTGTCTCTATCTGAATCCTTTTTTTTTTTTTTTTTTTTGGTATAAAAATAGAGCACAAACTTTGGTCATTATTTCAATTAGCAAATGCATGGAATATCTTAGAAAGATAAGTTTTTTTCCTTTAAATTCGTTCAGTGTTTCTCTTGGCATTTTAAATAATTTTGTTTGAAAATGTATTTTGCACTGCCTTTTTAAATAAAACACACCTAATAATATTATGTGAAGACACTGTTCTAAACGTTTTACATACATTCACTTATTTAATCCTCACAACCATTCTACAAGTTAAATACTACTATTACCTTCATTTTTCAAATGAGAAAATTGAAGCACAAAGATATTAAGTGACTTTCCTAAGGTCACACAGTTAGTAAGCAGCTCCAGAATCTGAACTCTTAAACACTGAGTCATGATGATACATTTCTGAAGATGATACATCTTCCTAGATGAAATAGGGCCCTAATTATGTATATCAGTTTTTATTTAATATCCACAGAAACTACTGTGATTTAGTACAGGATTGTGTCTCTGTAGTCCCTGTCTATTATACTTTTTAAATTTACTTTATCTGCTTTTTATAAGCACATTACATTCATTATCTCATTTAATCCTTCCAACAATCATGTAACATGGAATTTTATATTTTATATGTTAGTCTCCCTATTTTATAGATGAGGCTAAGCCACTTGCCCAAGGTCACATACTAGTAAGTATCAGGCCCTCAAACACAGATCCAAAGTCAGTGTTCTTAACCACTATGCTATAGTATTTTCATGTCACAGAATACTTCTTTCTTTTTTGCTTATTCAAATTCTACTCACCTTTCCAGTTTGCATTATTGTTTTCCAGAGAAACAGAACCAATAGTATGAGGAGATTTAGCTTATGTGATTATAGAAATTGGCTCATGTGATTATGGAGGCCAAATTGTCTGCCATCTGCAATCTGGAGAACCAAGAAAGTTGATGGTGTAATTCAAGTCGAATTAGAAGGTCTAGGACCCAGGAGAGCCAATGGTGTAAGTCTAGTCCGGGTCCGAAGGCCCAAAAATGGGCGCGGGGATGGTCAATGCCATAAATTCTAGTCTGAGTTCGAAAGCCCAAGTACAAGGAGTGTTGAGGTCCCAGGGCAGGAGAAAATGGATGTCCCAGTTCAAATGAAAAGTTACAAATTGCCTTCTTTCCTATAATTATTCTGCTTCCAGTTTCCTAAAAGCCAGAAACCAGATTACCCTCTATGTTGGAACTGTCTCTAAAATATGAGTTGTGAGGTTTTGAGAGAAGACCCAAGCCTTTAGTGAATGGACATTGTGACATCTGTGATAAAGATCTTTATTTTTTGGCATGTTTTCTGTGCTCAACTGTGATCCAGAGAGTTTAGAAGACTGGATTAGTGATTTCTCAATAAGCAACGTGTCACAAAATATAAATTCAAGGCATGTCTCCTGATCTACCTGTTCAAAGTGTTGTAGTCATCAACAGAATTAGAAGGATGGCCTTGTTCCTCAAGCTTCTGGGTAGCCATCTGATGCTTAGAAGTAAAAAGACGTGGCTACAACTTGTATAAAAATAGCCCTTCCAGATGGCTGAGGGGCAAAGTTACAACTCAGCAGCTTGATATAGCTGAGCACTCAAGTTTTGGAGTAGGAGGAGAGCTATGCGAGAAGTAGCCAGAGACACTGGGCTTGAGTCCAATCATAAGTAGAACAGTATATGCCAGGAGAGATCACTTAACGTGGCAGATTAGCTGTTAAGATTTCCTGTTTACTTCATCTCCATCTCCTCCCCACCTCCCTTGATTCAGCTTTACCTCTTAGCCCCTAGGAAACACACACACACACACACACACACACACACACACACACACACACACACTTTTTCTTTTAAGGAGTATAAAATAGAGTTACAAACTATAAATTTTAAAGGGCTTTAGAATTCTCCTAGCCTAACTCCTCGTTTTGGAGACAAGCAAACTGAGACATAGAAAATTGAGATGACCACGTAGGCTCAACCAGAGTGTTTGTGGGACTCAGATCTCCAGCTTCCCACCCAGGGCTCACCGTCTGGCTCCTCTGTGGGAGGGTGTGTGCAGTGGGCCACATTTTCCCCAGTCCTGCCAAGAATCACGGCAAACTCAAAAATCAAAGCCTTGAGTTTTTTTGTTTTGTTTTTTAAAGCCATGGAAATATTGCAAAAGCCACGATACTGCTTCCACCCCTCAAAACAAACACTAAAGCTTTGATAAATGAGTCACCAGCTTGAAACATCTTGTTTCATAAGTGAAAAAGAAAATATTTGCTAATCAAATGCTTTAGCAGATTAAAATATGTAGTTTTCATATTTTCCCACCTTCTAATCACTGCATTTCTATCGGATATTCAGGAAGAAAACTTAAGCCTGTCTGTGGTGAATACATTGTTTTAAATATCTCAATGTCTGTTTAAATAATTGAGTGTTGGTGTTTAAAATCCAGTCATTAGGAATGGGTTAATGCTTACATTTAGTGGTCGTCGTAATAGACATTATTGTTTTTGAAAAACGGTGAATTGAGAAGCTTGCTGCTCTCCTAAACCAGCGCATAACTAGTCCACATCCAAGACACTGCTGTGCTCTGCTGGCAGTACAGCTTCATTGCAGGTAAGTGACAGAGGTGGAAAGTGTTTAGGTGCCAGCCTTCCAAATTCAGTTCTACAATACAATGACTCTTTACGGTACTCCCATTTGCCTTGCATAGTCTTACATGAAGGGTTTACAGGTATCAAAACACCCACATCTCCAACTAATTTTTTCCAACACAATAGGATTTGTGCTTCCCAGGTGGATATTACAATATTAGTGTAAATCAGTATGTTACTTTTGAAGAGGCAGTTTCTTTCCTTCTTAGGGATTCACCCTCAAACTTCATGGAGTACAGGCTTTGTGACAGGTACCTTGCAGTGCTTTGGGGGGGGGGGTGTCTACCCTGAGGTACACCTGCTATTATAGCACCACGTCCTCATACTGCTCAGCGACCTAGCTGGCTGATGGGGGAGTGTTCACCATGGAAGGAGGAATGGAGAGAGGACAGGGACAAGTATTTTCTGATTGCCCACCAAGTGTCTGAGCCCGTACTAGCTCTGTCAGAGCTGGCTAGAGCACTCTTGTTAAACTGTCAGAATTGACCTATGAGTAAGTGTGGTAATTCTACTCCAGGTCTGTCCTCCTCACCCTGCAGCACAGATGGAGATCTGAGTGGAGCTGGCCTGGAGCAGAGGTCCACCTGCTAAACACATATTGCCCAAATTAAGAAGGCAAGTCAGGATATGATTTTCAACACCTTTATTAAGAAATATCAAAAGTTCATTACAGTTCCATACACAGTTTACAAAGTTCAAGTGAAGGGGAATGTTGGGGTGCCATCAATATAACACTAGGGTCAATTGCCAAGGAGACAACCCTGTAACTCCTGTCACCTTGCTTGACAGTGGTCCACAACCATGGTTTTTCCCATTTCCACTAGGCCACAGCACAAAACCTTAAGTTATTCGAAAGAATTTTAATACATTATACATATATCTTAAATATTTCTCCTTTTATTTTGTCATCATTCTTCGCTGAAAAAAGCTAAGCTGTTTATAGGATGCACGTTCGAGTCCCATTCACTGCTGTTTGTATTACATTTTCACAAAGCCTGCTGTGAGAGCTGCAAACATTGCAAGTTAGCATGTTACCATATTACACTTGCAAGAGAACCCAGTCACATTGTTATTTTTTTTTGTTTCACGTTTCACAAAAGAGGGAAAATCACTCCACTTGGAAACAAAATACCACAGTCATTCAGTAGAACCGTTAAGTATGGGACACGCCTGCCAGGTCCACTGAGGTCCTCACAAGCGGCCAACAGCATGACTGGGAACAACCGGAAGCAGGAACACCAACACAGAATACGGGAAGGGATCTTCTCGGGACGGTACGTCACGATCTTTTGTCAGGGACATTGCATCAGAGGGGAATGACACTTTCAAAATAATCGGGGCTAGTAGGTCACTGGCACCCGATGGGAAACAGCAACGGTGTGGTGTGCCTCGGTGAAGGCTTGTGCTGGGTTATCTGAAAGTAGATTTCTGAAGAGATTGTCCAGCAACATCAGAAAGAGCCATCTTCAAAGGAAAGATTCCTTGTTCACCCACATAAGACTGCGTGTCTCGTTGGGCTTGCACTCGTACTCAATGACAGAGAAGGGGCTTCCCCACTGGCAGTGATCTCGCTTGTGGTAATTGTAGAACTTGACTTGCCACACCGTCTCGAAGGTCCCAATATCAGTGAACTGAAGGAAGACAAACACACCCCATGAATACGTCATTCTGCCATGAGCAATAGATGAGAGCTAACATTAGTGAAAGAGGTCCTGAATCTTCAACTGTAATCAATCAATACGTTTTGGGTTGGCAAACCTTCGCCTTTTACGAACTATCTTTCATTATTACGGGAGGTATTTTCCTGAAAAGCTATGTGTGAACCATTTTTCCCCTATGAAATCTTATTCTCATTGTATGAGTGGCATTCGCTATCATATTGCCCTTAATAAAACGAACTCTCCAAATACATCTGTTTTTCCAAATTTAATTTCTGGAAACCGCTCATAGAATCTCAACATTTTAGAGCTTGCCACAAAAGGGGGATTGGGAAGAGAAGATAATATTTAATGATTGTTTTTTTGGTTTCTATTTCAAAAGACAGCTGTACAAAATAACATAAGCACAACATAACTAAACATAAGATAACAATTGCCCTCTATCGCTAATTTCAATTCCAGGGAAAACAATTTTATTGAAAGCATTTGATTGTTAAAGACCCTAATTTAACTTTTAAATACTACCAAGTGTTTATAAGTGAAGATCCATGCCCATGTCTCAGGCTTTGATTGTAACTTACCCAGAACTATATTTTAGTACCTACTAAATGCCTTGCATGTATAACATTTTGTATAAGGCATGATTCTTGCTCTCAAGAAGTCTGTATTCTGCTTCCCGAAGGTAGGCCCTGAAAATCACTGCACCGAACTCTCCTGAGCCATAAGCACATACTTCTCGTGTAGCTGAGAAGAGGGCACAGAATACCCTAGAGGCCACTGGGCAGTTGCTCAAGTGGCCTGTGGGGTAGCCTGACCCTGCTACCAGCTCCTGGAGCTATTTAGGGGCTCTGGCATTCAACAGCATGATGCCTGTCCTTATTTTCTCCTCTGACCCTCCCCTGTCATGGGAGGGGACAGGGACTGACTTGGCAGGGTTCTTAGACTTGTCAGGAGCCAGAAGACATGGGAGAGGGAAGGCAGTGAGCAGCAGGAGCCTTCGGCTGCTACGGGACGAGGGTGATCAGGTGCTTCCCAGATTGCTTTCCAAGATGCTCTCAAAATTATATCCTGCACCATTGCCTCATCCTGCTAATTTAATCCCAAAACAAGATTTGGCTTTCCTTTGGGGTGTTTGCTTGACTTGAAACAGTGGGTGATATACCTAGAGTCCACAAATTTTCTCCCAGATAAGAAAATGCAGTATGTCTTTTGAGAGAGTCTTGGCTTAAAGACCTGTACAAGTATACAACAGCTTTATTCACAATAGCCCAGACAGGGTCAGCCCAAATGTTTCATCATTCACCTGGTGATAGATAAGTTTGGTATATCTATAAAATGGCATTTTACTCAACAATAAAAAGGAACATACTGGCATCCTGAGCAAAAGAATCTAGACTCTAAAGGACACATACTGTATGAAACTCATATCTACATATAAAATCTCATATATACATATAAAATCTGTGCTGACAGGAAATATCTGTGGTTACCTAGGGCCTGGTGTTGGAGGAAGTGAGTGATGGAACTGTGCAAGGGGGAAGTTTTTGGGGTAATGAAAATATTTTACATCTTGATTGGGTGGTGGTTATACGAGTATTATATGTACATGTTTGTCAAAACATTTTTGTCAAAACATTGATCAGTTTTCTTTAAAAGGGTACATTTATTGTATATAAACTATACCTTAAAGTTGATCAAAAAACAAAAATATTGATTTTTAGCCAGCTACAAAAAAACAGGTACTCTAAACACTGCCAATGGGAACTGAATTATACAGCCTTTTGGAAGGGTAATTTGTATCAAGTGAAAGGTGTGAATATACTCGGGTCTAGAAATTCCATTTATAATTTATCTTAAGAATATCACAGTGTTTAGAGTAGTGAAAAATTGAACACTAAATGTCCATCTGTCAGACATTAATTACAGCATATCGATATAATGGAATACTATGTAGAAATTCTAAATATAAACATTTAATAAACTTTTTCTATTATTTATATATTACCTGAACTAAGCAGAGTACCAACAAAAATGTCTAATATTAATTCAATTAAAATTATACATGTTAATAAGTTTTATTTTTGTCTATGTACTTATTTGTATTTTCAAAATTTAATGATTGAGTTTACCTTTTATAATCAGAAAAAATGTTAAGTCAAACTGTATTTACAAGAATTACCAAATAGTTAATATCCTTAATATATAATAATTTATGAATTAATTACTAAGAGCTACTAAGAACATTTGGATAAAGCTGGAACATAGTTCATTAAAAAGAAAAAAATGGCCAACATCTAAAAATATTCAAATGTAATATTAGTAATTCAAAAAATAAAACTTGTACAGAGATAATATTCACCTATCAAATAAGCAAAAATTTCTAAATACCAGAAGAAATCTAAGCACCCAACTTTAGAAAATATTATGAAAATGGCAGCCTACCCATGTGATGGATTTATATATCCATTAAACATGAATTTAGAGCTTTTAACGATGAGTGAAAATGATTAGAACAATGTTAACAGGAAAAGATGGGTTAAAACAGTTTATATACAGTATGAGCTCAAATATGTAAAATAAGATGTACAGAAAAAAGAAAATGAAAAAATATTAACAACAGAGTTTCTAAATAAAGAAATTGAGTGGTTTTCTACTCAGATATTTTTGAAGTAAATGTTACTTTTATAATTAGAAAAAATATTTTAAATGGTGAAATGGATTTATCATTCATGAAAAATTAACACATATATTCCTCAACTCCTAGGGATTTTACAAATTCTCTTAAGGATACATATATGCTAATAAAAATATTACAACTTGTGTGTACAACATGGTAGTGGTGGTAAGAATGGAATGAAGTCTCAGTCTATAAGTCACCAAGATTTTTAAAGAGGGTTTAGTATTATTGTTTTTGACCACCACAGGGCATTCCACACTTTAAGTATAACTGAATTAAATTAAGTTAAAAAAGTATTTTACCAACACCAGCTAGTCTTTTGAGGGAAGCAGCATGAAACCATGCTCCGTAAGAGGAAGAAACAATACTGAGGCCTTATTTTTTAAATAGACAAAAGTTGGTTGTAAAAAAAACAAATTAAGAAGATTATGACCAGAGGTAAGAAAAAACTTACGGTATTATACTTATGTCTGAATAACCTTAAAACTAAGAAAGTCTCAATCTAAGAGTTCTAAGTAACACAAGAGACCAAAATAGAAATCTGCTGACAGCAACAGTTATAGCTAAAGATATGGGATATTAGGTGCATTCATAGTTCGGTTTTGTTTCTTCTTTTTTAATGTTGGATCCAAGGTCATGGTGTAGAAAATTTAACTGTTGCTAATTATGCATATAATTTCCTCTTTCCCATGCTTTAGTTGTTTTAACTTCCCATTAGCCTTCTTCCTTATTATTCTTTCCTCTGGGGTTCTATTTCCTGGGTATGTCACAATCTAGCTCAAAATTTCTTCTCCTTTGGCTAAGAACAGATGGAGTCTTAAACGCTGACATTCTTCTTGAAGAACATAAGCAACTATACAGCCTCTCCCTCCCAACCCATCTGTATCTTCCAAGGAAAGTTTACTCAGGCAGGCATCCTGGTGATGCAATTTATACACAGGTATAATTCTGTGCATCTGTATAGTACCCTTTATTTTATACAACTCTTTCCCATATGTCATTCCACTTTGGTCTTGTGATTGGTTTTAACATCTCCATTTTATGGATAAAAGAACTAAGATTCAGAGAGGTTAAGTGACTTGCCTTTGGTATAGACTGTGAACCCAGCCAATGATAGGAGCAGGTCAAGAACCTAGGTGTCCTAATTCCTATCTAGGAACCATCATCCCTGTACCAAACTGTTTATATGAGCAAAGAGCTAAGAGTTGATGACTAGTTTTTCTCTTTTTTCTCTCTGAGTGAGGATATATATGGATTGTCACCTGTTGAATGCTTTAGGACACTGAACTGAATATTTTAATCCCTCCAATATTCATATGATAAAATCTAAATCCCCAATGTGATGGCATTTGGTGGTAGACACTTTCAGAGGTAACTAGATCATGAAGGTGGAGTCCTCATGAATGGGATTAGTGCCAATAAACATGATCTCTCTCTCTCTCTCTCTCTCTCTCTCTCTCTCTCTCTCTCTCTCTCTCTCTCTCTCCCCCCCCCCCCCCTTCAGATGAGGACACAGTAAAAAAAAGCAGCTGTCTATAACCTAAAAGAGTGCTCTCATAAGACACCAGATCTGTTGGCACCTTGATCTTAGACTTCCAGCCTCCAGAACTGTGAGAAATAAGTGTTTGTTGCTTAAGCCACCCAGTCTACTGTATTCTGAAACTGGCATCCTACTATATACCTGGACATTTGCTATAGTGTCCTTACAAGTTGCAAGTCTTGGTACATTTTTATTTCACAACTAATGTGGGAGAGAACCCATCAGATTCCAAGGAGAGGAGACATTTGTTGTCCTCGTTAATAAATGAGTAATCTAAAGAGTTTCTTTTAAAGAATTTCTGTGGTCTTACAACCAGTTGGCCTAGAATTCACCATGCCACCCACCTCCACTGGAGATGTGAAATTCACCAAGAATAAAATCATTGAGAAATCCACCGACTTGAGAAAATAGAACAAGCTTATCATATTTATAGAAACATGACGTTCCTTCATTATTAAACAAATTCAGTATAAATAAGCATCTGTGACTTTTAGTGTGTTGTGACCTATCAATTCCTACTGGATTCCAAGTCTCTTTATTCCTGTAATGCTTCAAATTTTATTAATTGTATACATGTTCTTTATTTCTCTTAGCTGAATATATAGGACTAAAAGTTCTGGGTCTTATGAAGTATGTTTAACTTTATAAGAAACTATCAAACTTTCCCTAAGTAATGGTGTCATTTTACTTTCCTACCAGCAATATGAGAGTTTCAGTTGCTCTACATCCTCTCCAACAGTTGGCATTGCTAGTCCTTTTAACTTTAGCCTGTCTAGTGATAAGAAGAAGGAAGACAATAAAAAGCAGAAGTCAATGAAGAAGAAAAGGAAAAACTAAAGAAAAACTATAAGGAAAAACTGTAAAGAAAGAAAAATCAATGAAACTAAAATCTGTTTTGTTTTTTTTTTTGTAAATGCCTTTAAATTGATAGCCCCCTAGTAAAACTGAGTAAGAAAAAGAAAACAAATTACGAACAGCAGGAATGAAAGAGACGCTATCACTGTAGATCCTATAGACCTTAAATTAGGAACAACCTTATACCTATACGTTTAATGAAATGGACAAATACTTTGAAAGATACAAAATATCAGTAGATATCTATCTACTAAAGAAATTGAATTTGTAGTTAAACATTTCCCAAGAAAGAAAATTTTAGGCACAAGTGGCTTCAATGATAAATTCAGATATTTAAGGGGAAAAATATCAATTCTACATAAATTTTTCAGACAGAGGAAGGGACCCTTTTCAATTCATTAAATAAAGCTAACGTTACCCTACACCAAAACTTGACAATGATATTACAAGTAAAGGAAAATTACAGATACAAATTCTTCATGGACTTATGCATAAGATTGGCTTATACTTTTTATTTGCTTGAGACATTAATAAATCAAATCCAGCAATATATAATAAGGATATTATATCAGGAGCAAGAGAGTTCATCATATTAACAAAACAAAGGAGAAAAACCATATAATCACATTAATAGATGCAGAAGGACCATCTGGCAATTCGACATTCATTCATGATAAACTCTCAGCACACTAGGAATAGAAGGAAAGCTTTTCAACCTGATTAAGGGGCATTGATGAGAAAAAACCTATAGTTAACATCACCCTTCATGGTAAGAGACTGAGACCTTTCCCTGTAAGATAAAAAAAAAGGCAAGGTTATTAGCTCCTGCTACTCCTATTCAGCATTGTATTGGAGTTCCGAATCAGTACCTAAGGCAAGACTCATTAGGGAAGTAAAAGCGGTCACTATTCACAGATGAACAACTGCTTGCAGAAAATACTAAGCAATCTAATAAAAAGCTACTACAATTAATAAGTGAATTTAGCAAGTTTGTAGGCTACACTATCATTTTTAAAACCACTACATTTCATAAAGAAAAATACTAGCACTGAACAATTGCTATTTTTTTAATATATCACCAATTTTGTAGGTGAAAATTGGCATTGCCCTATTTGTATTTTTCACAATAGTGAAATTCAGCCATTTTCCATATATTATTGGTCATTTGTATTTCTTCTTTTGTGAATTGCCTATTTGTTTTAAAAGTAGTTTTCTATTTCCCATGTCTTACGGTTATCTTTTTCTCATAGGTTTCTAAGAATTCTTTGCAGTATTAAGTTACAGATCTTGCCAAATTACTAGACAGAGCTGACATGAGGAACAACTTTTATACTTGGGAGTGCTTGCATAAGGCTCTCCACTCCACACAAACAGCCTCATAACAAGCTCATATACCTCCCTGCCTTATTCCTCCAAACTCCCACCAGTCTCCCACTGAAGAGGGCCTACTGAAGGGGAACCTTATGATGATTTGTGCAGGCAGCTTCTCCATCTGGCCTCTGTCCTTGGAAGGACTGAGTAGGGAATTAGTCATGTTAAAACACAAGTCACCATTCTCTTTGAAGGAGGGGTTGTGAGCTTTTAGAGCTGGGTAATGCTTTCTTAACTCCTAGTACCAGGGCCTGTGGAATTATTTGAATAAAGAGATCACTGCCATTAATCTCAGTCAGATGGCATTTGACTACTTCCTGGCTTGAGCTTCAGTGGGCAGTACAGGGCTGTGGGAAGTTACTAATGGCAGCAGCAATTTCTGCATGGGTACTAGCAAATCAAGGCAACACAGCTTTTTTCATCAATTGTCATTTGCCTTTTAATTTAAATCGCCTTTTAATGAAAATTTAATTTAACTTTGTTTATGATATTTGACAAAAATTTTACCTTGTGTATAATCAAAATTTTCAATTTTTACCTTTGGATTTCTTCCATTTCTTTTAGGTTCAGATTAAGTCTCTTTGATTTTTCAAAAAGTTGGCTTTTTTACAGATAACTCATTGATCTATCTGAAATACATTTTGGAGTATGGTATCAGGAAAGAACAACAGTGATGTTTCTCCCAAATAGCCAATTATCCTAGCATCATTTATACAATGATTTAAAAATCCAAAAAAAACTATGTACTTTGAAGTAACTTTAGACTCATAAGAAATTGCTCTGGTATAACCTTAATCCAGTTTCCATTGCTGGATTCATCTACTCCGTTGGATTTACTTGGACATCTTAAGACTTCCCTGTTGTCTGTGAAACAGTGGTTGTGTCTGTAATTTACAATACTTGAGCTTGAAACGTTGGTGACAAAAGTCATAAAGTAGTATTAAATGCTATATAAGGCTTTCATTACTAGAATGACATTTGAACTTAACATTAGAGTTACTGACTTGAGTCAATAATATATTACCTACAATATTTAGTTTCTAATCAAATATTGCCAAACACGTAACAAAACAGGAAAGTATAACCTATATTCAGGAAAAAAAGTTCATTATGTAGTAACTTACTCTAAATGGGGCCAAATGCTGGATTTACCAGACAAATATTTAAAACCAGAAATTATAAATATGCTCAAAGAAGTAAAAGGGAATATGGTTTCAATGAACAAACAGGGTATCTCAAGAAATGGAAACTATAAAAAGTACAAATGAAAATTCTAGAGGTGAAAACTACAATAGAAAAAAATAGAAGATAAGCATAATAGCAGACTGGAAATGACAAAAGAAAAAAATCAGTGAACTTGAGGATATATCAATAGAAATGATCATTTAAAGAACTATAAAAGAAAATTGAAGAGACTTGAACAGGACCTTAAATACCTGTGGGATAATACCAAGCTGTCCAACATATGTGTAATTGGAGTCCTATACTCCAAGGAAAGGAAAGAATGGAGTTGAAAAAAATTTTTTTAACAAAATAATGGTTAAAAATAACCAAAATTTGGTAAAAACAAAACAAAACAACAACAACAAAAAAACCTATAGATTCAAGAAATTCAATGGGCCCCAAGCAAAAGACATACAAAGAAACCACACTTAGGTCCACCATAGTCAAACTACTTAAAACTAGAACTGTACAACATGCAAAGGGATTATTTATTTTATATATACATAAAATGCTACATATATAAATATTATGTATATATGTCTTATACTTAAATTAAAATATCTCCATGCAAATAAAGGAAAGAAATAAAGATAAGAATAGAAATTAATGAAATAGAAAAATGGACAGTGAAACATATGAAAATAAAGCTGGGTTTTTAAAAAGCCCAATAAAATTGCTAAATTACTAGTTAGATTGATCAGAGGGAAAAAAAGGCAAATTATGAATATCAAGATTGAAAGAGTGGACGTCATTGCAGATCCTAAGACCTTAAAGGATGGTGAAGGATTATCAACAATAACTCTGTGCCAATAAATTTGATAATTTAATTGAAATCAATGAATGACATCAAAGATAAATTACAAACATTAACTGAAGAAATAAAACCTGAGTAACCCAACATCAACTAAGGAAATTGAATTTGTAACTAAAAACCTTCAAACAAAGTAAAAACACTTACATTTATTGGTGAATTCTATCCAACATTAAAGAAGAAGAATATCAGTTCTACACAAACTCTTCCAGAAAACAGAAGAGTGAACACATTCCAAATCATTTTACGTTGCCAGTATTATTACTCTGATACCAAAACTAAATGAAGAAATTACCACAGAAATTACCAAGAAAAGAAAACCACAGATCAATATTCCTAAGGAACGTAGATATAAAAATCTTCAACAAAATATGAATGAATCAAATCTAGCCATGTATACAGAGAATATACCATAACCAAATAGTATTTACTTTGGGAATCAAGGTTGTTTTAACATTGAAAAAGCAAGGTGATCTACCATAGAACAGAGTAAAAAAGAAAACACCATGTGATCACCTCAAAAGATCGAGAAAACATATTTGAAAACATTTTGCAACATATTCATGATAAAAACTCTAGTAAACTAGGGATAGAAGGAACCTTCCTTAACCTGAGTTTACCAAAAAGAAAACAAACCTACAGCTAACTTCATATACTTAGTGTTGGAAAACTAAATGCTGATAAATTTAACAAAATATATATAAGTCTGTACAGGGAACACTGTAATATGTTATAGAGAGAAATTAAAGAAGAACCAAACAGAGATATCATATTCATGTATTAGAAAGCTCAATATTAAAGTGTCAAATTTCTCCAAATTAACCTATAGATTTAATGCATAACCAATGAATATCCCAATTTTTGGAGAAATTGATAAGCTCATTCTAAAATCTGTCTAAAAATGCAAAGGGTCTAGACTAGCCAAAATAACTTTGAAAAAACAAAGCTGGAATATTTATGCAACCTGATTGAAAGACTACAGTACAGATAATGAAACAAAATTGTTTTGGCTCTTCTAGGTCTTTTGCATTTCCAAATTTAAAAGACTGATACATAATTAAGTGTGTAAAGCAAGTAAAATTCTCATACATTGCTGGTAGATATATGAAATGGTACAACAGTCTAGATATTTCTTATATAGTTAACATATACTTACCTTGTGACTCATCAAATCTCCTCTTAGGTATTTGCTCAAGAGAAATGAAAATGTGTTCATACTAAGAATTATACTCCAATGTTCATAGCAGCTTCATTCATAATACTAAAAGCTGAAAACAACCCAGATGTCCATTTATTGGAGAAAGATAAATAAACTACAGTATATCCATACAATGACTATGACTCACTAATAAAAGGAACCAACTACTGATACATAGAACAATGTGAATGAATCTCAAGGACATTATGATAAGAGAAAGAAGTCAGACACAGCAGTGTGATACTATTTACATGAAATTCTAGGCAGTTAAAACTAAGTTATTGAGACGAAAAGCTCAGGTGGCCTAGGGTTTGGGGGACTGATTACGAATAGGCATGAGGAAATTTTTCAGGTGACAGAAATGTTCTATATTTTTTATTGGGGTGATGATTACATAGTATTACCCCATGTGTCGAAACCTATGTAACTGCACATTTAAAACTGGGACGTTTTATTGCATGTAAATTTATATCAAAGGTGATGTAAAAACCTTCAATGAATTCCTATAGGCTTTAGGATAAATCTGACAGGAAAGAAGGTACTGTAACATTTAACACCTATTTACTTCTCCAGCTTTATCTTGGGCCAGTCCCTGCCTCATTCTCTGCCCCTGCATGTGGGACTTTTCTCATTCATTACAACACATTATGCTCTCTTCCAGCTCTTGACTTTACTAGCTCCTCTTTTCTTATGTGCTCCCTCTTCCTGCAACTCTTATTCATCCTTTAGTTCTTCCTTAAGAAAGCCATCCTCCAAATCTTGGACTAGGATAAGACCACTGGTATATGCTCCAAAGGCATCTCTACTTTTTCACCGCATTTTATATAATAATAATAATAATTATTTGCTTTATTATTGATAATCATGTATGAAGTATGTTTTCCTTCTCTAGCTTAAAAAGTCCATGAAGCTAGGGATGTCTATTTTTTTTTCATCAGTCTTCTACCAGTGTCTGATACATAAAAAATTCACATATGTTTGCTGAAAAATCAAGCAAATAAAAAGTTTAATATAATAAAAATCTAAGAATCCTAAATAAAAAATTAGACATTGAATTTAGCAATATATTAAAAAATAATACATAATTTTAAAGTGGGGTTTATTTTGAGAAATAAAGGTAGGTTAGTATTTGAAAATGTATTATATAATTTTTAAATTAATATATCAAAGGAAATAAATTATCTCCATAGATGGAAAAAGGAATTACATGAAATTTAACACATTGTCCAATTAAAAAAATACCTTTAATGAACTAGAAAAAGAATGCTTTAACTTGATAAATAGTTGAAACTAACATTGTACCTAATAGTGAAACCCTGAAAACAAGAATACTTATCACCACTAGCAGGCAACATTATTCTAGAAACATTAGTCAATGCAGTAAGGAAAAAAAAATCAGAAATTGATACAGTTATGTGTAGTTTATGACTTTCTATTTGAAAAACCCAAGATAATTTGCTAAAAAATTTTAGTAAGCAAGTTCAGTAAAGCGGTCAGTTGCAAAATACATATTTTATTTACAACATATTATAAAAGCAATGTATTTAAAACAATGCAGCATTGGCGTAAGAATAGACAGATAGATACACTAGATTAGAAAGTGTAGAAAGAGCCTTAAATTTTTTACCATATAAGAAATTACTATGAAATTTACTATTGGAGAAACATGAGTTATTTAATTAATTGTATTGGGACATTCTGGACAAATAGATTCTAATATGAAACCATGAATTGAGATAATATTTCATAATTTCATAACATTTCCTTTTATACCTTTTCTTAAAGGGAGATAGTGATTGTGTCCTATGGTTTCCATTTGCCATGGTACCACAACCCGACACCCCCAAGTAGGCCTTACCGGCATTGTGATCTGGATGGGTTGTCGTTCTCCACTCTTGGTTGGGGCCACACCTTCTGTGTCATATGTGCCCGTATAAACAATTCTGTCCCCATCAGGTTCTTTAGACTTCAGCTCCAGTGGGACAAGCACACCACCAATGGAGATGTTCCTGCAATGGACCATCTGTGTTGCGTTGACCACATATGGTAGGAATTCGCTTAGGTTCCCTGTGCTGGTCTGCACCACCACCCGAGGCAGGAATTCTACAGGGTATGGCTAAAGGAGACCTTGTAGGGGGGTAGAAAGTTCTGAACATTCAGGAGGCTTGGATTCTCCAACTAACCACGTATGTGACCACAGACCAACTACTTACTCTCTCTGGACTGACCTCAGTATTTGCATCCAGAATAGCTACAAAAGGCCTAGTATGACTATCAGTGGTCCTCCTCTTTAGCTTCTCATCTGGGGAACTACGAAAAAGCTACCTATACCCGGCCACATCACACACCCCAGGGATTAGGAGTCAGTTGGCCTGGGGTGTGGTTTGGGCACAGGTAAATCTATTTTAAGATTCTCTAGGTGATTCTAATGTGTAGGTAGGGTTGAGAACCACTAAACTAATTCTCTGATTTTTTTCTGTTCCAACAATCAGGGGTCCTGTGCGTTGCAGTACTCATTCTCAAGCCAGTCACACCACCAGAAATTCTCACTGGCACTATTCCTTTGTGTTAGGGTAATGTTCCCAAAGAGTAGTCCCTGAACTAGCAGTACCACCTGCCAACCTATTAGGAAGCACATTCTTAAGCCACACTCTAGGATGAGACTCAGCCATCTATATTTTAGCATGCCCTCTACATGATTCTGATCGCTTAAGTCTGAGAACCACTGGGTTAGGGCATTGAAAAACCCTTGATAAAATTAAAGTGTAACTAGAAAAAAAATAGTTTTGTCATTAACACAAATTCATTTCTAGATTAGTTTGAAAAATAGAGAACTACCCTGAAGAAAATGGATATAGAACAGGTAAGTTGAGAGAAGAGGTTAGTTCCCAGGAAAAACGGGAAACGAAAAGTCTGGATCATATGGAGAGGCACAGAACACTGGGACATAGGAGGGTAACGGGGCAGTTGTGGGGGATGTGACAAATGAATGGACCAAGAGCACTAGAAACAAGCCAGGTTTGGTTCTAGGTCCTTGAAGTAATGACTACGGAGGACACTCAAGCTATACTAGGTGTCTGGTGGATGCAAATCTCCTCCTGTCCCCCAGGCTCAGTATATGGTAGATGATAGAGATGGTTGTTTCCTCCTTCCACACTAGACTTTACATCAACTCTAGGTGGAGGCTGACAGGTAAAGGACTCCACCCCTGGATACTTACCCATAAGCTACCACACTTGACCTCACTGACTTTCCAGCCCGAGGTCTACTGGGTGCATCAACTGTGGTAGCAGGAAAGAGATAATTTCTGCCACGAATAAATTTTTAAAAACCATCTTTTTATTGTAAGGATGTTGCCAATCCCAGGCACCATCACCGGGCTGAACAGACAACTCCGGAGAAAAAGAAAAACACCCACCACAGAAAACCATCAAACTAGGCCAAGCCTAGGAGACTGCGCCCTGACGTGTTCCTCCAGCCCTGCGGTCCTCAGCCACGTAAGGGCGGATGAGGAGCGTCCTCAGGGAGCCCCAATAACCACCCCACCCCCGCATTTACACTTCGTTCCTCAGCCTTTCTCCCTCGTTCAGCCTCGCTGTCAGACTCGGGCGGGATGCCAGGACTTGGGAGAGGAGGACCTGGATTGCGGAGGGTGAAACCCGCGGCAAGCAGCTCCCATCTGCACCACCCCGGCCGCCTGGGGGTCCGCGCTGATGGCTGGGCAGAAGGGATGAGAAATTTACAAGGAAAAAAAATAACCCTAACCCCCCTGGCTTTCTGTTATTGTTTTAAACATCTCACCTCGCAATGGGTGGAGGGAAGAGAGAATGTAGGAAAGACAAGCGTTTGGCAGAGAGGACCAAGAGGAACTGGGAGCAGATTTCTAACCCCCCACCCCCGGTCCCGCTGGGCACGGGGCGACCCAACAGAGGCCAGGGAGGCTCAGGCTGCCCCGGGGGCCTCGGTGTTCCGCGCGTACCCCAAGCGGGGCCGGGCATCCGCGGCGCGCGCCCGCACTCACTCGACCTGCAGCGTGCTGGGCTTAATCTTCACCTCCACCTTGTAGGAGGAACCGGTGAGCAGCTTGATGGTGCGGTTCTGACCGAAGCGCTGCCCATCCACCTTGAAGAAGACCGGGCCGTCATTGGGTTGGATGCGCAGCGCGATGGAGAGGCGCACCAGGCCGGGCAGGTCCCCCATGGCTGGGCGCTGGGCGGGCGCGGTGGCTATGGGGGACGGAGGAGAACGCCGGCTGCGACCCAGCGGCTGGAGAGCGGTGGGCGGAGAGGAAGCGCGGGGAGGGAGAGGGAGGTGGCGGAGGGGAGGCTGCCTCTGGAGCCCTTGCCGTCGCGGCGGTCCGTCTGGGCTTTTGAGGAGCAACTCGCGAGGCCGTGGCCTCCCCTCCCCCACCACCCCGAGAGGAAACGCGCGGCAGGGACAGCTCCGAGGCCCCGAGCCTCCCCATCCCCCGCTCCCGGTGCTGCGTTCTCCGCGCGGGTGGGATCCCTGCGGCCGGCAGGCCACAGGCAGATAAGCGTAGCTGGGGGCGAGAGAGTTAATCCTGTTTACGCACCACAATCCCTTTCAGCCAGGGGAGCGGAGGACATTTAGGCTCCTCCTAGAGCGGCGCGGGGCGGTAGGAGAAGAGAGGTACTGGGGTTCAGCGACACTACACCAGGGAGCGAGATCTGGGAATCTGGATTCCACCTCCGTCAGCAAAAGGATGTGGACACCATTGCTCGCGGGTCGGGATCCATGCAGGCAGGAGGAGACCGAGAGGAGAAAGGGAGACGGGAAGCGGAGCGGAAACCGCTAGCCAGTGATTTAAGTTTCAGGAAATAGGAGTCTTTCCAAAGCTTAGGGGAAATGGCCAAGGGAAGACTCAGTTCCTTCTAATGTGGACTGCAAACCACACTTGATTAGGAAATGCGCAAGAAAGAGCAAAAGAAAACAACCAATATCAATTCAAGGAGCTCCACCTTCTTGTGGATGTGTATTTTCATTATGTGTATCCTTGTCTCAAGAGTGACATGGTGTAACGCATCACATATATATTTACAGATCTTGATGGATGAGCTATTAACCCTGGCCTGTGTTGAAGGCATCGTTGGTGACAAGAGGAGGGATCCTTAATAAAAGGTTTTCGGCAGAGCACTCGGTCTGACACCTCAGAGTTTAGATTTGCATAGTAAGCATAGTTAGAGAGAATTCATAGCAGAAGTCGGTTGACAGATCCTGATTTTGGAAGCAAGTGGGGACCAAGGGTTTTAAGGCTCTATTGGGAATGACTTCAGAGAGCGAGCTCCTGCTTCAGCACCACCTAGATGGTGGATAGTACCAGGGCCCGAGAACACACCTGGGGCGTGGAGAACCTGATTCGTGAGGACGAGAGACCGGCCTGTTTAGTAGTTTTTGTTGACCCAGGTTACTACTGCTTGTCTCTAGAAATAGCATCGCCTCGAGAGTTATCTATTTCCTACATTATTCTACGAAAAGAAATCCGCTTTAACTCTCATTCCAGAGTTGTTTGCAATATTCCCTACACCATTTTGAACAGTATTAAATTCTGCAGGGCTGCAGAATTTTGTGTGATTATTCGCTTCTCTGATATTCTGACATTGGATAGATTTGCTGATCACACCATACTTGCTGACAGTATATTATATCCTTAAAAGGCTGATATATATATATATATATATATATATATATATATTACATTAATGTAAAGATATATATAGCTAGCTAGATAGAGATAGATATCTCTATCAAAGGAACCCTAAAAATATGTGCTGACTTAACCAAGTTGTTCTGACTTCACCAGAAGGGAGGGAGTATGAGTAAGATGGGAGGGAATGGCTTGAAAATGTTCCTGGCAGCAGAGGCAGTTTGCCTAGTGTTCAGCCCAGAAGCAATGCAATCAGATTTGTTAAAATTCCCCTCCCTACTGTTTTGCCAGTTGTGTGACCTTGGGTAAGTTTCATAACTTCTTGGAAACAGTTTTCTCATCTGTAAAATGGGTGGAGGAAGCAGATGCTATCTCTCTGATAGGGTTGCTGAGAGGATCAAATGAGATGTTCCACATTCTTGTGCCTCACTCTAATATTAGCAATTATCATTAAGTGGAAATGCAAAGGTCAATAAACACATATAAGGATGTTCAACCATCTTTAGTAGAAGAGCCAGACAAATGCAAGTTAAATCAGTAATATCAAAACTGTTTTTGGCTTTAGCAGCTTGGCAAATTTTTAAAAGGTTTAAAACTCAGTGTTAGTAAAGATGTAGGGAAATCAGCACTATTATAAGCTGGTAGAATAATATAACTGCTACAACCTTTTATTGGAAGTAATCTGAGGAATATAGTAAAAGGTTAAAATTATATACATGTGTGTGTGTGTATGTATCCTTTGAGTCAGCAGTCCTACTTTTAAAAACCTAAGAAGAAGGCATAATTACATTGGCTATATGTAATGTGGGCATTAATTGCAATAGTAATTGTAAAAATCAAAACAAAGCATAAACTGAATGTCAAACAGTAAGTAAATAACTGAATAAATTCTCATGTACCATAGTATAGAATTTATGTCACTGTTAAATAATAAATAATATGTTGTATTGGCAAACACATATGCTAAAACTGTTAATGATAAAAGTGGAGTGGCTACACAGTAGCAAACTATGGAAGCCCAAGGGCAGGCATTTTTGTCTGTTTCGCTCATTGCTGTATCCCCAGCACGCGCAGAACAGTGCCTGTCACATAGTAGTGCTCCATAAATGTTTGTTAAATTGAATTTCTGTCCTTGTTTTTTTATGTTTGAACAATATTTATTGGATTTCTATTGATAATATATTTCACATGTTATGTTAGAGTCCAGAAGAAGAAGATACAAGCTCCAATATAGATGCTGATGTAAGAATACAGTAGCAATACTGGGTTCAAAGTCCTATTGGAGAGGCAAGTATAACAAGCAAAGGAAATATAGGAGGAGACAAGAACATGTCAACTTTTCTCTATTTAGAATATAGAGGTTACTTCTCCTGTTATTTTTGTGTTTCTCTAACACATAAAATTCAAATATTACCATTCCCACTGGTTTGGTCAACATATAGTACTGTTGACTGAATGAATGTTCATTTAGTCTTCATAAAGTGTTTGAGCTTATTTTTTTTAAATTTTCTATTAAAATGTGAGTAATGTGTGATATTAGAGACAATTATATCCTTGATGATCTGTCCTTGTTTTAAATATGTTCATATGGAAATTCTTCCATTTCTTGAAAAGTCATTAGTTAGATTCATATGATTTATCTGGAATAATGTAAAGAGAAAAAATCTAATTGCAAATAATATCTACAGTATGATGCCATTTTAAAACATTAAAAAATTTAAAACCATGTAAATTTGTATATGTTTTTATTAGCAATTTAAAAAGCATTAGAGGGTACACAACAAACTTAATGGTTATTCTTCTGGTAGATGGGGGCTGGAAATTATTTTAAATTCTGTTTGGAAATTTCTTTTGGAATTATTTTAAAATCTGTTTGGAAATTTTACTTTTTTTCTCAACTTTTTGTGCAGCAATCCCCCAGTCTCAAGCCATCTTCCACCTGTGTATTGAAGAGTGTGTTGGACACGGAGTAAGGTGACCTCAGTTTGAATCCTGGCTCAGCTACCAATTGGTTGTTTTATGCAGAGCACTTCAAATCTTTGCATTTCAGTTATCATTATTGTAAAATGGGAATTAAAACACTTCCTTCCCAACTTTGGGAGAATTAAATGAGGAAATGAAAAAGCGTTTGAAAACAATTACTTTTCAAATACAAGGTGTTAATAATGCCGCGCAACATGCATTAGGAATTACATTTTCAGAACTATAAAATGCAACTTCTTAAAATGGACTTAATTAACGTAAAAGTAACTGGACCATTTCTCATCACTAATACAAATGTGCAAAGATTATGGGTATGGAGTCTAATGAATCTATGTCTGTATCTCAATTCAGCTGAGAACAAGCTGCATGACCTTGAACAAGCCAAGCTATGTAGCCTTTCAGAGCCCCAATGTTTTCATTTATACAATGATGGTGGTAACATATATGATGCTCATAGAACCAAAAGAGATTATATAAAACACACAAGAGGATCAGTCACATATAGACACTCAATAAGTTGTAGCTATTTTTATTTATTTGAAAATATGCTTACTATATTTTTTTAAGGTGTCTAGCATTATTACCTCAAATTGATGACCCTAAACATTACCTGTCAACCAGGCAACCATTAATTATCATTCTTTGGAAATCGGTAAATTAAGCCCAAATGAATGGTGAGCTTAGCAGAAGAATCAGGCTACCATTCCATGTTCGCCGTCCCAGTCTCTATGAATAGGCTTCAAAAAGTAAACAGTATTATGACATGGGACATTGTGTGTGTGTGTGTGTGTGTGTGTGTGTGTGTGTGTGTACATACATATAAAATCCAAACTCAGCACATTTTACTTTCTTTTTCGCTCGACCTATGTTCAGGTACAGCTTAACATTTGCAGGAATTATTTCTTATTTTTGTTTTTTAAATCAGTATCAATGGTTTGTGATGTGCCATCCTTCTCCTGCCTCAGGATGTCTTAGCATCAGGGATCTCAACCTGTTCACTCTGTATTTATGTTAGGACTTCCCCTCCTCATTTGATTTGCTAGACTTGAAGAGAAAGCCATTCTCCTGGACCAATTCTGAAGAATCCAGGTCCTACCTTAGACCCAAAGGATTTCTGTAGCCATAGGGATAAGCAATAGGTCTCCTGTGTGTCTGCTAGACTCTTGGGGGAATCTGGTTACCCCCTTATGCAGTGATGGTGCAGACTCCGGCTCAGTGATGGAGAGCCTGACATTAATTCTCACTTGCATTTGTTCTAGACCAATTTAACATAGGAATTGGCATCTAAATAAAACTTGCTATTTCCTGCCATGGATGTTATCTGGGAACAGCCAGGGCAGCAGTACTCACATTTTCTCCACAAATATAAATAAATATTCCATTAAAACTAGATTCCATAGAAATGGCTTTCTACTCTTTCTGATATTAATACAGAACTGTAAGAAAAAATTGTGGTAAAATATGCAGAACATAAAATTAACCATTTTAAAGGTGTAGTTCTATGGCATTCAGTACAGTCGCTATTGTCCGACTATCACCAACATCCATCTCCACAACATTGTCATCTTCCCAACTCAAGCCGTGCACCCATGGAACACTAACTTCCCATTATACCCTCCGCCCAAACCACTGGAGTGTTATACCTCTGCGTCTTGTTCTTTCTCTTCTTTCAGGCCCCTGATCAGATGTTAGCTCCTTAGAGAGGCCTAAAGTTAGTACCCTATGCCTTCAGCTTACTTTATTTTCTTTCAGAGCACTTATCATCATCTCCAATTCTAAAATATACATTTACTTGTGTACTTGTACATTGTTTCTCCAACCAGCATAGAAATACCTTTAGGGCAGAGATTCTACCCTATTTACAACTTTATTCCTAGTACCTAGAACTGAGCCTAGAAAAGAGTAGGTGCTCAATATTTGTCAAATGAATCAATCAATGAATTAAGTCTTCAGAATTATTGGTAATTATCCCATCCATCAAGGTCCAAGTCAAATATTGCCGTCTCCTTAAAGCTGTTACTGACTAGTCCAGCCCTCACCAATAGTCACTTCCTTTGAAGTTCTACAGAATCATGGTGTAGTCAACTCATAAGTTATTGGAATATTGGGGGCAGTGGTAAACTGGAAGAGATGAACATGGATAGCCCAAAATCATAGTAAAAATAGAATTAGTCAAAGTCTAGTACAAAATTAATATATTTATAGTGCACCCAATATTTTAGAACATATTTCCCCCCCTATAGATTCCTTCCAAAAGGCAAAGATGATACAACCACTTTTAAGGACACAGAATGTTACACACATTGCCTGACCAAAACAATAGCCTGAAGTTATTCTTTGTTTTCAAATAATACTATGAAGTCCACAAAAATGTGAGCTTATCACTGAACAAACTGTCTTTCTAGCATTCTATATATTCCACCTGGGGTTTGAGATATTGATCACAGTTTTACTTTTGCTCTCCACTGCCCTCCCCCACCGTTCTCCATCTTCACACTGAACAAACTCACAAAGCTGTCATTTCTCAGGTTTTACAAACACAGTTTCCATGTATTACTCAAGCACTAGTCACTGCCGCTTTCTTCAATATGTCCTCTGAAAAACTCATGGTACTGTATGACTATGATTACCCAGCAGAAAGGCACATTAAAGCTATCTTCTGTTCTCAGGCTACAAACATTTTTAGTTTAGTGCAAATCAAACCAGACAGGGACATTCACCGAGTCTCCTTGTGATGGACCCAAACCATCACCACCTTTTTGCTTCCCACAGGAGCACTGTTTAAACATGACCCTAACCTTTTTTTCAAAAACTCTGTTAAATGCATGCGGCAAGGATGCAGGTTGCTTAATATTTCCTTCTTTTCATTTTCTTCATTTGTTCAAATATTTCAATATTTTCTTCAATGTTAAGATGCTGACATTTTGATTACTAAGGTTATATTAATAATGATTAAAATTTTAGATATTCAACAACAGAATATAGCTAAGATTTTCTTAGAATAGTGGCAGAATGTCAGGCGGTGGCACATTATTATAGGTTGTACGTGATTGGTGAGAGGTTTAATGCTTAGTATATGGTCATAACTACTAATAGATGTCTTTTAACACAAAAGTGTGGCAATTTTAATAATTTTTTTCACAAATAAGCTGCACATATTTGAAATGTACAGTTTGATAAGTCTCTTTTAAAAGATTTTTACTAAAAATATAGCTAACATACAATATTATATTAGTTTCAGGGGGACACCATAGTTATTCAACATTTATATACCTAAAAAAGTGGTCACCATGATAAATCCAGGAACCATCTGACACCATACTATGCTATCATCATATTATTGACTATGTTTCCCATGCTATGCGTTACATCCCTCTGACTTATTTGTTTTATACAAATTTGGACCTCTTATTCACCTTCCCCCTTTCCCCCTTTTTAAAATTTATCGTTAGAGTTCACATTCAATATTATTTTATATTAATTTCAGGTGTACAGCATAGTGGTTAGATGTTTATATAATTTAAGAAGTGATCCCTCCTGACTAGTCTAGTACCCACCTGGCACTATACATAGTTATTACCATATCATTGACTATATTCCCTATGATTTACTTTACATCCCCATGACTATTTTGTAACAAACAATTTGTACTTTTTAATCCCTTCACCTTTGTCATCCTGACCCCAACCCCCTCCCATCTATCACCCCAACAAATCTAGTACCCATCTGACACTATGTAGTTATTACAATATTATTCACTACATTCCTTATGCTATACCCTACATCCCCATGACTACTTTGTAACAACCAATTTGTATTTCTTAATCCCTTCCTCTTTCTTCACCCACACCCTCAATCCCCCTCCCATCTGGCAGCCATCAAAATATTTTCTGTATCTATGAGTTTGTTTCTGTTTTGTTTGTTAATTTTGTTCTTAGATTCCACATATAAGTGAAATAACATTGCATCTGTCTTTCTCTATCTGATACACTCCATTCGGCACAACACCTTCCAGGTCGATCCATGCTGCCACAGGTGGTAAGAACCCATTCTCTTCCATGGCCAAGCAATATTCCATTGTATATGACAATTAAGTTAGCAAAGTCATCCTAAAAGAAGTGCTACATACCTCACCACTGAATATCACTAAGGTCCCCTTCGAAGTGCTCCCCTTGGGCAGCCATGTACCAATGCCTCCACCTAGTCCACCCTTCAAAACAATTTTGGAACTCTTTTTTTGGAATGGCCATCAGAGCTGTTGTATTACCCTTGATGTCCTGAATGACATCAAAATGTCTTCCTTTCAATATTTCCTTTATCTTTGGATAAAGAAAGAAGTCATTGTGGGCCAGATCAGGTGAATAGGGAGGGTGTTCCAATACAGTTATTTGTTTACTGGCTAAAAACTCCCTACAGACAGTATCGTGTGAGCTGGTGCATTGTTGTGATGCAACAGCCATGAATTTTTGGCAAAAAGTGCAGGTCATCTAACTTTTTCATGCAGCTTTTTCAGCACTTCCAAATAGTAAACTTGCTTAACTATTTGTCCAGTTGGTACAAATTCATAATGAATAACCCCTCTGGCATCAAAAAAAGTTAGCAACAGTGTTGCAACTAGTTGGCGAACTTATTTGTCCGTCTTCGTGTGTACCGCCTCCTCTTTATCCATTCATCCAGTGATGGACACCAGGCTGCCTCCACACCTTGGCCATTGTAAACATTGCTGCAATGAACATATGGATGCACAGGTGCCCTAAAAGTAGCATTTTGGGTTTCTTTGGATAAATACCCAGAAGTGGGATTACTGGGGCCTTCATTGTCTCTTCTTATAGCCTTTGTTTTACAGTCTATTTTTGTGTGCTACAAGTATTGCTACCGCAGCTCTGTTTGTTTGTTTGTTTGTTTCCACTTTTATGAAACATTTTTTTCCATTTCTTGACTTTCAGTCTGTGTGTCTTTCAACCTGAAGTGAGTCTCTTGTAGGCAGCATATGTAAGGGTTTTGTTTCCTTATCCATTCAGTCACCCTAACTTTTGATTGTAGCATTTAATCAGCTCATTTACATTCAAAATAATCGTTGACCGATATGTAGTTATTGCCATTTTATTATTCATAATTTTGATCTTTTTTCCCCCCTGTCTTAAAGAAGTCCCTCTGACATTGCTTGTAATACTGGCTTGGCATGATGAACTCCGTTAGCATTTTTTTTTGTCTGGGAACCTCTTTATCTGTCCTTTGATTTTCAATAACAGCCTTGCTGGGTAGTCTTAGTTGTAGGTCCTTGCTTTTTATCACATTGAATATTTTGTGCCAATCCCTTCTGGCCTGCAAAGTTTCTGTTGACAAATCAGCTGACAGTCTAATGGGAGCTCTCTCATAAGTTGCTAGTTGCCTTTCTCTTGCTGCTTTTAGGATTCTCTCTTTGTTTTTAACCTTTGACCTTTTAATTATAATGTGTCTAGGTGTGGGCCTTTTTGGGTTCATCCTCTTTGCAACTCTGCACTTCCTGGACTTGTATTTCTATTTCCTTCACCAGGTTAGGAAAGTTTTCAGTCATTGTTTCATCGAATAGGTTGTCAATCTCTTGCTTTCTCTCTTCTCCTTCTGGTACCCCTCTGATGCAAATGTTTTATGCTTGATGTCGCCCCAGAGGTCTCTTAAACTATCTTCACTTTTTAAATTCTTTTTTCTCTTTGATGTTCTGATTGGGTGTTTTCTGATACCTTGTCTTCTAAATCACTGATTTAATCCTCTGCTCCATCTAGTCTACTGGTGATTCCTTCTAGTGAATTCTTGTTATTTCTTTGTTGAAGTTCTCACTAAGTTGCTTGAGCATCCTTATAACCATTGTTTTGAACTCTGTCTCTGATCGGTTGCTTGCCCCCATTTTTATTTATTTATTTATTTTTCTGGATTTTTCTCCTGTTTTTTCATTTGAGACACATTTCTTTGTTTCCTCATTCTGGCTACCTCTCTGTGTTTGTTTCTATGTCTCCCAGTCTTGGCCAATGGGCCTTATGTAGTAGGTGTCCTGGGGGGACCAGTGGCACAGTCTCCCTCATCACCTGAGCTGGGTCTCCAGAAGGGTCCCTGTGTGCATTGTGTGTGTTCTTCTGTTATAGTTGAGCCTTGATTGCTCTTGTCATGTGAGTGGGTGGGATTGACCCTCAGGCTGACTGGCTGTGAGGTTTGGCCACATCCACAGCTTGAAGGCTGCTATGTGGGAGGCTTATCCCACTGAGTGGGTTTCACCCCAGGGGTCTCTGGAGCCTGTTGAGACCACCCTTTGTGTGTGACACTTGTGGGGCTACTTGGATGATGCTCTGCTATGGTCTGAAGCCAACTCCAAGTATGTTGGTTCTTGGCCCGCTTGGGAGGGGCTCTGGTGCAGGCCCAGGTCAGACACTGTCTGTGACCGGCCAGAAGCTATCAGGTAGGAGCTGCAAAGTGATCCGCAGTTTTCTGCCTTTGTTGGACCTGGAGGCACGTGGGAGAGGTCTTGTTGTGAACTGAGGATGGCTACCACCAGTACCAGGCCTGGGGTAGCTTTGCAAAAAGTCAGGGTACCCTGAGGCCTGCTGTCATCTGCCAGCTCCCTTAAGGTTCAGCCACTGATAACACCTCATGTGGTATGAGACTTGGGTGAGGCAGAGCCTCAGGAAGTCACTAGAGTGGGAAGAATTGTGGTCACCAGGTTAATGTAAATTCTGGTTTGGTGCCAGTTCTGAGCCTGGAGCAACTAAGCAAAAGTCTCAGAGCAGTCGCCCCCTACCTGGAGCCTGCTGGACTCCAATAATTTTACAAGAAAGAGAACAATGTAGGTGGGGCTGACTTCTCTTGGAGAAAGTGCCTCTGGCAGCTTACAAGTTGGGTGGAACAGGGCCCACTGAGTCAGCAGGGCCAAGCAACAGAGCTCACCAGGCCAATCAGATTCAGATTTGGCTGGAGTGGGTGGGTTCAACACAGGAAAGATAGCACCCGACTGCCGGCTGCACTGAAAGGTGGACCTCTCACCAGCAAAATGCGGACTGTTTTCCAGTTCTCCTCCTGAAGCCACACATCTCACTCTGCCCCCTAGTATGTCTCTGAGTCCCCTGGAATCACTGTTCCTCTGCTGGAGCCCAAGGTGAGTGCCTGCGAGCAAGTGGCTCTGTGCAGGGAGTGTTTATAGAGCACACCTGGGTTTCCCGCAGCCTTCCAACCAAACTGAACGTTTGGAATCCCCACTGTTTTTCACAGTCAGATGTCATGGGTGTTCCTCTTCCCAATACCAGTACTCAGCGCTGGGGTGTCTTGTGTGAGGGGCTGGGGTCCCTCGCTCCCCTGGGGGGGAACTCTGCGGCTGAGATATCCCTCCTGATTCTCAAGCACCACATTCAGCTGTGGAGCCCATTCTGCGTCTCTGCCCTTCCTACCAGTCTCAATGTAGTTTCTTTACATTTTCAGTTATAGGACTTCTATTCTGCTAGACTTCAGATGGTTCTCTAGGTTGGTTGTTCTATAATTTAGTTGTAATTTTAATGTGTTCATGGAAGGACACAGACAGTGTTTATCTACTTTACCATCTTGGGTCTCTCCACAATATTGCTTTTTAAATGTACTTTAGCCGAAAACCACTTAATACACCACCAGATAATTGGTAATTGATTACTATAATTATATTTATATACTCTCATATGATTCTCTATTTTTTCATATGTCTTTTGTCTAAATCAGATCATAATTTTCTATTCTTTTATTTACACCACAACACCTAGCACAGTTGATTGAGTCAGGATTCATTTGCAAGTGGTTATAAAGAAACTCATTTCTAACTAGCTTGGGAGAGACAAATGGGTATATTACGTAACAAAAGGAAGCATTGATGAAGCAATACATAAAAAATGGAAGGATCAGCTGGACCTCAGGAAGAACTGGAACTAGAAACTTTAGAACCAAATCATTGGAGAGAGAGAATTATTTTCGCAAATAAGGCGGTGCTGTTTTCCAAAGAAGGACCAAGGAAGTTGCTGGGAAGGCACGAGAAAAACAAAAAAAAAATAAATGACAGAGGAGGAAATTGAGCTGAGATGGTCTAAGGCCAGTGTGTGAACTCTGAGCACAATGCCTGGCAAGGCTATCACACTGACAACACTTGTCAAGCTACTCAAATTTGGCTCCCTATATATAATAGCCTTGACTCTGTCTAATCTTATAGAAGCCATAGCTTTGGAGTTCAAGATAGGAATTTTTAATGCTCTCTTCTAGTTTATTCTACATTTAAAGTTCTCTGATTGATTAAGAAACAAATTGAGTGAAGGAAGTTAGAACATCTGGATGTTTCCCACTTTCTGACCCCACCTCTTTTCCCATCATGCACACATGTACCCACATACTCAGGTGCCTGAAATACCCTCAAACTGAAACAATACACAATCCCAATACTTTTTGAAATGTAGAGAAGGTTTTGTGGACACTAAGAAATTCTCATGCCCTGAAATCACAAAATGCAATGAGACAATTTCCTGCTAATGATGACTGACCTAGCTCCAAGCTCTGTCAGGATCATGTGATTGGCTTGGCAGAGTGACCATTATTTTCTTGCTTTTTCTATCTTATGCTTTACAAAATACCATCTTGAGTAATCACAAGACCTGTAATACTGATGAGTAAGGAACAATGAACAGTGGAATAGGTTACTGTATGTTATAAAGGAAAATCAGTTGACATTGAAAATCAAAGCACAATTCTCAAAGACAAAATTGTCACTTAAAGTACAATATGCTGTCTGAAAAGGTACTGGAAATTGTGAATGAGGAGAGATGGGGCGCTGCATAACAGGTTAAGAAGCAGCAAATAAACCTTTTTATTCTTTTCTTGAGATGGAAAGGTGCTATTCAATCACTAGATTCTGAAAATCTGACCAGTGTTTTTGGAAAACAATGTGTCAGGAATTTCCCCCTCATTATTTACTAGTTCCATATGTAGCATAGACATTGTAAAAGCTCGAGTTAAGTCTCAGTTTCAGGGAGTGCCTCAGTGCAGCAGGGTTCATGCACTGGGCACGCAGATAAGAGATAGGGTATTGAGTCAGAGGAGAGGGGTCTTGAGAGCAGCAATATGTGAGAGGCCAGTGTTAACAAGCCAACAGATCTTGGTCTAACATAGGTACTGTATTATTTATCTAAGGATGCATAAAAATTACCCCCAAAATAGCAGCTGAAAACAGTATGCATGTATTATCTTGCAATTTAAGGGGAGCAATCAGGAGTCCAGAAGAGTGTAGCTGGGTGATTTTGGTGCAGAATCCCAAACACTCAAGCTGTTAGCTGTAGCTGCAGACATCTGAAGGCTTGCCTGGGGTTGGTGGGTCTGCTTCCAAGCTCAATCACAGTGGTGTTGGGAAGACTCAGTTCCTTTCTGACTGTTGGCTGGAGGCTTCAGTTCCTTGCCCTGTGGGCCTCACCACATAACATAACAAAGATGAAAGAGAGAGAGAGAGAAAGAAGGAGAGAGAGAGAGAGAATGCACTCAAGACAGAGATCACAGTCTTGATAACCTCATCTCAGAAGTGACATATTGTTACTTCTACCATACGCTACTGTGAAGTGGGAATGGACTACACAGGGGTAGACGTCACTGGAGGCCCACTTGGAGGCTAGGCATCACAGGTACAAACTCATTTCTTAAGATTGTTCTCCCTAGGAACTATCAGGTCAAATCTGAAATCTGTATAATAATGAAGCCTAAAAGCACAGACATGTATTTGTTTGAAGAAATAGCTTTTTTTGTTGTTTTTAAGTGATCATTGCACTACAAATATTTTAAACATGGGTCAGCAAATTGTAGCCCTTGGGCCAGTTTGACTCTGTCTATCTTTTATGGCCCATGAACTAAAAATGATTTTATATTTTTAAGTGGTTGGAAAAAAATTTAACAAATTATATTTAATGACATGATTCAAATTTTAGTGTCTATAAATAAAGTTTTATTGGGACACAGCTATACTCATTTGTTGAGGTGTAGCCTATGCTGCTCTTGTACTAAAACAGCAGAGTTGAGTAATTACAACAGACACTGTGTGGCCCACAAATTGCAAAGTATTTACTATTTGGCTCCTTACTTAAAATGTTTGCCAACTCTTGACTTAAAAGGACATTTTAAATAAATTAAAAATTTAAATTTAAAATAAAGTCTCTATTATTTATAAATGACAGTGCTCCCTGCTGGCCGTCGCAGAGGAAAAAAAGCAGCTTGGAGAGGATTCAACCAATGGCTGCATCCTAGGGAGTTTGTTCATTATTTCCATTGCTGGGGACCGAGGGCCACTAAGTTCCTATGTATTCTGAGGCCTGGGAGTTCTACTTGAATTATGGGAGCTCATCACTATCCTTCTAAGAAGTACTTTTTATTGTTTAAGTAGTGAAGGATAGCAGAATTTGCCGCTTTAAATATGCCACTTTGGCATAAGGGTTATTTTAAGCCAAAAGCCACTGAGTAGAGCAGATACAAGAAACTTTGCCTTCCCCCTATTTGTCTAAAAGGAGGGAAAAACTTTGTAAAGGTGTGTCCCCTCCCCTCACTGCAAGAAAGGTCAGAAGTTAATCACAAAGATTGCTCTAGACTCTATCAACCCAGAGAAGGCACCAGAGAAATCTCTGACAAACCTAGCTGAAACTAGCCTATATCTACCATTAGTTTCCCCCATAAATTTGCCTTCCCATAATTTGCCATTCCTAGAAGCTAAAAGTCCTTTCCTTTGTCTGGTCAATACTCTAGAAAATTATTGTTCTTTACTAAAATCCCATATGAGCCCAAGTTCTAACTACCTACTTATTACTGAGCAGTCCCAGGTGTACGTGTGATTCACATGTTAATAAAGCCATCTGGTTTTCTCTTGTCAATCTGTCTTTTGTCAGTCTAATTTGCAGGGCCCCAGCCAGTGAACTTAAAATGAGTAGAAGAAAATGAAAAATTTCTTCTCCTACACAATTCTGAGTCAGTTTCCTTTCTGGCAACCCAATGATATCTATAAAGTTAGTGTGGGGGTGGGGATAGTTTAATCAGAGAATATACACTAAGGTTTTAGAAGTAATAGTTGCCCTTTTTTTCTTTATTTTTCTTGTTTATATTTCCTAGAATAAATAATGAATATGTATTGTTTTATGCTACAAAATGAAAGGATAATCAAGCTATTTTTACAAACAGGATCAGAGAAAGAGATGGGACCAGATACCTGGGATGCACTTTTTGCCACAACTGAGCTTACTCAGTTTAGAGCTGATTTTTTTGGAGAGTTAAGGGAAAAAGTTGAAACAGGAAACATATGGGTTATTTAGTTTGATACAAAATAAGCTAACATATTTTTCTAAAGAGACAAGGTTTTTCCTGGCACTGAATTTAAGGAGAAATGTTGTATGTGTGTGGGTTCTTGTTCAAGGTACACTGAGTAATTTAATAAATATCTTAAAATGTGGTTTTGCAAAATACAGAATGTTCTTCAAATGGATTTTCACATTAGTATGCTGTGAAAACTAGAGACTTACATTGTATGTTAACATGGTGAAGATATTTCTGTAAGAGATCAAAATAATAAGATCGAGGTAAGTTCCATTCTCCAGTTATTACCTAATGTAGGTAATAGACCCTAGCTCTCACACTCACCTACCTCAGAGCCAAATTCAGAATTTCAATGCTTCTTCCAAAGTAGTTCCAAATTCACATTTAACCATGGACATATTTATCGGTAGTTTGTGATCCACATTCCTCATCAACCAGCAGAAACTTAATTAAACTCATTCATTAGAGTTTGTTGCCTTTTCTAGTTACCTATTTCTCTACTTTCTCATCCCTAAATCACTACATATCCTCTCTGTGGTCCAGGTTTAGTTTTTGTCCTCAACTGAGGGTAATCCAGGTCTTGTCCACCTTATGCAATACAACAAAAGCCCAGTTTGATTAATAGAATAGCCCATTTATTCTTCTCAAGCAAGATGCTAATGCCATATCAATGTACAAAAAATGACATACGAAAGACTTCTGCTTTTGACATGATGGTACACCATTAGTTTCCTCCTACAAAACAATTGGAACCTACATAAAACACAATTTTTATTATATTGCTTGTATCACAAATAGAGAACTTTCCAAAGGAAAAAAACAAAAACCCAATGAATCTTGATGTTTCTGAAAACGTAGAGTTGAACAGGAGGCAAATGAAATTGCAGCATCAGGCCTGCAATCCAGAAACCAAGCTGTTAGGCCAGTGGCAAGATGGAGAAGTGGCAAGGAAGGAGGAATGAGCTTGGGATTCCTGATGCTCCAAATAGGGGTTAGAAGTGCTGGTGGATTTGTAGCAGTCCTTGGTTCCTGGTAGAAGTGAATAAAAATTGTATCTGGAGGAAGCATCCTCACTTTGGGCCACATGTTTTTCAACAGATGAATATCTACCAAATATCAGCTTACAGTCAAAGATCACTTAACCCATGTAGATTTAAAAAAAGAATGAGATTCCACATAAACAATAAGCAACAAACTTAGACCATCAAGAACTTCGTATATTAGAATAGCAGACAGGAAATATAAAATAGCTATGGATGAAAGTCTTAACAAAACAAAAGATGAAATTGTAAAGATGAAAAGAGATTATAAAGTATAATCAGGTGGCCATGAAGAAGAATTTAAAACCCGATGAAATCAAATAGCAGCAATCCATTTCCAGAAAAACATTATAGATGTCAGGAAAGAATCAAGCATCTACCAGTAGTAGAATGGGTACATTTTGCACAATAGCATAATATATTTCAATGAAAACAATTTAACTATTGTTTTCATTGTTTTCAATGAAACCATTTAGAGCTATATGCAATACTATAAAAGCATCTCTCAATGCTAAACAAAAGAAATAAGATCCTCATGACTATGGATATAGGATTTATATAGTTCTAAATCAAGCACAATTAAGTTACAGTAATCAAAAACAGTTTGGTATTGGCACAAAGGCAGGCATATAGACCAATGGAATACTATAGACAGCCCAGAAATAAACTTCCATATATGGTGAAATGATTTTCAGCAAGGGTGTGAAGACCATTCAGTGGGGAAAACGACTGTCTTTCCAACAAATAGTGTTGGAAACATGGGTATCCAATTGCAAAAAAAATTAAAAAAATAAAAAAACAATAAAAAAAAAATGAAGTTAGACCCTTACCTTACATCATGTAAAAAAATTAACTGAAAATGCATCAAAGACCTAACTGTAAGACCGAAAAGTACAAAATTCTTCGAGGAAAACATAAGGAAAAAGCTTTATGACATTGGGTTTGGCAATGAGTTCTTGGATATGATACCAAAAGCACAGGCAATAAAAGTGAAAATAGACAAATTGGACTACATCAAAATTAAAACCTCCTTTGCATCAAAGCAAATAACCAACAGTGCAAAAAGGCAACTATGGAATGGCAGGCAATATTTGTAAATGATATATGTAATAAGGGGTTAATATTCAGAATACATAAAGAACTTCTACAACTCAACAGCAAAAAGCCAAATAACTCTATAAAAAATGAGTAATGGACTCAAATAGACATTTCTCTGGAGAAGATATATAATACGAATGACCAAGAAGCATCTGAAAAAATGCTCAACATCACTAAACATTAGGGAAATGCAAATCAAAACCATAATGAGATATCATCTCACTCCCAGTATGATGGCTGCTATCAAAAACAAAACAAAACAGCTCTTGCCAGGCGTCCTCCTGAGAGTGATGTCATCTTTAAACCATGCATGGCAATCCCTGACGCACCACCGTGATGCCCAGGGAAGACAGGGTGAGCTGGAAGTCCAGCTACTTCTTTAAGATCATCCAACTTATGGAAGATTATCCAAAATGCTTCATTGTGGGAATAGACATTGTGGGCTCCAAGCAGATGCAGCCGATCAGCACGTCCCTCCACAGGAAGGCAAGAGTGCTGATGGGCAAATACCATGATATGCAAGGCCATCCAAGGACATCTGGAAAACAATCCAGCTCTTGAGAAACTGTTGCCTCATATCCAGGGGAATATGGGCTTTGTTTTCACCAAAGAGGACCTCACTGAGATCAGGGACATACTGCTGGCCAATAAGATTCCAGCTGCTGCCTGTGCTGGTGTCATTGCTCCTTGTGAAGTCACTGTGCCAGCTCAGAGCACTGGTCTAGGGCCCGAAAAGACCTCCTTCCAGGCTTTAGGCATCACCACTAAAATCTCCAGGGCACCATTGAAATCCTGAGTGATCTGTTGTTGATTCAGACTGGAGACAAGGTGGGAGCCAGTGAAGCCACACTGTTGACCATCTTCCCCTTCTCCTTTGGCCTGATCATTCAGCAGGTGTTGATGATGGCGGCATCTACAACCCGGAAGTGCCTGACGTCATAGAGGAAATTGCATTCCCACTTCCTGGAGGGGGTCCGCAGTGTTGCCAGCGTGTGTCTGCAGATTGGTTACCGAACTGTTGCACAAGTACCCCATTCTATCATCGATGGGTATAAGCCGTTCCTGGCTTTGTCTGTGGAGACTGATTACACCTTCCCACTTGCTGAAAAGGTCAAGTCATTCTTGGCTGATCCCTCTGAATTTGTAGCTGCTGCCTCTGTGGTTGCTACCACCACGGCCGCTCCTGCTGCTCCTGCAGCCCCAGCCAAGTTTGCAGCAAAGGAAGAGTCAGAGGAGTTGGACGAGGATGTGGGATTTGGTCTCTTTGACTCATCCCCAGAAAGCAACCAGTACCAACTTTATTTGTGAAACAAGGAAAATAAAGGCTTACTTCTCTTAAAAGTAAAAAAATAATAATAATAAAATTAAAATAAATAAATAAAACAGAAAATAACAAGTGTTGATGAGGATGTGGAAAAATTAGAATCCTTGTGCACCATTGGTGGGAATGTACAATGGTGTAGCTGCTATGGAAAACAGTATGGTGTTTCTTTAATCAAAAATAGAATTACCATATGGTCTGTTAATACCACTTAAGGGTATATATCCAAAAGAACTGAAAGTAAGGAAGAGATAATTGTACAATCATTTTCAGAGCAGAATTACTCACAATAACCTAAAGGTGGGAGCAACCCAAATGTCCACTGACAGATCAATAGATAAACAAAATGTGGTATATACATATAATGGGATATTTTTTGGCCTTAAAAAAGAGAATTCTGACACATTCTACAACATGGATGAACCTTGAGGATATTACGGCATGTGAAATAAGCTAGTCACAAAAAGACAAATATTGTATGATTTCACTTAAATGAGATATTTAAAGTAGTCAAACTCATAGAAAGTATGGTGTCTGGCAGGGTGGGAGGGGGAATGAGAGTTATTGTTTAATGGGTATAAAATTTCAGTTTTGCAAGATGAAAATTTCTGGAGGTTTGTTGCACAAAAATGTAAATATACTTGATTCTACTGAACTGTGCATTTAAAAAAGGTTAAGATGGAAATTTTTATATTATATGTCTTTTACCACAATTGAAAATCTTGAGGAAAAAAACAAAAAAGCAAAATTACTCTGCTGGTTAGAGATACACTTCTATGTGTACATTTATATGTGCATATAAGTTATACAGAAAAACAAGAAAAGGATTATCATGCAGTCAAGATAGTGGTCATCTCTGGGAGAAGGGAGAAATATAGGATGGGGAGGGGCACACAGGGTTCTAGGCCGCTGGAAATATTCGATTTCTTGAGTTTGGTGGTAGTGACATCACTGAACTCAGGTCTGGTCACTTGTTGTATGAAACCCAAAAATTCCAGAGACCAGAGTTGGTGAGGAGAAAAGGCATTTTCTTTATTCTAGATTCTGGCAACCAGGGAAAATGGCAGACTGCTGTCTCAAAGGCCACCTTTCCCCTTCCTAGAATGGTCAGAAGGTTTTTCTAGGTACACAAGAAGAAGCAGAACAAAGGAAAGGGGGAAGTTAGTCATGAGACTTGTCCAGGAAGATGTCTCCTGGGGTCCAGTTTGTTCAGCTATGGTTATCTCGAACCCGGACTTCGGGGTGATTCATGGCATCTGACAAAATCCCAGTCCAGTACTGCGGCCTGGTTGCTGGTGTATGGATGGCTGAGGGCTGACTCAGTTTCTTGCAAGTTAGTGTTCTGCTGATCAACGAGGTATGCATGTAGCCTTGGGAAAGCAGAGCAATTAAATCAGGCAGTGAGGGTGAGAAAAAAGAGAAAAAATATATAAACTACAAAATAAAGTACAGCAAACTGTAATTCAGTAAACCAAACTAGATTGCTAAATCCTTAAAAGTGTACCATCAGCCTTACAGTTACGCATATTCACTTCATAATTTTTCTATACACTCTTTATGTTTTATGCGTTTATATAACAATTAAACTGTTTTCTTTAAAAAACTATATAATATACATACTGAATAGTGCATAAAACACATAAACAGTTTAAAGAAAAATTATGAAGTGTATATCTGTAATGCTTATATGCATATACATATGTATATGTGTTACGGGTGGCACTGTTATTTCTATTTTCAAGATTTAACACTCTGGTTTGGTTTGGCAATGTAATCTAGCTGAAAACTTTTTAAAACTTTTTTTTCTTTTCTCTGCTTCCCTCCCCTCCTACCTGCTTTAATAACTGTTTTCTCAAGGCTGCAGGCTTTCCTAAATCTGCTTAATCTCCAGGAGTCTGACTTGAAAGAAGCTGTTACAGCCCTGCGCTGAGACTCCCTCATAAGGCAACAGAAACTGAGATACCTTTATTTCAGAATGTGTGTGTGTGTTTTTTCCCCCTCATTTTTTCAGATGTCAGTGCCCAGGAATTGATCAACGCCCCCTTTCCTTTGTTCTGCCTCTTCTTATGTGCGTATAAAACTTTTGGCTGTGCTAGGAATGGGAAGATGGCCTTTGAGACAGGAGTTAGCCATCCTCCCAGAATGCTGGCATTTTGAATAAACCTGCTTTTCTTTCCACCAACCTTGTCTCTTGATTATTGGCTCAAGAGCAGCAAGCAGCTGAACTTGGATTTTGTAACATATGTATATGCATATGTATATATACATATTCGTGTATGCATATGTATTAGTTTCTTGTTGCTGCTGTAACAAATTATAACAAAGTTAGTGGCTTGAAACAACACAAAGTTATTATCTTACAGTTTGGATGTCCAAAGTCCTAAAATAAGATGTTGCCAAGTCTGTGTTTTTTCTGATGGCTCTAGGAGAAAAATCCTTCCCTTGCCTTTTCTAGCTTCTAGAGGCCACTTGCATTCTTAGCTCATGGCTCTTTTTGAAGAAGACTCCATCTTCAAAACCAGCATCATAACATCTTCCAGTCACTCTCTCTCTGCTTCTGTCATCACATTGCATTTTCCTGAATCTGACCCTCCTGCCTCCCTTTTATAAGGACCCTTGTGATTACATTGGGCCCAATTGAATAAATCAAGATAATATCCCCATCTCAAAATCTTTAACTTAATCACCTTTGCAAAGTCTTTTTTGCTATACAAGGTAATGATAATATATTCACAAATTCTAGGGATTAGGATGTGGGCATCTTTGGGAGGCCCTTCTTTAGCTTACCACAAAGTGGTTTCTTTCTTTTCTTTTCTTTTTCTTTTTTTTTTTTTTTGGTCAGTTTTTGTATTGGGTTGGTTGTTTTTTATCACCAAATCTTGAGAGCTCTTCACATATTCCAGATATAGTAGTTCAAAAATGTGATCTGCAAATATTTTGTTCCCAATCTATGCCTTGTCTTTTCATTTTCTTAGTGGGATCTTTTAAGGAGAAGGAGCTGTTCATTTTGAGAATTCCAAATCATCAATTTGATTTTTTTAATGGATCATGAATTTGCTGTTGTATCTAACAAATCTATGTCTAACCTAGGATCTTATGATTTTTTTCCTAGTTTTGTGCAAATTTTCTAGTTTTAGGTTTTACATTTAGAGCTGTTATCGATTTGGAGTTAATTTTATATAAGGTGTGAGGCATGGATCTTTTTAGGACTTCAAATCTTGAATGAATGGTGCAAATACTAAAACATAGCTAGAACCCATCAGTTGCAGTGGTGGTTAATGGTAGATATTCTATATCAGCAGCAGCCTCTTGACCACAGTATTTCCTTCCAGAACACCCTTGATTTCTATCTTCAAGCACGGCAAGGCAACTATATAGAAGATAACAATTGTATTTGTGTTCAACAAAACTTAAAAAAAATCCCTAAACAATGTCCCCAAATAACATCAACAACGAACAAAAGCACCTTACTTAGAAACCAGCTTGAGATGATAAATTTATTTTTCTCTACCACATTTTAACATGTTTAAATAAAGGATTTATTATAGACACTAAACAAGAATAAGACTCATTTAGATTGCACTGTTTATTTGAGGAGTTATATGAGAAACTGAACAGTATCATTTTTATTATCCCAATGATATTTAAATACATAGATTGACATCCTAGAATATTGCTTGTTTGACCAATCCCTTAATGCAGCTCTCTGTTTATGTGTCTCTTTTCAGGTTTCCATAATGGGAAGAGGTTTCCCTCCTGTTATTATAGTCTAATATTTTGTTCTTACTTGGTTGAAATTTGAGAGAGGAGGGGAATGAAATATGAGTTCTCAAAATACTCTGGACTCTTAAATGCTTCAACATTATTTTTATGTGTACCTTTATGACATTGTCCACTGTATTTATTATATAAATGAGGACATACAGGTTTGCATGGATACCCATATGTCTGAATGAGCACTTGGAAATGCTAAATGCTACAGGATCAGAGAGATGGGAGAATGTGGGCCTTGGCACTAGGTAGATCTGGACTGCGCTCTCAGCTTTGTCACTTATTAGTCGTTGGAGAGTTTCTTAGTCTTTCTGAGCCTCAGTTTTCCTACTGCAAAACTGAGATGATGATACCTGCCTTGGATGCACAGACTAGGTGCTTTGTGAACATTGCTATATAGAGGAGGCCATGGCGGGTGAGAGGAGACAGAATTCTCTGCTGGATCGTGAAGGATGGATAGGATGCTTTCTCTGACTTTTGCTTTTCACCTCCTTTTTTGTCGCTGTGACAAATTATGCATCCCTCCCCTGCTGCTGCCTTTGCTGTTACCATGGTGATCCAGGTTCTATTTAGCTGGAATTTATGATGGGACAGATTGGTTTTGTGATATGTGAAATCTCACTCTCTAAAATAAGGACCAGGCAGTTACTGCAGCAGTAACATCATGTATTGGGCAGAGCTTCTGCCACCTCTCAGCCACACAGTAAGCAGAGAACTCATTGTAAGTCTGGCATTGTGCCAGGTTCCGAATATCTCGGGGACAGTGGTCATCTGAACTGATAAGACACAGCAGTTGATGATTGCTGTTTGCTTTTCAGTTTCCCTTCCGTTCGGTTTCTTTTTTTATGCTGCGTGCATCATGTTCTGTCCCTTTCTACCATCAATAACCTTCTCTCAGATGTTTCATTCTTATAAAATTGACACAGAGGTCATTTAGTAATCATTGAAAAAAAGAGGTTCTTATAATTGATTTAGGAAAACTTGTTGTTATGAAACATTTCAAATACAAAAAGTAGACAGTACTCATCACTCCACTTCAATAATTATCAACTCAGGGTCAATGTATGTCCCCATGCAATTTCAACCTCACCCATATTTTTGAAGCAAATCCCAGAAATTGGATCACTTAGTCCATAAATATATCCACAGAATATCTAAAAGATAAGAATTGTTGTTCTTGTTTGTGTGTGTTTAACATGATTGCAATAGCATTTCAATTGACCTTGAAGATACTCCTTATCACTCTTGGAAAAGCTATGAAGGATAAAATTATTGACTTTTACTTCTTCCCATGAAGGTTAACTGCAACAAAAATTTCCCTCCTGTAATAAACCACTAGAAAATCAAATACAATATATATGACAACTATTTTCACACAGTGGACAGCAGGCAACATAGGACTGTGAAACCTGAGAAGAGGGAAATAAATAAGATGAACCCTCCGATTGTCCCAGCTTAGTGGCTGAAGTCATTTCCAGGCCATGGAGCCCACCATAAAGCCGTAGTCTGAGTAATTCCTGGAGCTCACAGAACTGAAAATAGTTTGCACTGCTACCAGCCAGAACGGAAAGACCTTATAATATTTGCAGCCTGTTTGTTGGACTTTACTTTTGACTTTGTGGAAACAAGCTGTTAATGGGCTAAAGTATATATGAATAGAAAACATGTATAGATAAATATTGTCCAATTTTGACCCCTGATACAGAAACCACACCATGATAGCCAGTTACCAGAAACAGTCTCCTATGAAATCAAATGAAAAATCTGAGTGGTATAAAGATAAGCAATGCTGTAACCCCATTGTTTATTTCCTAATGGTTTTTTTTTAACAATTCTTGGATGATATATAAGCTTCTTATCTGTCCCATTTGTTACGTAGGAAATAGAAAAAGTGTGTTTTTCTTTCCATATATATACATATTTTTTTTTCTTTTAGTTGTTATGAAATAGGAATGTTTGCTGTTATTTAACTATGATCAGAAAGTTTAATACAAACTCCTTAAAAATCAAGTTTTTGGTTTTTTTTATCAGCATCCTTCCTCCTAAAGCCTATAGATTGATATTCAACTTGATAAGGAAGATCAATGTGATTACTTTAGGCTATATTATTTTTCAACCTCTCTATCCTGGTGGGGTCAGCAGGATTCTAAGTTGATGATCATCCACCTGTCTACTGTGTACCACTTTCAGCTTCTGCTCCCAATCAGGGCCTTTTTTTTCTTGGTGTGACTTATCCCTCAGAGCACCTAGGCCACTATACTTCTGGCAGCAGGTAAGGGAGACATCTCAGTAATTTTCTACTTTGATAATTTTCCAGTTCAAAATCATTATTATCTAAGATATACAACCTTGATTAATCATTTATGTACCTACATATATGATAGAGTAGACCAACAACTGTTTTCCGAGAAAAATATTTGTCCTGGCTTTAAAAAAATTTTGTAACCACCAAGAGCAGGAGCGGTATATTCATCTATTGAGGTGCAAATTACTTTTACATTCTACCAGAGTTAGCCTGTGCAAATGAAAGTGATATTATCTTTTTACACAAGTGGTAGCATGAGGTGTTACCACTGTACAACTTGCTCTTTTTCACTTAACAATATAGTACTCATTCATCCATTCATTTATCATTTATATTATTATATGTGGAGTTCCTAATATGTGTCAGATTCTGTTCTTGATGCTGGGACACAGCTGCCTTTTGGTGCATTGTCCTGCCCCAGCAATAGTTTCAGGTTCAGACTGAAAATTCAACTAGTGGGATTCAGTAGGACTGAGTCTAGTCTGTACCCGGAAACAGGTCAGGGAAAACAACATGCAAAGCATCTTTGGTCTCAGCAGTGATCCAGCAACTCCACGCAGGAAGTGCAAACATAGTTTCCACGAACGAGGTCAAGGTGTGTGTGATTCATCTTGAAACAGAGAATGTACTGCTGTAGTTCCCCACCTATCTCTCTGTGTGATTCCAGTGACATCAAACTCAGGCTTGAGTACCAATGCACTGCTCTCTCAGTAAACAAGACAGACAACCAACTCATGGTATGCAATAGTCCACCTTTATGGAAGGAAGTGGTGCTGTGAGAAGGCAAATCCAGGCTTATCTCCCCAAGAGGGTTTGCTGCTCACTTTTGAGGGGGAGACAGACAAAATAAATAAGTATAAGGATAGTACTTGTAAATAGATGATGACCAATAAAGGAGAAAGAAATAGAAGATGATGGAAGATGCAACTTCATACCTTAGTGAGGGGAATCCTTGTGTATTTGTTATTTGGACACAAGTGAGTATATCCTAGAGATTTTTGCTCAGAAGCAGATTTGCTGGGTCAAAGAATGTGTGATGCTTTTCCAGTTTTGATAAATATTGCCAAATTTCCTTCTGTAGAGTTAGCTCTACTTTGCACTCCCACCAACCATGTTCTTATTTCCCCACCTTCGTCAACACAGGGTGCAATCTGAGTTTTGAGTCTGAGCCATCGGACGTGTAAGAATAACATCTCAATGTTCCTTTGTGGTTCCTTTTATTATGAATGGATTCACTCATTTTTCATAAGTTTAAAAATCATTTGAACTCCCTTCTCTGTGAACTTTCTGTTCGTGTCCTTTACCCTTTACCCATGTTTTAGTGTCTCTATTTTATTTCTTTGTATATTGCATCAAAGAAATAAGCGTTTTGTCTGGGATATGTAATCATTTTTTTAAAAATTGACATTTGTCTTTTTGCTTTGTTGGTGTTTTTCTCGTGTGTTATTTTTTACTTTTATGTAATTTAATCTCTCAGTCTTACGGCATCCCCATTCTGGAATGATAAAAATAATTTATCTCATGTTTTCTGATAGAACTTTCCTGATATCACTTTTAATATATTTACATTTTGATCCACTTGGAAATTATTTTGATATAAGGTGTGAGATGTAGAATCTCAATTTATTTGATTTTTCCATATGGGTATCCATTACACCACCATGATTTATTGAATAATAATTTGATACTATTTCAGAATTTATGTATCTGCTGTTAATCGGTTACCTAGAATACACACACTTTAGGCCTCTGTTAAAACTATAACTTCAAACGTTTTGCTGCTCAACTTTTATCTTAAGCAGTGTGATGAAAGATGATTTACATGGAGGACTGTTGAAAGGATAGTCATCTGAGATTTTATCTCTCTCTCTCAGTCTCTCTCTCTGTCTCTCTGTCTCTCTCTCTGTTTCTCTCTCTCTCTCTCTCTCTCTCTCTCTCTCTCTCTCTGTCTCTCTCTCTCTCTCTCTCTCTGTCTCTCTCTCTCTCTCTCTCTCTCTCTCTCTCTCTCTCTCTCTCTCTCTGTGTTTTCCCCATGTTTTATTTCTGCATTAAGACAGATAAAGTTTTATATATAACTTCTATTATCACCTTTTTGAAGCTAAGCGTTTGTTTCCTTACTTTGGATATGTTGAGAAATTTTAAGAAACTGCAATACAAAATCCAAGATTGCATTTATTGTAGGGATATTTTATTCAATGACTTTTATATATAAATACACAGTAAGCATTTTTTTGTTTTGTGTTGTTTTTAAGAATGAAAAGTCAAGGAAGCTTTGTTTCTCCTGTGGAAATGGTAACTCTTTTGGGGGTTGATGTGAGTTTACTGATTAATTTCTCTTGGCTGCCCCATATCACAGGCTAGAGGCAACCATGTGCTAGAGGTAATGTTTAGAGCTGGCAGGCTCCGGAAAGAGGCAGACCTGGGTCAAATCCCAGCCCATTGCCCTTAGGGGCTGAGCTACCTTAGTGAAGTCATTTAACTTCTCTGTGTTTGCTGCCTCATCCATAAGACAGGGATAATAATAATAACTGCCTTGTTATATTGGGCAGATTAGATGAGATTAAAAATAAGTGAAGGATTTAGCACAATGCAAACACGTAGTAAGCATTCAACAAATCTTAGCTTTTATCATTATTATGGATTCACTCATGTTGATCAAGGTGTTAAGAAGCCATTTTTAAAACAGTGGACAGCGTTTGGAAGATTAACACAAAGCTGCGATGCATTGACATCTGTCCTTCCCATAAACAAGTGAATCATTTCTCTTTTGTTATTGCTCTTAATATCCTAGAAACTAAGGGCTTGAAAAAGACCCAACTATCCAAAAACAAACAAACAAACCAAATGTGACCGAATGTTATTCATGTCATCGGATTACAGAATCTAGGTGTTGGAAATGAATTTAGATGTTATCTGGCCCAGTTTCCCTTCCCCTAGTTATTTGGCAAATATTCAAATAAACCCATATTTTAACCTTTTCCCCTGTACGCAAGACTAAGGTGTCTTTTAAAGAAACGGAAAGTCTGTTTGAATCAGAATGGAAATACACACATATTATTTCAAAACTTTAAAGTACCAAAATATTTCCAGAACCAAATCATGATCTGATATTTCATTTGGTTTAAGTTCCGTTGGGAAACAGTTTCTCCCACGTTTTACGCGAGGTCAGCTTCTAGAGGGCTTGCGACCTGGTACCGCCCGCAGCTCTGGTGCCGCCCTGTGTCCTGTGCAGTCGGGAGGAATCAGGAAGGACGGTCGCTGGTGTAGAAAATATGTAAAACTCTCTTCAGTGACCTCAGCTACGCTTCATGCCGCTTAGCTCATCTGGACGTGGGCAGGACATGTAAGAAGGGTGACAACTGGAACTCCAGGCAGCTGTGTCTTCAGAAGCCGATTTTAGGAACGAAGTTGTCTGAACAAGTTGAAGATTGAAGATACCCTTGGTATCCAGTAACCATGATGCAGATATAGAACCTCTGTGTCCCCAGCCCTGCAGGTCTGGGGAAAATGGAGCCTTGCAACCACAGGTGCGCTGGGTATTTCTCCAGCTCTGCACGTGACTTGTGTGACGGGAGGTCTGGCCCCCTTCTCTGGCTCCCTATGGATTTTGGAGATTCTGCAGGAGATGACTCCCATGGACTCCTGGACACGGTCCTATCAGTTACTGTGGGTTTCTCCTGTTGGCTCTACTTATGATTGTCCCCTGCAGCCCATGTGGCCACCATAGCAGGTGGGGTCTGCTGCATCCAGGCTGGGGATGCCTGATGCCAAGGGCACTGATGTCTGCACCGAAAGCATGTGACCCGTGGCAGAGCCCAGGTAAGGGTGCTGCTCCCCGCAGAAGTGCTGATGGGCCAGAGCTCCCGAAAATCTGGGCTTTGTCTTCTGGAGACTTCGGTGTGCTAAAGCTGCACCAAGGCAGAGGGCACTTTGGCATTTGTTAATGCCATTCGTCTGTTCATTGGACACCAAAGCTACACCATAAAATCTCCAGCACTCTATACCTGTTACTATTGAAATATTTATGGACCATTATTAAACACACTATTTTAAGATATTTGACAGTTTCACAATACTTAGATCATCACAGGACTTGACACCTTTTCAGCCTAATAAAAGTTCTGTATTTCTGTTTAAAAATTAGTACATTAAGTCTCCAACTGGTTTGTATCCTGCTTTTTCCACTTACCGTGTTTCCCCAAAAATAAGATCTAGCCAGACAATCATCTCTAAAGTGTCTTTTGGAGCAAAACTTAATATAGGACCTGGTCTTATTTTAATATAAGACCTGGTTCTATAATATAATATAATATAATATAATATAATATAATATAATATAATATAATATAATATAATATAATACCAGGTCTTATATTAGTTTTTGCTCCAAAAGATGCATTAGAGCTGTTTGTCCAGCTAAGTCTTATTTTCAGGGAAACACGGGATTTCTTAAGGTTTTTGATCCACACTCTCTAGTTTCCCTCTCAAATGGTGAGATTGATTTACACTCATACCATGCTCTTGACAACTCTGGGTAAATCGTTAAAATAAATGCTTATTGAATTGAAACAAAATTACTGTGGTAATGCATGAACATGGTAACAAGTTCAAATGATATAGAAGTGATTAAAGTATAAGGTGAAAGCTCTTCTCCTTATGACTCCTTCCCACCTTCTAAGGCACTTTGTATCATGTTAACAGTTTTGTGTGCGTCCTTCCAGGCCTTCTCCTGTGATGGGCAGATGGAAGGAGGCAGTTCTGAGACTTTGGCATCGACTTGCTCTGATGTGACGAAAATAACCCAATTGAAATATAAAATCCCTGGTTTTAATGAAATACATTAATTCACCCTCTGTCATTTCCTTATTTATTTCATTTGTTTCTGTACTGTTTGAAATGGTTACAAGTTCATATTATTTTGATAATCCAAAAAAACCCACAAATATTTACAAGAATTGGGATAAACACTGAGATATCACCAGTTCCCCAAAACCATAAAAAGGCAATTTGTTATATTTATTGTGATGTACGCATATTACGAAGCACTGAGAAAACTTAGAAATTTAGTTGAGGACTTTTCTGTTGCTATCTAGAGTTGAGAATAAAGGCTCATACTGCAGTCCATTTATCTAATCTGCAAAAAGCAGTAGTTCCATCCTCCACTGTTTAACTAGAGGAGGGTCCTATTATTGCACAAAAGAAGAAGACACCCCTCCCGCAGGGCAGCCTCCCCTTGAGGTGGAGTGCAGGGTGGGGAGGCTTGTCAGACACAGCTTGGATCTCAGCCTACAATGACCCCCATGGGTGGCCGCCATTGTGCAGTAAACAGACTGCACAGTGTTATGTAAACATGCAGCTTCCCTTGGATGCTCTTGCATCAGAACGATGGCCCTCATCCTCAGGCAGCAGTAGCACTCCCATCTCCTCCTTTCAGTGGTCCACTCTGCCCAAGGAGTGTGCTGGCAGTTAGTACCCAGCAGCAGTGTGGCCTCAGTGTGCCACACTTTTCCCGACATTCTAGCAGGACTAGTATTCGGTCTCCATCAACTTTCAGCAGTCCATACCTCCACAGCGGGTGCTCTTAGTTTGCCTGAATTAGTGGGATTCTTCTGCGGATCCATCATCTTAGCTTCTTGTTGTTGGTGGTATAACACCTTTATTTAATAAGAGCTTTAAAAATCTGAAATTTGAGTGCTTTCCATCTTGAGACAACCAGAATTACACACTGCTTTAAAATCTTGAACTTAACAAAGGTGCACCTTTTTAAAGAGCAGTCTTCTATCCCTCCATAATCCTCAGAGGGAGAGGAAGAACTGACAAAACCAAGTTTCCACTGCAAAAACAGTGCTTACTGAATGTAAATCCTTTCTGAACAAATGGAATGCGAATATAACAATATGGAAATTGTTGCATCAGAATCTTCATCTACACATGATGAAAACTAAGAAGATAAAGAGGAGTTGGAAACGCTTTCTTTTTATTAAAGTACGCTTTTTATTTTAAAATAGTTTTAGATTTATTTTAAAAATTTAGATAGTACAGAGAGTTCCCATATACCTTACACAATAATAGGCGTCCCCTATTATTAACGTTTACATTAGTATGGCATCTTTGTCACTATTAACTGACCAATATTGATACATTATTACTAGCTAAAGCCTGTACTTTCTTTAGACTTACTTATTTTTTCCTCACTGTCCTTTCTCTATTCTGGGATCTCATACAAGACCCCACATTCCACTTAGTCGTCCTGTCTCCTTAAGCTCCTCTTTGCAGTGAGTTTTCAGAACTTCCTTGTTTTTGAGGACCTTGACAATTTTGGGGGTTACTGGTTAAGTATTTTACAGAGTGGCCCTCAATGATGCTTGACCAATATTTTTCTCATGACTATGTATCAAGGGCACATCCTCTCAATCTGACATCACTGTTGATGTTGACCTTGATCATCTGCCTGAGGTAATGTTTGTCGGGTTTCTCCACCATAAAATTACTCTTTTTTTCCTCTTTCCATACTGTACCCTTAGAAAAGAAGCCACTATGAGCAGGCCACAATTAAGGAGCGAAGATTTATGCTACATCTTCTTGAGGGTGGAGTGTTTGTTGGAATTATTAGAATCTTGGAATAGATTTGTCTATTCTCCCTTCTATATTTATTTAATCATTTTATTCATTTATTTATTTAACCTATTTTATACTTTGGGCTATAATTCAATATTACTTTATTTATTTTGTTGCATAAATTGTTCCAGCTTTGGCCATTGCTGTCTCTTTCAGTTGGCTCCTATGTTCTTTTGACATAACCCATCATTGTAGTTTATTTATTTAGTTTTAATTTTTAAAAATCTTTCTACCATTTCCATACTTCTGGCACTACAAGATGCTCCAGGCTCATCTTGTATATTTCCTTTCCCTAGAATCATCTATTTTCTCCTTCTACTGGAGAACAGAGTATCAAGATGTGGGCACTAGGTGTGTGTCTTAATCCATGCAGGTTTCTATAAGAAACTACCACAGACTGAGTGAATATAAATAACAGAAATTTATTTCTCCCAGTTCTGGAGGCAAGAATTCCAAGATCAGGGCACCAGCATAATTGGATTCTGGTGAGGGATTCTTTTGGGTTGCAGACTGCTGTCTACTTATTGTATCCCCATGTGGCAGAAGAACAGAGGAGAGAGAGAGAGAGAGAGAGAGAGAGAGAGAGAGAGCGCTGTCTCAAATCTTTTTATGAAAGCCCTAATCCTATTCATGAGGGCTTTGCCCTCATGGATTAATTACCTCCCACAGACCTCACCCCCTAATGCCATCACACTGGGGGTTAGGATTTCAGCACAGATACTGAGGGGCGTGGCATAAACATTCAGTACATAGCATTGTGCCTATTGCTACCAGGGTGTTTTTGCTTCTAGGCCTTCCCAGCTGACAAAGCGAGGACAGGAATATGTGGAAATGCTTTCTTTGAACCAAAGGGGTATATGTATATTCTTATTTTTATATTTCTTTCATCACTTCCATGTGAATTTGAGTCTATGTATCTGCTGGGAGGGAGTTGCTCGGTATGTGGTTCGGTTCCCCATTTTGAGCTGGAGGCCCATTGAACACCAACTAGATGTTCTCCATTGGGTTTACACGAATGAGACAACTTAAGGCTTTCCTTTTGTTGGGCGATAATTCTCCAGAGATCTCGTGTGTTTCTCTAGAAATGCCAGCAGAGGCACTTTTTTTTCATGGATATTTGTTTCCTGCACCACAGCCTTGGAAGATACAGTGTCTTTTTCCAGAGCAAGGGCAGAGTGGTTGACTGTTCAGCATAATAAAGACAATTATTATGCTGAGGCAATAATAATTGAGGCAAAATTCAGGCAGGTTTGTTTGCAGCCCATTATAAACGGTTTGGGTCCCTAAGCTCAGGGGGCCTCAGCTGTGATGCAAACAGCCCATGTGAGCAGCAGTCATCTGAGCTACTCCACCCTGCCTCATAGCTCTTGGGGCAGGAGAAACAACACAGACATGAAGCTTATCCTGTTTTCTGTGTTGTAACAATATAATGTCAAGAAGTCTTGGGTCTTCTGTCAGCTTCTGAGAAACTGTGGCAGATTAACTTGGTAGCCTGCAAGTAGGGTAAACCTGACTCTTCACGGGTTTAGACACCTCGCCTTTTATTTAGGTTTAGCACTAGCAGTATGTTGATATTTCTCAGACAAATGTAGGTCTTTTTTGAGTTAACAATGCTAGAAAATAAATTTTGTAAATTTAAATATAAAAAGTAAATTTAAAAAATGTTTAAAAATAAAATCATGACTCATGGATAATAGAGTGAAAATTGTATTTAGCTTATAAATTAAAGAGGAAATAAGCCAGAAGTCACAATTGGTTCTAAGGAGAAGTTAAAGACAAATTTGTATGGAATAAAACAATGTGAAGATTAATTTACAAATGGACAAAAACTGGCTTCTTTCCAAGGGGGTGTGGAGTGGGGTAGTGGAGTGGAGTGAAGTCTGCTGAAGCTCCATCAGGCGGAATTTATTTGCACGTCTATAGGCAAGAATTATTTGCATTGCTATCAGCTATCCACAATTTACAGACTTGTGAAATAAGTCAAATACAGGAACAAGCACAAACTCCATAGAATCAGATAACCTGGAAAGGTGTGCTGTAAGCAATGCATAATTTTCTATTGGATACACACAGTAATCTTTTTTTGGCTTAGTCCAAAAGTCTTAAAATTTCCTTACACCAATGAAAGATACCGTAAGAATGTTTCCAAGGTGTTCATCCAATGTGGGAGAACTAAAAGAAGGACAGAAGGAGATTTTAAAAAGTAAGGCTAGACACACATACATAGAAAAGATATTAGAAGAGGTTCTAACGATCTGATCTGGGGATGGAATCTGACAGAGCAGAAGCGCATTTGTTTCAACTTCTGTTAATAGAAGATTCAGACAATGCCCTCTATTGACCACTAGGTGTTGCTAAGCAAGCATGATGACCTGTGGCAGCAGGAGAAGCAGGAGTGGCAGCGTCTAATCCATCCATGGTCTAGTTCAGCTGATTTACAAATTTGGGAAGCTCCTTGGTGGCAAAACATTTACCTAGTTCAGCGCCTGGCACATAGTAAGCATTCAATATGTATATTTCTTGAAATGAATTATTCGGGACCCACGGGGTGCTGTTACACTGTAGGCATCCAAGAAATGTGGTATGTTGCAATAAGGAATTTTTAAGACCTCTCTGGTTGTATTAGGACAAAAGGAGAAAGCATTACAAAGTAGAAGTCACTTGGTTAATTTAAAAAAAGGAGATAAATTTACCCATGAAATCAGACTAGGTAAATCTATGAACTATTTCCATTGCCTGTACAAGTACAAACATAGCAAAATGTTAGGTTGGTGAAAAAGCAATCGCGGTTCTTGCCCTTTTTTTTTTTTTTTTTTTGGTTAACCTTTTAAACCACAATTCCTTTTGCACCAACCTAATACTTGTGTAAATGCAGACCTGGCAAACTGTCCTTTTGTTTCTTTCTGTTTTGCTCAGGTGCCATCAAATGTTGATTTCCCACTTCTACTCCCCAAAAGCTTTCTAATAATTTCCAACTAATTTTGGTGCAATGAGAAACTGATGGCAAGCCGTCTATAATTTTACATAATCTACATTGGAATAAAATGAAAAGTGAAAAATAAAGGGGCAATGGCTGCTGGTTAGTTGTAGAGCTGGAAGGAAGGAGGGGAATGAACCAGGAGGCTCTTAGAAAACCCCAAGAACAGATCTTCCTGTCCCTGACTTCTCTGGTTCCTCACATGCCTTTTGTGGACATCTCTTGGTTTTGTCTGCATCGGGACCTTTCACTCTTCTACTGCTAATAGTTTATTTTACTTTGAGGGATGGGCACCTCCCCCATCAGACGATGTCCTGAGGGACCTGTCAGTTCTCGTGCTCAGGTGGCTGAGAGGTAAGCACTAAGCCAAGTAGGCCAATCAAAGTTCCGGTCCCTGGAAACTATTGTAGAGCCTGAAACCACTGACATTCTTTCAGCTCCCTGTCTCAATTAATTCTTGCTTCCGGGAATCTCACAGCTGCCCTGATTTCTGTCCTTTCAAAGATCTGGGTCGTCATGTTTCCTTTGAATCTGTGAGCCATTCCACATTCTTCTAGTAAATTCCTGTTTGCCTATATTAGCCAGAGTTGGTTTCTATTGACTGCAGCCAAAGAATGCTGACTGGTGTCATGAGGAAAGGGAACTAAGCAAAAATCTAGTCCTTGGATTACTTCTATCATCTTGAATTTATTGAAAAGGATCAGCTCTTGGGTCATAGAGGCTCTTTGAAAATGAGGAATCAGTAACATTTACGGATACTTTCTATGTTCCAGACACTTTTCTGAACATTTACAAGTATTATTTAATCTTCAGAATGACCACTTTGGATAGATGTTATTATTTTACAAATGAGAAAACAGAGGCAAAGAGTGATTAAACAGCCTGACCATTTTCAAACGGCCAGACTAACATTCTCAAAGTTTGTTGTATAGAACACTAGTTTTTTCAGAATTGTATTAGTTTCCTAGGGCTGTTGTAACAAAGTACAAAAAACTAGGTGACATAAAGCCACAGAAATTTATTATCTCACAGTTCTGAAGGTCAGAAGTGGGAAATCAGCATGGTCATGCTCTCTATGACTGTTCCAGGAAAGAACCCTTGCTTGCTTCTTCTAGCTTCAGGTGTTGGCCGGTAATCCTTGGTTTATAGATGTATCACTCCAATCTCTACCTCTGTTGTCATAGGCTGTCTTCTGTCTACATGTCTCACTCCTCTTCTTATAAGATTGCTAGTCATATTGGAGTAAGGGCCCAACTACTCCAGTATGACCTCGTTTTAACTAAATGAATTACATCTGCAAAAAAGCCTATTTCCAGGCTTTTCCAACTATTTTCAGGTCACGTCCTAAGGTTCTGAACAGTAGTTACCTTTGTTATGTTAACCAGACAGTTCTGAATTTCTCGACATTTTTATTAAACATTTCAAGGATCTCAAGAATAATTCCTAAGCAAGTTCAATTTTCACCAATAAGTTTTTCTCATTTATTTTTCTCTGTTTTTCACCATGTTTTTCTCTTTAGGAGAATGGTTTTCTTTGTAGTAATAAGAATTTGCCTTGAATAAATATTCAACCCAACTCTACGTTTAATAAGTCTCCAACATTAGCAAATAATGTTTTTTTTTTCCTCTCTGCAGTTCCTTATTCTCATCTTCCACCCCAGGGAGGGGAAGAGGGTGTGATCATGCGATTGCCAGCCCACGGGAAATTGTGAAAGGGACCTCACTATAGAAAAGCAGCCCACAACTGCCTCTGCTCTCAGAGGAGGCTGAGCTTCTGAGAGGACTTGCCTGAAAGTGGACCTGGCCGTGTGTTTGTCCATCTGACATGGAACCAAAGCGGATCAGGGAGGGCTACCTTGTGAAAAGGGTAAGTAGAAGTGCCACCTACAAGGGTGTCACTGGAGATAGGACTGGGGAGGGTTGGAGTCCAGCTTTGCACTCTCTACCTACTCATTTTAGGAATGTTTCATGCTGAACCTAATGTTTAAAGGGCGAACCAGGAGAACACTGCAGCATGTAGAATGTTCAGAGGAAGCCAGTATAGGTTCCACGGCATCCTGGTTTTTAAAGCTGAGCTATAGCTCAGGTGTCGGCACAGCTTGATCACCTCGGACTGAGAACACCAGGCTGCAGGGTCTGGAAGGTGGAGGAGGCCTAAGCAAAATCCCTCAAGATTTACATCACCCTTTTCAAGAGCCTCACATGCCTGTTGTGATAGAAGACTCAAACTCTCCTGCTGTAGAGGTTACTGGGAGAGACTATTCATTTGTTATTTAAGTTTCACTCCCCCTTTTTTTTTCAAGGGGAAAAAGAAGAAAATGATTAAAGATGAGTTGATACAATAATACCATAATCGTGGCTTGTTTCTTAGGCTTTCTTCTAAGAATTGGTGCATTTAAAAACTTTATCTTTTTTTACTGGGCTGAAAGCTCTTTCTTCATGAGTCTTAGTGAATTTATGTAATGTGCCATAAAGGTAGTAGGTAGATGCACCAATTTAAAGATTGGAAAATAGGGACACAAGTGCACTCAGAAGTGCTTTGTCTCACTGTTGCATCATCAGGAAATTGAATTTTGTTAGCGCTGTTGTTTTTTCTTATGATGGTGGGTGTGTGCCATGTCACTATTAAACTCCCCAGGATGTTGAGTTCACACACAGCGTGTTGTGAGCATCCTGTGGGCAACACCTATGTAACTCAGTACACTCACATTGATCCAAGGGAGCAAAGCATGTCAGAAATGAACTAAATTCAGTATATTCCTTCAGATGCCCAGCTTTTTAATTGAATGAATGCGTACTGTGACTCTGTGTTAGGCTGTTCGTTGGTGTGGCATTTTATCCCAAATGTTCTATGTATGGGGAGATTAAACAGCACCTATTGCTGCCTGATTCTGTCTTGATTTAAAGCTGGAAGGAACCTTAGATCATCTGGCCTCATTCCCTCATTAACAGAAGAGGAAATTGAGAGCCGGAAGCTCTCATGTGTCCAAGGTCACATGGCTGTGACAGAATTGGGAGCAGAAACCCACTCTCTTGAGTCCCAGGTTCCTGACTTGTGGCATTGAGCTCTATCTGGAACACCAGGGTTTTCTTAGAGTAAATTTAATCTAAGTTAAGGTTTGTAATGCACATATGGTAGTGAAGAGTACGAGGGGATGCTGGAGAATAAATGAGCCCTGAGCTGATATTCTCTCTAGTTGGCCATATTTTGAAACATCCTTTGAAAAGCACACACATATGTACGCAGAGGCATATGTAGATTCTTTGCAATGGGCACCAATACTCTTTTTGAGAACCAATAATATTTATTGGTCGATGTATGTATTTCTTTCCTGATCACTTGGGCTAGTGTCCTGAGAAGAGTAGGTGAAAGGAAACATTTTCTGCAAAGTTCTCTTTTTCTTAAGCAATTTAAACATCTTGTAATAAAATTGCTGTTATTAAATTTGTGTATGCATATTTTACACTCTATACATTATTTAAAATTTTAGAAGAGTAAATCTCTAATAAGTGAGGCTGCCCCACTAGAAAAAAGTTAGGGTTGTCAAGACTTAAATTAATAAAGAGTCTTTACTCAGTTAGAGTAATTCTTTCAGATAATGGCTTGTACAAGCCAATCTAGAAAATGTACCTAGAAAAAAACATGGTGAAATTTTATATTGATATTTCCACAATTTTCATTTTCCGTAATTTTCATGTCTTCCATTTACATCTTCCGTAATTTTTGCATTTTTCTCTAGGAACTTTTGAACACTCTTTGTTTTACTATATTAAGATTCCTTAATTTGTCGTTTTAAAGAAATGCTTGGTTGGCTGCATATTCCCTTTGTTGGCTTCAGAACTGCACCTGAAACCAGAATTTCCCAGTAAGGTGCTGAAATTCTTAACTTCTTTAGATGTTAAGTTTCTTTCAGATACTTCAGATATGTGGGTTAAAAACTATAAATGTTTGGAACCTAGCACACAGTAAGTGCTACATAAGTGACAATGATTATTAGTATCGGTGTTGATATACACTTCAACAGACAGGTGTCCTCTCCTAGATTTTCATGGGGATATATACTGGTTCCTGGGTTGGTTGCCAAATTAGTAGTGAAGAAAAGACCAAGAAAATCTTTCTCTGACAAATCTGTGAGAATCCTTGACTATGGTTTTTGATGTTAGAGCATGACAGGCAATAATATATAAATCTCCCTCCATTTACCATTTTTTCTTATGCAGTTTCAAATACCTGGGTGGTAATAAAGAATATCTTTCTCCTTATTCTTGTTTTATGAAGTAATTTTATTGGAGATAAAGACGTCTTGGGTGGAAAAAAAATGCAACATTAAAAAATTCTGGTCCAAGGATGTTGTCACGTCAGAAATCTTGAGGTCAGGAGTCAATGACATGGACTCTAAAATGTTTCTGCTTTTCTTCTGGGAAAGATGACTGTCCACATTTCATAATTAATGTTTCCTCCATTGCCTCATGTCTAAAACCTTTAAATAGAAAGTATAGTTAAGAGAAAGAGGAAAAATACACGATTCTGTCATTTTGCAACTTTTTCATTCTAAATAAGACCCAGCATTCTTTGCTCAGAGTCTTGCCATTTTTGATGCGTCTACCATGTAGCAACCAGTGGCTACAAGAGCATGATCTCATTCAATCCTAACCTCCCTATGCAGTAGTATCCTTATCCCCAACTGACAGATGAGAAAACGGAGGCTCAGAATGACATGCCCACAGTCAAGCAACTGGGCAGAGGATGACCTGGGATTCAAACCCCGGCTTGTGGAACAGCAAAGCCCACTGTCTCGTTGATTCTATGCAGCATTCTGAAAGGCAGGCTTACCCACACTGGCAAAAGAGAGACAGATGAACTTACCAAAGTCAGAATGGGGCCTGGACAAATGGTGTTATGCGTAAGATTTGGTGTTGTGACCTCAACTTCCTTTTCTCTCTGATTAGGGATTACTGCCAGCCAATAAACATAAACATCTGTTGGGGGTCCTTGCAAACATAGTACAGATTTGGATAGGGTGATAATCAGAGCTTCAGAAAGAGAGAGGAAGAGGTTACACAATCAATAACCTGGACTCCACCAAGTCATGTCCCAAACCAACCTCATTCCTAGAGGTTTATGAAGCAAACTGTTTTTGACAGTTTGACAAGTCCAAGAGGCACTTCACGCAGCAGGACTGACCCAAAAAGTGGCTCAGAGATTCAGGTGTCCTCTAAGGCTGGGAGAAAGCACAGGGGCCAGGGTGCCCAAGCACAAGTGGCTTGGGCAGGAAATAAAAAGGCCTGCAGAGAGCTGTGGTAGAAGGAGGAGAGTCTGGGGTGCAAAAGGGAACCAGAGTCAGGGTTCTCGGCCCAGGACTTCTTTCACATGGCTACTTTGACTTCCAGACACAATATCATGAAATAATCCCCAGCGATTTGCACCCATTGATTCACCATCGTCATAATAAGCTAACACCTGTGGTGCTTACCTCTCAGCAGGGATAGATCTAAGCATGTACTGCATTAATGCACGTGGTACTTATAAGCACCCTGCAAAGTGGGTACAACTATTAGCCTTACTGGACAGATGAGAACACTAAGGTGCAGGGAGGGAAACAGACTCCCCTAGAGTCACACAGCTGTTAAGTGGCAGAGCTGGACTGGAACCTAGCAGTGTGGCCCCAGTGTCACAGATCCTAACCACGTTACATGTGGCCCTCATGGGCTTGTCTTGCAGTGATTTTCTTTTTCACAACACTGTTGCTGTGATGCATGGTATCCAGAAGAGCCTTATGCCAGAAGAATTTTATAGAATTGCCCTACAAAGCTGTTAATCTTAGCTGTTGATGTAGTAACTACATTTGATCACCTGCTACATGCTAGTCTTGGTGTTAAGCCCTTTAAGTATATTATTTAATCTTTATAACAGTGGGAAATAGATAGAATATTCTCTTCGTTTTACAGGTGAGGAGACTAATGTTTGGAAAAATTAAGTAACTTGCCTACAGTCACACAGCACAGATGAGGTAAAGCTGAGATTTGAACCTAAATTCCTAAGATGCCAGAAATCAGGCTGTTAAACATTCAGTGCCATTTCTCTATTTCTTACCTAGTATGTTTTTATTGTGAAATTATCCAACCTGGAAGTTTTTATTAATGTAAAGAACATACTACTGAGTAGATTTGTTTCCCTGCCTTCAAAGAATTTAAATAAGCACCGGATGACCATTTATCTGTGATGTTATACAAGGGATTTCATGGGTCAGGCTGGAAAACTAGAAGAAATGATTTATGATGCAGTGGAAGTAAGGACTTAATTTAATGCAGCACCCAGCTCAAAATACACGCCCCATGAGTGTGGGAGAATGGATGATACTAACTCACAGTTCTGCTTTAGTTAGATACGTACTTTTGCCCGTAATGCAATTTTCCTTTAAATTCCAGCTATACGTCAACATCCGAAAAGAGAAGTTTGAGGGAAAGGAGAAGTTAAAGGTGGTGTGGGTTGTAAACACTAAAATAAAGTTGCTCCAACCGTCAGTAGTGAGCTGTGGCTTCCTTCAGTGTAGCTGTACAGACACAGGAAGGCATGATCCACTCCATGCACTCATCACACTGAACTGGAGCTGCTGAATAGGGTCACTGTCTTCCCCACCCTGTGAGACTCAACCATTTGAGAGCAGAGATTATCTTATTCGTTTTTACATCCCAATACCCAGGCCAGTGTCTGTAGCATAGCAGCTGCGCTATCATTCTTTACTGAATTAATTTGTCTCCAGGAAAGAAACTTGCCTAAAATAGACTCATAGGACCCAAGGAATCAGGGGTCCATATTATAGCAATTTTTAATGCATTAAAAAAATTCCCAGTGGGGTATTCATGTTTAGATGATGATGTTAAATATGTTTTTAAGATTTATTTATTTTTGGCTTACTGGTGAAAGGCAAGAGTTGGCAGGGAAATCTGGAAATTGAAACCTAAAGAATAGTAGGGTCAACAGGCTTTGGGGAATAAATATGTAGAATCTGAGAGTTGAAAGAAATGTTAAGTATTGAAATAACTATTTAATTGAACTTCCCATCTGTGGCCTGCTTTTTACCCGCTATTCTGTTACCAAGTATGTTTGAATGCCTCTTGAGTCAGGGAGCTCACTAATTTAACTTTCTCCCTTAAGTTATGCAGCGAACTGTTTTTTTCTAAAACATCCATAGATTGGGACTTCAATCTATGACAATATTTCACACCTTTGAGGACAGTCCTTATCTACTCTGCCTGTCTCTTTTTGGACTAAAACCTAGCCAATTCCTTCAACTATTTCCCAAGAGAGATGCCATCTTATCTCTTTTGAACAGGCTCTGGCTTATCAGCAGCTTTGAGGTTTCCTGAACTCAATATCATTCTCCAAGTACACCTGATAAGCACAGAATTACAGGGAATAGGTGGTACTGATTGAGTGCTGACTATATTCTAGACACTGCCCTAAGCAATTTACCTGGGTTACTTAATCTCTCCATAACCCTAAGAAATGGATGGTCATGTTATCCCCATTTGCCAGATGTTGACAATGAGGTATAAAAACCTGCTCAAGGTCACATTGCTGGGACGTGACAGAGCTGGGATTTGAGCCTGGACCATCCAGCTCCAGGGTCCGCGGTCGCCTATTGGTTATGCTCCATTTAAAGTGAGACTATTACTTTCCTCACTTTAGATCTTATGCTTCTATTTATGTAGCCTACAATGACTTCAGTTTTTTTTGACAGCCCACATCAAACTGGTGACTCATAGAGCTCCTTTTATTATGCCCATTTCCCCAAATCTTCACCAATTAATACATGTTATAAATCTTACAAAAAGTCTTATTAAAGAAAAGGATTATATCTTATTTAATTTTAATATGCATTTCTTTGAAGGCTGTCGAAGCAGTACATTTTTATGTTTATTGGGCCTGAGCATTTTTCTTTTGAAATGGCTGGTTTATATTGTTTGCCCACTTAGAAAATTGGCAATGTTTGTATTTCTTATTGATTCTAAAGATTTTTTAAAAAAAATATTAAGGATATTAACCTTTAATTATATAATAATATATTACAAATTTCCACATATTTTTATTTGCAGGTTTTTTTAAATGTACTGAAATTCAAGTTTTTATATGGTGATATATCTGGTCCTTTAAGATATCTTCTTTTGCTGTCATGCAATGTCAGACACTTATGCACTAAATTGTACTAGTTCCCTGATGATGAACAGTTATTCACTGGGAACCTTTAATAAATCTGACTCAGCATCTAAAACACACCTGTTGTGACAAATAATTGGATAAGTTTGGGTCTATATTGGGAAAAAACAGACAGATGCTCTGCATATATACATATATATTATTAAAACCTTATATTTTATGATTATATAAAATCATAATCATGTGATTTTTATGAGCTTATATATAGAGGTAGCTAGGTTGCCTGGAAAAATTGATTTAGATTCCAGAATTATGCAAGAACCAAAATAATGATGGCATCTGAGGGGACATAGAAAGAGCATAAAATTGGGAATCAGGAGGCCTGGATTCTAGTTCCAGTTCCACATGTGTTGGTCAGGTGTACTTAGCCCTGGACATTCCATGATCACACTTCCAGGTTTGCTCTTGGGTAAGTACAAGGAGGGTTGGGGAGAGAAAGTGACAAATGTAGGGATCACTGAGAGGAGGTGCTACCAGATTACTGCAGTGAGAAACTGGTGGCTGCAGCAATGGCTGGGGAGAGAGAGATCACCCATAATTCCATCATCTTGCCTTAACTAACCGCTACCAAATCTGGAAGAAAATTTTCCATTTTATAAGCAGTCTGATTTCTTTTGTTTTACAGAGTATCAGTCTCCTAAATGCACATAAAGACCCTGAATCCCAAATGACGTATCCTCCTCTAAGTGAGGTGACAGCTCCCTGAGGCTACATTTGAATTAGGAAAGCACAAATACCTTTCAAACAGTTGGCTCTGGAGTAGCTTTACTTTAATTGTCTAAGGAAGGAATGCAGTTCTGGCTGACCTCTCCCAGTTTATCCCAATTCCAAGGTCAAAAGCCCTGAGTGATTGTGGCAGTTATTAATCTTTGATAGGCCTGAGGTAGAATATAAAATTTTAGATTCGAAAGGCATTTTAGCCACCATTTGTAATTTTCAGTTATTTTAATTTTTTATTAAATAGACTTGTCTCTATATTTCCCTAAAATTATATCCCAAACTTAGTACATAGTAGTGTCATGTGTTGTTCATCTATTTATTGATTTTTCCCAATTATTTTGAAAAATTTCAAACCCACAGAGAAATGGGAAAACAGTATGACTATCTGTAAACTCTTTACCTAGACTAACCAATTGTGAACGACTGGCCATATTTGCTTCATCACTCCCTATCTCTATATTTCTGTATAAATAAACACATATATTTTTATGCTGAAATATTTGAGAATAACTTTCAGACATCATGCTACCTTACTCCTAAATACTTCAACGTATATCTTCTAAGAATTAGGACATTCTCCAGTTTTCCCATTTCATGTACCATTTTGCACTCCTGCTGGTGTGGGCGTTCCTGTTATCATCCTTGCCTAGTCTTGCGCTTCTCAATCTTTTTAAATTATAGGTATTCTAATGGGTGTGCAGAGGTATCTCACTGGTTTTAATCTGCATTTTTATGATGAATAATGATGTTGAACCCTTTCTCATTGGCTTTCTAGATAACCTCTTGAATGAAACGTCTCTTGCAGTCTTTCGCCCATTTAAAAAATAGATTGTTTGTATTTTTCTTATTTATTTGCAGGAGCTCTTTCAGTTCTGGATATGAGTTCCTCTCAGATAGATGTAGAACAGAAAGATATTTAATTGAAACTATTTCATGTGTTGGCATAATGTCTGACCTTGCCCATTTTTTAAAAACGGGGAAATAACCTAGTGGTAGTATGGATAGTTATTCTGCCTGTGCAGAAAAGAGATAGTGTGTTTTAATTTAAAAAATATTTGTTTTTAGTAACTAAATGAAAGGAAACACTTGGACAAGCAAGATGATAGTCCCACAAGTATTTATCTTTGCATAAATAGACTTCCTTTTGGGTAACTGGACTTTTATATATAGGCTCTTTCGTATTTTAAGATAAGCAGCAGAATTTGCTGGGAACTGGATGATAATTCTATTTTGCAGTAGTCATGACAGGGTAATCTCATGGGTCCAATGATGAGAGGCAAAGAACCCTGTTTTCTTCCTTTTTCCAAAGCCCTGCCAAAATCTAGACAAGAAAGAGAGACTTCCTTGATCTAGGCAGAATGGTTAATTTATTGCTATAGGGGCAGTTGACATTAACCCCAACTGAAAACTTTTTCAGTAAATGTTTTCCTAAAAGCTGTATCGACATGGAGACCAACACTCTGACATAAAAGACCACTTTGCAAAGGATTTTTGTACAACTCAGTCTGGCATACAAGGCTGTTGAGTTTCTTCTTGACATTTACTTTCAGATAAAAATATGATTAGACCACAGAATGAAAGTTACTACAGCTAGCATGCCACAATCTATGTATAGCCTCCACGCCCATGGTAAACATACCGTGTTTCCCCGAAAATAGGACCTACCCCGAAAATAAGCCCCATTTAAGATCATCAGCCAGACGGATGCATGTAGTACATTATGATGAGATTCCAGAAGAAGATGACATGACTGTATTTGAATAAATAAGACATCCCCTGAAAATAAGCCCTAATGGAACAAAAATTAATATAAGACCCTGTCTTATTTTCGGGGAAACATGGTAGCTATTGGATCATGAGACTCTGCCGATGAGTCCAGCCTCAGGTATCAGCTACTATTCAGTCTGAGTTGGCACCTGAGATGGAATCTATTTGTCATCCCTGAGTTGAACTGAATATAATGAACAGGTTTGGGAGCAGAAAATAAGCCCCAGAAAGCCAGCCTGAAATACGCAAGGAGAGTTGAGGTTCATACTATATTCCCTTGGTAGTGGCCCATGAGAGGCGTATGGGCTGATTATAGATGTGTGTACAGTTTATCTTATAAGCCATTTAAGTTCCAGAAGAATTGCTGTCCCCTTCTCCCCTGAAAGCTGCTTTCCTAGCACCCTGGTCACACAAACATGGGTCACCTGCATCCACACTGGCCAGCACTAGCCTTTTTACCAAGTCCTACTCCATCTATAGAACAGTTTTAGAAAATAGTGTTACATGGCTCTTTTTGTTGTCATTACAGGGGAGTGTGTTCAACACCTGGAAACCCATGTGGGTTGTATTGTTAGAAGATGGAATTGAATTCTATAAGAAGAAGAGTGACAACAGCCCCAAAGGAATGATCCCCCTGAAAGGAAGTGCTCTGACTAGCCCTTGTCAGGACTTCGGCAAAAGGATGGTGAGTTGATAAGATGAGCCGCAATGAATGCCTTGTCAGGCACTGACCTGTGAGCCTGTGCAAGGCCCACAGGGTGAATGGTTCCCCTGGGCCAGTCCCTCTCACCAGCACCCACACTCCACCATGGGCATTTGGGTCTCTCTTGGCCAAGCACTTCCAGAACAGGGTGGGATCAACTGCTGTGCTTTGTAAGGGGCCTGAGCCCCTTGAAAGGAATTATTCCTAATGGGATGTGTTTCGATTTTTAGTTTGTGTTTAAGATCACTACGACCAAACAGCAGGACCACTTCTTCCAGGCAGCCTTCCTAGAAGAGAGAGACTGCTGGATTCGGGACATCAAGAAGGCTATTAAATGCATTGAAGGAGGCCAGAAGTTTGCTAGAAAATCCACCAGGAGATCCATTCGACTGCCAGAAACCGTTGACTTAGGGTGATTTTTCTCTGTTTGCTTCCTTTCACCCCTTTCTCTTTCCCCCTCCTTTTGATGAAATCTCACATCAGACCCTGCTCCAAGGTTTGCTTTGGTCATCTCTGAAGGTTGTAATCACTCTTCCAGGTTGATACCGGTACTTGGTGTACTAAGACGTTTACCTGAATCTGAAAGAGTGATCATGGTTTCCCCAAAGCCTAGCAGCTGAAGAGAGGAATCTAATAGAGTATACATTCTCTCATTTTGGGAAACCTTGGCAGAGAGAGAAAGAGAGCCAGAGAGATAATGAGAGAGATAGAGAAAACTTATTGTACTTAGGAAGCAGCCATAACAAGCTAGTCTTGAAAGAAAGCTTCAGGATCCCTAGGGAGGGAGGAAAAAGCAGGGGCTATGCAACCAAGTACGTGAAGTTTCAAGTTCAAAGCACACATTCACACAATCAGCATGAACCAGCAAGGTGAATACCCATCCTGGGTGGAAGCCATTTATGCCCTGACCTGGTTTAACATCCTCTGACGTTGGCTGGCTTGGAATTGCAGGGATGGTTGTTGTCTAAAGGTTGTTAGAGGCTCACAGCTAAATTCTGTCCCTGAGAGGGGTTGGGAATAGGGTTCCTTCCTTCCTGCACATTTCACACCTCCTATCACATGAGCCCTTTTCTCTGGGAGTCTCTGCTTCCTGATGGTTTTGTTTTTATGTTGAGCATACCCTGAAACAGGAGACATACCAAGAAGAATTCCATATTGGCTGCTTTAAAATGCCCAACAAAGATTCTGTTTATATAATAGGGGGCAGGGGGCTCCTGAGGGGGACTGAAAAAACCCCCTTCCACAAGCCTAACACAGGACTTGTAATGTCACAGGAGTTTGAGAAAGTTTGTTCATTGAGTTTGGTAAAAGCTTTTCTCACCAGGGAAGCTTTTTGGTAAATACCCCAGAGGAAGCACCTGGTCTAGCTACAGATGCTGCCTGGGGTTGTTAAGTGACCACATTTCTGGTCATGAGAGCTGAGTGGCAATAATGCTTGTGCTACTTGGAGCCACAGGATGCACGAAAATGGCTTTCTGTTTGGTTGTTTACAATTTCTCAGATCAGGTTCACTTCAGTGTATTACTTCAAGGACAAAAAATGAGACTTTCTCACTATTTTGTCTTGTCTCTTACACTTCTTAGAATAAGAGATAAGTTTACCCACAATGTTCACTTTCTTGGAGGCAAATGCCTACACCAGATGGTCTCTTGAAGGACACTTAAAGAACTGGAACATGAGGATTGAGGAAAATTAAAGATCTAGAATGCGTATGGAAAGTTGGCCCTGAGAACCTTTAATATTTGCCACCTAACTGGGGGCAACTCAGGTACTAGGAGTTAAATCAACAAAGAGCTTAATGAATTTAAGAAGTAATAATGACCTTCCTAGTACATCTTGTTGAATGCTGTGCAGGCCACTGAGTCACGCAAATAACTCTGCCCTTTAGTTACTTAAGATCTAGTGGAGATGAGGCGCAGGGGCCACCTGGGGAGGGCGAACATTGTGCTCATGGCCTGCCTTTCCAAGGTGGACTCGCGGAGAGGCCTTTCCATTCTGAAATGACTCATCTGTCTTTTTCCATCTCTGTGCAGTGCTTTGTATCTGTCCATGAAAGACACCGAAAAAGGAATAAAAGAACTAAACCTAGAGAAGGACAAGAAGATTTTTAATCACTGCTTCACAGGTAAAAGATCTTGCAAGTCTGAAAGGGGGCAGCTGGGGAAGGTGATCCAGAGTTCTGGCTTAGCCTTATGTGTGGGGTGTGGGGTGTGGAGCATGGCGGGTGGGCGGAGTCATAGAATTGCAGGCTAGTGAGCATGAGAATTGAATGTCCCCAGCGTGGAAACAGAAAGAATAGAATAGAACTTTGTTGTCCAAGATATAGTTTTGGAAATTCTAATCAAAGCGTCATTCCTGCCCCCCCCCCCCCGATAAATACCCTTATGTTAAAATAGACACAGAGTTGAATGAAATGATGAACAGGAATCACAATATGCAATGTAAAACTTAAGTGACAATAGTGATGTCTGAGGCTGCACAAGGTCAGGCATTAAGTGTTCGGAGTTTAGGGAGATGATGTAATGGTTATAAACGTATTTTGGAGCCAGACTGCCTTAGTTCAAATCCTGGCTCTGCAACATGTTAGCTGTAAAACCTCAGTCCAATAACTTAGCCTCTCTGTGCTTCAGTTTCCTTGCTTATAAAATGGGGATAGTCATAGCACGTGTACTTTATAGGCTTGCTGTAATGTGCTTAGAACAGCGCCTGGCACACGTTACAACTACGTACTACGTATATGACGCCAGCTCTCAATGTGGTGTACAGTTAAGAGGTCACAAATTTGCACAGTCACTTCTGTGAGTTCAGAAGAGCTTAGGGGGTTATTGGGATGAACAGAAGGTGGTGCCTGAGTTTGACCGTGAAAGTTAGTGAGAGTCTCATTAAGTATTTGTGGGAAGGAATTCTGACGAGGAGGCTGAACAGAGGATGGGGAGGCAAGGTTGTGGGACATTCATGCAGGAAAAGAAAAGGACCAGCCTAGTAGGGCTGGTCGTTCGTTAGGGGGCAAAATGGGACGTATAGTATGGAACTAGGTTTGTCTAATGCCAGGCATAGCTTACTTACAGTGACAGGAGAGGTCAAGGGAGGAAAACTCTGAGAAGGGACAACAGATGTCGAATCCAGTCAATAGATAATACATGAAAATAGTGGAGAGGTAGTGAGCTGGGGTAACAGGGTAGAATCCCATGGGAATGCAGCATCAGGGCATTAAGGCATTAAGGCAGTAGCCCATGAACATCAGAAAAGACGGGGCTAAGATTTGGAATCAAGATACTAGCCCTGGGCAGTGGTAAGGAAAACTGGCAAGAGCAAGGCAGAGCCCTAACTCTAGCAGGATGAGGTCACCAAGACAGAGCCTTGGACAAAGGGAACAAGGCAGGGGGTGGGGATGGGATGCCTGATGTAGATCTGGGCACAAGGACCAAGCCAGACTTACTTCCTGTGTAACATGTTACTGAGTCCCAGAGTACTGGGCTGGAACTTCTGAAGTCCTTCCCATCGAAGGTCAGGGTGGATTCTAGAAATTCAGGTGGGGTCAAGCCTTCATGTAAGAGTCAAGTGGTGTAGAGCAGAGACTGGAACCCAGGCACTGCTGACATGTGGTGAAGGACCTTGAATATCGGGAGACTAGACTTCAGCACGCTTAGCTGAACAAGTGTGAAATCTGGGGTTACAACACTTAACTGAAAGCCCATTGCAGGTGTAATTCAGGCCTAAGGTCACCTAAACTCTCTGAGCCTTAATTTTCTCATTCTTAAAATGCGATCTGCAGTTACTGCCTTATCTCTTTTATGGGGTCTCTGTGAAGATTAAAAGTAGAAGTGCAGTATTAATTAGTTTATCCTTCTAGAGAAAGGGAAATCGGCAAAAACCTTTCACATATGAAATTCATGGGAGGCTCACTAAACATCTGTTCTCACTCCTGTTTCAAGGATGGCATATCCTACCACTCTCTTGGATGACCTGGGATTCGCTGCCTGTTATGTTGGCTCCCTGGTTGATTATATTTGTAAAGAAAGAATACATTGTTTTTAATACAAAGCTTTGTTGTAGCCTGCTAATAATCCAATTGATGGGTCAGTTTTATTTTATTCTCTTTGCAATCCTCTCTTGAGGCAGAAAGTTGATTAAATGACTTCTCAAGTTCCCTGCTAGACACTGCAAAAAACGTGTGACATTCATTACAAGTGTTATCATCACATTTTAATTTAGGACATACACAACAAACCATGTTATTTCCTGATTAAAAACTTGCAAAGGTCCCTCACTGCCAAATTTCTTGATGTGCTACCAAAGCTCTCCCTGCTCACTCTGTGCCCTCCTTTTGCCTCACTCTTGTCTCCTTTTGCCTTCTTGCCACCAAATCCTCCCCCTGCCCTCCAAGTGGGCTGCTTCAGGCATGTGTGTGTCTTTTCACACTGCTGCCCCTTCAGCCTGTACTGGTTCCTCTCAGCCTCTGTCTCATGTGCTTGGCAAACATCTACTCATTTTTGGAACCTGGGCCCAGTGTCACTTCCTCCATAAAGCTTTTCCTGACAGTGCCCTCACAGCTCCCTCCCCCCGCTTCCACATATTCCTGCGGATTTGACCCAGTAGCTCCACTGTATTGACCCATAGCACAGCAGTTGTTACAACCATTACTTATCACCCATCTCTCCTTTTTAGATTCCCTGAGTGAGTCCCTCCAATACCCACTGCAGTAATTAGCACCTACTAGGTGCTCAGTAAATGTTTGTTAATAGAATAAATGAGTGGGTTAGTAAAAACTATTTCTTTGATGCATGCATTCATTGCTCCTTAAAGAACATGGAAATTTTTTCCCCCCTAAACCTTTATTTGGTTCTTTTGTTTCCAGGTGCCTATACCATTGATTTTATTTTTCTTTCTTGGAGTAACAGGGACAATGTGACAAGTCAGACCCATGTGTGCTCTAGAGCTCTCCAGATGGGACTGTCAGTGGTTTGTTCTTTCATTAGGAGAATTAACCTTTCCTCTGGTGGTTCCATCCAGGAAACTGTGTCATCGACTGGCTGATTTCCAATCAGTCTGTTCGGAACCGCCAGGAGGGTCTCGTGATTGCCTCGTCACTGCTCAATGAAGGGTACCTGCAGCCCGCTGGAGATCTGTCCAAGAGCGCAGTGGACGGAACGGCGGACAATCCTTTCCTGGACAACCCTGATGCCTTCTACTACTTTGTAAGCGAGAAAAGCTACCTGTCTACTCTTCCCGTAATAAGGACTGCCCTGGGCAGGTTCTAGGGGGTGATTTCAGTTCATGTGCACATATGGTAAACAAAGACCCAGCCCTATAGAGAGTTCTTAGCTATTCCTGACTTGACAGCTCTCCCCCTCCTCAATGTCTGCCACATTCAAGCGAATCAGTTTAAAGGAAACTATTGTTTACTTTACTACAAAGCAAACTATAAAGCTATAGTTTTCTTTAAGTGGACTCTTAAAATTTTACTATGTCTATCCTTATTCTAAGCAATAATTCATTTATAAAAACCTAGTAGGCTCTAGTGCATGCTGGGCACTCATCTACACAAAAAAGATACAGCAGTTAAAAAACAAACAAAAAAAACCCCACCATATGCAGAAATTGCAGCCATCACAGAGCTTTCTTTCTAGAGGGAGATCCATAAAAATCATAATATGCACGTTGTATTTTTTCAAATATACGTTAAAAATGTTTAATACAAAATATTTTCATCCACATCCCCTGCCTGAATCATCTTGTATACCTATCACCTTATGTTTGCCACAGATTGGAAAACACTATATTACATAACACGGAACTAATCTTGGGCCATTTCAGAAATCCTGCCACTGTGGATTTCTAGGGGGATTTTGACAGTTTTATTTCTGTTTGGGGTCACAGCACAAAAGTTAGGAAGCTACTTAAGAGAACCAACCTTTTCACACAAATGATATGACTGTCCCTGAGTTTCATATCACTTTGGGGGAAGTTCCACTCTCAGTATTTTTTTTAGATTTCTAATTTGGTTGTTTGTAACCATTTAAATATGGGATTCCAAAAATACCCATCACAGTGGCTCCTCTTCCTCTGCATTATTCATTACTTGCTTATAGTTGAGCAAGTTCCAGTTCCTTCTTGGTCTTCTCAAGGTGGAAGGGGATGAGTGGCAGATGTCACAATTAAGATCATGTTGTGACGTGTCTTATAAATTAGTCAACTCTACTTTCAAGGACGTGGTTATCAGGTCCCAAGAGAAGGAAGGCTTTGAAGGAAGAAATATGCTTAGCTAGACTTGGAATATATTTTGGGGGACCCAAGAAAATGAAAGGACATTGACAAGATCACATGAGAGGAAACAAGAGAAGAAGAGTGTCTAGAAACAAAATAAAAAGGGAGGAGAAATGAGCTTACCAAGAATAGCCTTTAAAGTTCAGGTTAGGATATGAACCATAAGGAGAGGAGAAGAAGTAGGCAGAGGGCTGAGCAAGTAGGAGATAGTATAAGTAGCAATACACCTAAGACTGGTACAGTAAACTTGCTGTTTCTTTGCTCATAGCCAGACAGTGGGTTCTTCTGCGAAGAGAATTCCAGTGATGATGATGTCATTCTGAAAGAAGAATTCAGAGGGGTCATTATCAAGCAGGGATGTTTACTGAAACAGGTGAGTGGCCACCACTATTCCCTTTTAACCTTTCCCCCTCACCAGGTCCTTTTTATTTCTAATCACCAAATGGTGATTTCATTTGGCTAATAATCAACTAGCAAATGTAACCCACAGAGTGAAAGATGGACAAATAGCTAAGTAGATGATCAAAGTGGCATTAGGTCAGGAGGATTGAGGCAGGCAGGGTAGAAGATAGACTTTGAAAAAAGGAAACTTCTCTTTTATCAATATCATGGGAAAAATAGATGTTTCAAGAAAAGTATTGACCTTTAAATTAGCTGGAGGAAATCACCTGTTAAGAGATGCTATGCAAAAGGCAGAGATATTTCATAATAAAAATCCTTCCATTTGCCTATCCCTCCTCCCTACAAAGTAACTGGAAAACAGGAATAGCCCATATCCAAAAAAGGAACATTATATACCGTTGAGAACAAGGAAGTGCCATTCCAGATTGTGGATAGTACATGATGAGACCAAATCCATGGCATGCCTGAGGCTAACTCTGCAGAAGCAGAAGCAAACAAAGGTCAAATCTAGTTGGAGGGTATGGACTCAGTTCTGGGAGGAAGTCATGTGCAATTACCAGGTATCCACAGGTACAAGCAACTGTCAGTCTGGGAGGCAAGGGCTAGAGTGAGCTGAAGAGCTGTAGTTAGTTACCAGGTGCCAAGGCATGAGATGCCAAGAGGTAAGAAAATACGGGGGCTGGAACTGAGTGAGGAAGCTAGAGTCAGCACCTGGTAGAGGAAGAAGCAGCAGAAAGATATGGGAATATTCAGGGTGAAGCAAACTGATACCAGCACATGGTGTCACAGAAACCAAAGCTGCTTTATGAGGCCAAGGATTTGCCTTTTTGTTTGTGCTGTGAGCTGTCTTAAAGGCACTGCTCAGTATATAACAGAGAGAGCCTGGTCACTGTAAGGAGATTTTCATGCTCTGTCTATAGGCCCCTTGGGACTGAGAGATTTAACTTACCTCATGAACTTTCAAGGTGAAAAAGAGAGAACCAACATTAAGCATATATTTACATTTAAAAAAGGAATTTGGGCTACTTGAGATTAGGTATAGGTATGAATTTTGAGTTTCACTAGGAGAAGTGGGCATTAGTGTGGAAAATTTACCTTAACATCAGGTCTTGAGAGAATAGGGTCCTAAGAATTAATATAGTAAGGATTTAGAAAAAATTCACAGCGTATTCTAATAACTTTTATGGCAGGGTGACCACTGATTAGATTAAAGGAAAAGCATAGGAGCAGGGCCAGCCTTATATAGGCAAGGCTCTGGCAGTTGCCCATGGGCAGAGTTTGCACATTGCTGGCTTCCTCGTTGGTTCTGCCAAGCCTTCCTACATTCCTGCCTCTTGATTGCAGATGCTGGAAGGTAGCTGTTAAGAGTAGCTTGGGAGGGAATTTCATTTTCTTATGTTGTTGATTCCTTCTATAATTATATATTGTTATCAGCCATTTATAACTTTTCTTACATTAGTTGATCTGACAAGCTCTAGTCTAGAGTAGAGCCCTGAGAAAACTGAACATGAAGGTTGAAACAGGGTGAACAAAGTCTGGACTGGCATGGCGTCATGTCTGAGCAAAGCACTCCAAAGGAGACCCTGGCTGTTCAAAAGTTAGCTGAGGGTAATTAATTGGTACCTGAGTGTGTGTTGAAGGTAACAGGGACTAGAAGTAGGCTTGCTTCTGTGTTTTCTTATGCCTTCCTTTACTTGACTTTTGATAGTTACAATTTAGCCTGAGCTAGCCCAGTTGGTGTACATTTTAATTCTCCAGGGATCTGTTAAAATTGCACTCTAGAACAATTATAGCAGAGTCATTGAATGTTATAGCTCCCCAAGCGATTTTGATGTGTGACCAAGGTTGAGAACCACAAAGCCTTTTTCTTGAAAGCTGATTATTCCTATGATCAAGATACCACTGTTTAAATAGTCATAGAATTCAAAGGAAATGGAAATGTATGTGCATTCAGGAATTTTGTTCTTTTAGAATATTCTTTCCTTTCACTTTTTCGGGGAAAAGATGAGGGAGGAAACAAAAACCTCTTTTATTCAGCCCCCTTGAATTTCCCAATCTTTTAGCTTAGTGCTTTATAACCCTGGTTCATATCAGAGTCATCTGAGGGAATTTTTAAAAATGCCCTCTTTAGATGCCACAAAACTAAACCACCCTGTGTCTACTGCTGAGAGTTAGCCACAGTTAACCTGTGTAGGAAGCTTATCATGAAAAAAGACACCTGTGTTCCACACCCTACAGGTGGGAAGTAGCTGTGTCCAACTGGAGATTGGTCCCCACCCCTTCCCCTTTCTTCTCCCCACTTCTCTCATCCCAGAGGAAATAATTCTACTTGGGGGACGTAGCAAGTTTGAGGATAAATGATACTTGATTATATTCAATATAATCCTTTTTTATATAATTCATTCTATTATGACAATGAATGAAGTATTTGGTTTTTCAACTACATCTAGATTCTTTGGTGGGGAAGGACAATGTGTTATATGTATATTTCTCATATCTGCTGCAGAGTTTAGCATTCTTCTTGGTCTATAATAGGCAATAAACATTTGTGCCGTGATTTAAATCAAATATAAGTAGATGACTTTGACAGACCAGCAACAATTCTTGGAAACCTCAGGCATGCATTCATTCCTTAAGATCCCTCAGGAAATACTCATTAAATGTAAGATGGCCAGATACCCCTTACTGACATCAAACTCTTCAGTGCATCACATTGTGATGCCAGTTACGGCTTAAAGGGAACGTGGTGGTTGGCCAGTGTAGGCTGATTTTACATCCTCCTGTTACCTTCCTCTTCCATTGATTATGAGAACTTGGTATTCACCCAGTGATTGCATGACATACCATGTGTGTCTGCAGGTCAGGAGGAAATGGGTGTGGGGCAGAAACTTTAGTATCTACATTTTATGGGCGGCATTAAAAGGCAAATAGCAGGAATTCATAAAAATAATTTTAGAAGTTGATGCTTTGCAAAAGCCTTTCTGGATGTGATATTGCAGGTAGAAATAGTCTCTATTCTTACATATGACTATACATGGATCCTGGCTCCATCCCTCAGGCAAGTAAAAGGCTCTTTGGAGATGAACCCCTTGATCAAATGCTCAGCCAAATAACTTAGACACATTCTTGAAAGTTCTCCTTAAACTCCTCTGACCTGGCATTATGAAGGAAGCACTGTTTGCTGAAATGATGAGTGTTTCATTGCTTTTCTATACAAGTACAATGACAAATATTGGAAAAGTCATATACATGTTTGTCAATATGTGGTGCTTTAGAAATAACAGTATTCTTCATTTTGGCAAGATAGAAAGCATACATCTTTTAATCTAATATTTTTTGGCTTCTGGAGTTACTTAAGTCATTTGAATTTTCTGTGGGAAATCATCAAATCAAGTTTACCATGACATTAAAAAAAAAAAGTGCTATAAGGTAATTGAAATAATTGGGCAATGCAGGGCAATTATGAGCAGATACGAAGCAGCTTCCGTGTGCCAGGCACAGTTCTGGGCATTGGAGGACCAAAGACAATCAAGACACCAATCCTGCCCTCAAAATCCACAGTCTAGACAGTGTCAGTATTTAATTGTCTTGGAAAAGGCCAAGTCCTATTCGTTTTCATTGCGTCTGGCACAGTAACGATTCCTTCCCATTTCCTTTGCTGCTATCTGGTGGTAGTCCCTGATAATTTTATGTCTGGATTGTTGAAATCGTTTCCTAATGACCTCCTTTTTTGCCTTATTATCTTCGCCCTGGTTAACCGAGCCAGCTGGTTTATGCTGTATGTTGTCACCACATTCATCTTCCTAAAATGTGATTGTATTCTTTCCACTTCCAACTCAAAAACCATCAGTGACAACCCCACCTTTCATTTCTACTAAAATCTCTTCTACTTTTCTGACGTTGCCTCTGCTCTTCCTCATGAACCCAGCCTTCTTGTCAGACTGGTTTCATTCATCAGTGTCTGAATATGCCTTGTGCATTCTCACTGTGGCTTTTTTGTTGTCGGTGGTCTTTCTCATTGACCTCTTTCTCACTCATCTAACTCCTGTGTGTCCCACGTGGATAAGTGTAGGTCTTTATAAAGCTTTCTTTATAACATCTAAAAATACCTAAATCCACAATTGTTTCATTCCTTTGAAATCCATTATCTATACCAATTATTTAATTCGGACATTAGCTGTTGTGTATTTCCACACAGGTTATAAACTCTTAGAAGAGTAGGGCCATGACTTAAATCTCTGTGTAGCCTCCACATTACCTAACATAATACATTGTGCACAGTACTGTCTTATATGATACCAAGCTGGAAGTCAATCATAGAAATAATTTAATGTATAATTTAATAACGTCCAAATTGTTCATTGGCCCTAGTGCTATCTCCCTGACAAAGAGCTAGGTTAGGGCCTGGTTCTCCTGAAGTTAGTAGTTCATCTTTTTTCTTTCTTTTTTCAATTCAGTAAAAACTTATTATGTAGGTATTATGTGTACAGAGAGATGCTAAGAATTCATCATTCCTTTTCTTATGTTGATCCTGGATATAGGGGCATAGGAGGAAAAACTGGAAAGTGCGGAAGTTCATTCTGAGAGAAGACCCTGCATATCTGCACTACTATGACCCTGCTGGGGTAAGATCCTGTGGTTGATAAAACCATGCCACCAAAAGCCTCGACTGCATCTGTTTGTGGGACTTCCTGTTCTCCTTTCTGCTCTGTTGATGTCCCCTTTTCCTGTTCATCCTCCCATTTCTTTTTATCCCACCTGCCTCTACCTTTTCCTACATCTTCTTATGGCAAAGATTTGAGATCTTAGGCTTTGAGGCCAGCGTAATCTCAGGGATGGAAGAAAATATCACTCTATGGTCATTTATTTAGTCAACTCAACATCATTTTTGTTTGTTTGCCCAGTCCGATATTTTCAGAGGAACTCAGCCAGTTCAACACATTGCTCTTGGTTTAATAGGCAAAAAAGTGATAATTTCTCTTCTAGGACAACTTGGATGAAAGCACTTGTTTAAGTCTAGCCATATGGGCTTTTGAGTATTCACAGGAGGGCTTTCTCCGCAATAAAATGAGCCAACTCTAAAGTGTAAAGACAGCTCCGTCTGGCTTGGCTCCTCAGCCTCTGCTTCCAGTGCAGAGCTGTTTGATTCTCTCCCATGAGGGTTATACTATTGTGTCAGTGGCACTGAGCCAAAGAGCTCTGGAAACATGCAGCTCTTCTCTTGCGGGACATGGTGATTCAGATTCTCCATGTCTCCTGCCACTTTCCTCCAGATCTGAGGTTTGGATTGACTTGTGTCTCCTCATTCTGCCTCCCCGGGGAAGGTGGGGTAGGGGAGGATCTGAAAGGGGCTTCCTTTAATCCCCTTCTGCTCTTACCTATTTGGGGCCCTCATCTATGCCAGAGTGAGTCTGTGTCGCTTTTGTACCAACAGGATCAGGTAGAGCCATACATTGTGTTTTGGAATCATAACCAAGGACTCCTCTCTTCTCTAGGGGGAGGATCCTCTGGGAGCGGTTCGCTTGCGAGGCTGTGTGGTGACTTCAGTGGAGAGCAACTCAGATGGTAAGAATGAATTATTGTCTGAGAGAGGTGTGTCTGCTCAGGCTCCCTTCCCATACTTGAGCACCCTGAGTCCACAGCAATCACTCATTCAATTAACCAGGCATAAGCACGAATGAATTTCTGTCTCAAAACCTGAGAGAGACCAATTGCTGATCTCTCCCCACTGCTGTCCTGGCTCTCTGGGCCTTCGGGAGTTGGAGTGGTTTTGTGGATGCCTTAGGTAAATCTTTGAGAAATGCTGAGAAAAGCCATTCATATCAGAACTGGATTAATTGGAGAGACTTGTTACCTCCTCACAACTGTAATTGAGGCATAACATTCCTTAACAGGAGGCTTTTGCAGTCCATCCAGGAAATCTCCCACAACAAAAGGAACATTTGTGCAGTGAGGTGGTGTGGTGTGCCTGCATTATAGTTGGTCAGCAGCATGGCCTTGGGGGAATCGCCTAACTAATCCAGGTCTGAGCTCCTTCACTGAGAATGAGGAGGTTGCTCCCGATTTCCCCTGGGTCCCAGATCACAGGTCTATGATTTGGTGCATGGAATAACCACACTGGTGTAAACTGACTTCGTAGGTGTGGGGAAGAGTGGTATCACTGTGGAGATGTAGTTCAGACACCCATGGCCTGGTTTCGCCTTGTCCTTTTGGGTTTATGATGTTATCGAGACTGACAGGTAAACATTACAGCTGCAGAAGTCTAGATTTTTACTCCCCTAGGCCTTCTCACTCCCCTCTCCCCACAGAATTATGCTTTAGTCTTGGGGTAGGGAACATGTTGCTTTTTGATTTGAGGTGAATGTTTTAATGCTTGTCATAGTATTGGCCACTCTATTGCATTTCAGTCTTTCAGCAGAGACTGTAACTTAGCCCTTGATAAAAACAAGTCCAGCCTGTAATGATGGTACTGGCTGTGGGTCCGGTTATCATCTGTCATCCATCTATCATCTGTCTATCTATCTATCTATCTATCTATCTATCTATCTATCTATCTATCTATCTATCCATCCATTTAAAAATATATTAAGGTCAGCCCTTGGTTTATATTATGAGCAGAGGAAAGATACTCAGTAAAGACTATTAGAGGTTACTCATTAAACATTATTGGTATGCAAAAGTGAGAAGTTTAGTTTGCATGTAAATTATGAAAGAAAATGTTTCTCCATGAGGGTTTCACTTATTTTTTAAACACACACACACACACACACACACACACACACACACACACACACAGTGATGGTAAGTTTGAAAACCACATAATTTTCTTAAACATTCAAAAACTAGGGATTTCATTCCTTGCTGAAGGAGGGTGAACTAGGTGGCCTTTCTGGTGCCCACGTGCCCTGTCACTCACTTTCTCTCTCTCCAGGCAGGAAGAGTGAAGAAGAGAACCTCTTTGAGATCATCACGGCCGATGAAGTGCATTATTTCTTGCAAGCGGCCACCCCCAAGGAGCGCACCGAGTGGATCAAAGCCATCCAGGTGGCCTCTCGGACTGGGAAGTGAGGACACACCTGAAGCTCCTCATCACCCTCCTGAGGGAACCCCACGGATAAGCTCGGTCCAGGATCTGTTCACTTCTGGTTACAGAGCAACAAGAAAGGGCCCAGGGGTGGGAAATTTTTGTCTGCGGGGGTTCTGAACATAACTAGCCACATGCCACATGATGTTCACCTGCACCAACCACATGGCTCACTAAAGCCTCTGCCACTCTCCGAGTCCCCGAAGCAGGTATAACAAGCTGTGTGGCCTGGGTACACTGCTTAATCTCGCCAGGCCTCAGATTCCTTCCTCTTCTGGAAAATGAAGAAGTGAGATCCCTGAGGTCCTCTCTAGCTTAAACCCAAAGCCCTGTGCTTCTAACGCCCATGGAAATGAAAGTGTCCACAGTCATCCAACTGGTGTCTTTTCTTGGCTAAATCTTGGCCTTCAGAACCGGAGACAGCACTTCCCGTAAAATTGTCCCATTCTGTCCTAAGAGGACTAGGCATAAATGTCTTTCATTCTCTTTCACTGCCTTGACTTTCCCTTGGCTACGAGATCATGTATCAAAATGATCAGAAAGGAGACCTCGCTTCTTCCTTCCTCACTCTATCCAGAAACTTCCTGAGAGCCAGAGCTGCAGTGGTGGCTTTTGGGTTGAGGCCTTCTTTTACTTACTATAGCCTGGAAAGTAATGTCTTCTGAGAAAAGACCTGAGGAAGCAAGGAGTAACCAAGGAAGGATCTTTTCCATGCCTTGAAGGCACCTAGGGCAGGCATTTTCCGCTCCCACTTGAGGCTGATCTGAGAAGGGTTGACCTTTGTCCCTTTCTGAAGCAGTTCTCTCTATCATTTGTTATAATTAGGACGAAGAACTCCAAATCTTTGAGATTGTTTCATTTGAGTGTTTGCAGAGAAAAGTGGCCATTGGGTTTCCTTAATAGATTTTCTCCATGAATGAGAGGCCTGGGAGCCTGCCTGGCCTAACATGTCTCCTCAGTCCCAGCTCCAGAGGGTGCAGGGGCTGCACCACAGGCGGGCAGATTGGATGATAGGTTTATACAAAGATCCCTGAAAGGACTTAAGTTTAGACAGAGCTAGAGGAGGAGGCCGTCAGCATTGTTCAGTACCTTCAATTCTCCACCTAATCATACAGCCTGAGCTTTAAGCATAAACTGTGGCAGCTCCTGCTTGACCTCCAAGGAGCCTCATGAAACCATTACCAATCAGAGTAATATGAGTAATATTCAAACTGGGTACCTGTTTATAGCTTTTGACTGTGTCCACCGACTAGTGATTCCAATCCAAAAGATTAGAGAAAGAAACCAGCTGTGTGTATGAAGGTGTATTTTCAAATTTTAGATTTTTAATTTGAAGGCCCAAGTGAGGAAAGGAAAGTAGAAAATTCTTCCTGATTTTATCAGCTCTCCTCTTTCCCTCCCTCAATTCCACATGATATTCATGAGGCTGTTCTTACTCCCAGATTGTTTTTATCAATTGTCTACAGGTAAAAGATTACCTTTTCTCTGATTCTTTAGTAAACTGTCTTCTTAGAACATGCACCGTCGTTTTTCTACAATTCAGTATTAAAAGTATTTATTAATATGGAGTACACTTTATGTTTTGAATTAAACATGACCATGTGTATTTTCTTATTGGTGTGATAACTCTGATGTTTTGCCTCCCATTGATTCTCCTTTTATACAACCCACTTTCATTTATGGAGGATAATACAATTTTTAATCTCTCAAGTCATCCCAATGACTATGATTTTTTTTTTTTAACAAAGTCACTCTTCTAGGGAATAATAACAATATGAGGAAAATAAAAATAAGGCTTAGGGAATAAAGGTAAGGCTGTCCATATATAGACAGCATATATCTTCCTATTCCTTAAACCTATGTCACTAATTTTTAATTTATAGGGCCTTGATTATAATGTTCAGGCAAGCCAAAGAGTCCATAAATGGCCATTAACTATTAAGGATACAGAAAACTATTTACATTAGGGGAAAATAAATTTCCTACTGAAGGGCTGCTATTACAGTTGAGCAGGATGTACACTGCTCAACTCCAGGGGCCAGTATTCACATTGGAGTCTAAGCGACTGTCACTCCTGGGAATTTTCATTATGCAATCTGCATATTTGTACACGGTGGTCTGCAAAGAATTAGAAGTGTTATTATGGCTTCCTAACATGGGCAATCAATTATTCCTGATGGAATGAACATGTCACTTTTCAAAGTGGATATTTAGAGTATAGGTATAGATGTTATGTCTGCACTTCTTTAGCTTAGAATTCAAGCTCAGGACCTTTCAGGCAAATTAATAGTTAAATCCACATGGGTCTGAGCCCCGGAGTGACAGACATTTCCCTCAATGATAAAATGTGACGAAGGAATGTACAAACTGTCAATTCCATTCGAAAAACATTTGAAGCCCAAAAGACAGGTTGCTCAGCATCTACCCAGGATTCCAATTTCTATTGGAGGAAAATAAATTGTAAAATAACCAAGTGTGGAATAATTAAGAAAGTACATATAAAGGAGAAAAATGTCTTCTTGCATCATGTGACTGACAGCAAGTCAGAAAAAGAAAGCATTCAATCTGAAAAATCTTAACACCTATTTAGGAAAAAAAAATAGGAGGCATTGTAAGGTGAGACTCTTATGCACAAGTGGAGAATACAGTACTGATTTGAGGACGGATGTTAAGGGTCTCTTGTAGACACACAGATACACATACACCGGCTAAAATTCCACCGACAGTGGGTGACGTTCAAAAGCAGAATGAGGAACTTGCTTAGATTCAAATAATGAACCATTCCCCAGTGCCTGTTGGTAGACATTTGAGAAAGCTAAAGAGTGCATCGATATCATTTCCTTTGGATTTTGTGTAAGCCTACTATAAATAAAAGCCTAGCTGTTGTCACCTCATGTCAGCCTTCTGGGTAAAAAGAAAAACCACAAAAGACATTACTTAAGCGTTTGGGTTCCATTTTGTGTTCTCTGAATAAGGAGTTTCAAAACTGACTTGGGTGGATGAGGAGATGTTGGAGAGGAAAGGGCAAAGGAAAGAGAAAGAAAGTTAGAAGAAACCTGCTTAAAAAAAAATAAAATGATAGTCCTCAGTGATGTGATTTTGGCTCAGTTTCAGGGCAGAGGGAAGGTAAAATAGACGCCAGTGGAGGACAGAAACGAGGATGGGAGGAATGTGTTTATGATATCACATTTGCCATTTGACTTTGAGCGGAAGGAAGTTTCAAGGGGACAGGTGTTTAAGGGAGGCCATGTGACACAATGGGAAATGCAGTGGTCCTGAATGCCCAGCCTGCGACTTACTGCGTTTGTGACACATAGGAGTATCGGCTTCTTTATCCCTAACATGAGAAGAATAATGTCCCCCTCACGGGGCTCTCGTGAGGACTAAGTGAAATACTACCTGTACGTCACCTGGCATGTGTGGGCCCTCAACCAATCCTAGTTTCTTTTCTTCTGACCCCTCTGCCATAGAAGCCATTTGTGGTAATCCAGGTTTTACAGGCTCTGGCAGTGGGGTTCAACTTTCTGGTCCCTGTCAGAACAGCCTGTGGAATTCTTTCACTGAATATATGCCTGAACCTCTGCTTCAGGGATTCTGATTTCTTAAGTGTGAGTGGGGCCATTATGTTTGCACATCTACTTTAAAAAAAAAAATAGATGGGTGATTTTTATCAACATTAAAGGTAAAAACTACCAGTAAATTGCGTGAATCCCCACTGCCTACTGTTTAGACAATGAAGCCGTAGCCTAGCATTTAAGGCTCTTTAGAAACTGGACCCCCGCCTACCTACCTTTCCTGATTTCCGCTTTGACCACCTTCCACTCCAGACATACATCCATCTCACTGGTCCTTGGGACGACTGTTACACTTCTGGCACCTCCTCTTGCTCATGTACCCAAGGCCTAGAACACGCTTTGCTCCCTGTCTCTTTGGCTCACTCATTCCTCCTTCAAGTCCCAGCTTAATGCCTTAGCTCCCCTGCCTCTCTGTAATTCCATCTAGTTCCAATGGCAGACCTCATGCCTCTGAATTTCTCTATCATCCATTTACACAAGGAATTTAACAATAGTCACACACTATATTGGATGCAGTTATCAACCATGCTTCCTGTTTTAGGGTTTGTGTTCTTTGGGGTCAGAAAAGTGTCTGTGTTATAAAATTCTTTTTCAATCCTTCCTAATACCTAGTTCAGTGCTTGCGCATAGCAGGTGTTCTGTAAATGGCTGTTAGTTGAGCAATGTGAATGAAGGAATGACCAGTCACAGGCAAGGAGGCTTCTTATACACTGACCTGAGCTGAGGGAGAGCACGGCAGCTGTAATAACATCACTTCCTGTCTGCTACCACCGTTCTAAGGACTCTGCAGGTAGAGACTCAATTAATGTTCCCAACAACCCGATGAGATTTACACCATATTGTTCCCATTTTATGAATGAGGAAATTGTGACTTGTCTAAGGTCACACAGCTAAAAGTTGTCCGAGTCGGGGCTCGAGGCCAGTTTGGCTGGCCCCAGAGTTCATGCTCTTCACCCCCACTTTAAACTTCCCCTTCACAATAAGAGGTGAGTTTAATGTGCTGGCTGTGAGTGCAGGAACTTTGCTACATACCACACAGACTGGTCCCTTAATTTCTACAATGACCATTCACCCCCCGTTTTGCTAATGAAGAAAATGAGGTTAATAATATTACCCAAGAGCCCTGAGCTGGTTGCCCGAGGAAACGCAAACCCAGTTCTGCCTGGCTTCTGCATTCCACGTGCTTAAGTGCTCAGCTCTGTCCTGAACATATTTGGTTCTTACCATTTTTTTGGCTATCTATATTGTTGCCAAGGGAACGCCCTGCTTCCTGCACTCACTACTTATGCCCTATCAGCTGCAGCAGCATTTCCTGTTAGGCCACAGTCAGCTACAACACTGGGCATTTCTTTGTTAAAGGGAAACTTCTATGGGCAGATACAGCCTATGCAAATAGCTCTGCCCTGCGGATACTGGTTTGAGGATTCTGAGAATTTTCCTGATCTGATTAGCATATCTATATCTCTATGTGTGTGTGCACTAGTATATGTACTTAAAACATTTTAATCTAACTTTACTGATATTATTGGGTATATGCACAGGAAAAAAAACCTGTTGTGTGATCAAAGGTCACGTTTTGTCAATAATAAGAAAACAAACAACATCATAAAGGGGGGGGTATTGAAGAAAATGCATGGTTGATAAAAGAAAGCACATGAAAAGATGCTCAACATCATTAGTCATTAGGGACATATTTATTACGTGTTAAAAAGATACTGTTTTCAATATAGGGGATTGAATACAAGATACTCTTAAAAGTAATTTCATCTGCATCTTCTTACTATTTAAAATATGACTATTAGAAAATTTAAAATTACGCATGTGACTTGCATTTGTGGCTTGCATATTATTTTTATTGGATAACGTGGTTCCAGATAGTAGTTCCTCTATCAGTCTTAGTGGTTTCTAAAGTGAGGATGTTAAACATATGAGGCAGATCCTACACCCAACCTACAACGGATGTGTACTGTGAGCAAGAAATCAATGTTTGTTGTTTTCAGCCATTGGGGTTTGGGGTTGTTTGTTAATGCAGTATTCATACACTAACTATCCTGATGGGGATCGAAATGGAACTTCCTGGTTATCCTAACCTTTGAAATCTCCATCAATGTCTACTTTTCTTCTTTAGGTTCCTCATCTCTATGATCCACAACCAGACATGTCAGAATCTTTTATGATTTTCCTTGTCCTTCTAAATGGACTCTGGTCTAGTAGTAATTGACAAGGAGAATGGCAAATCCAATATCACTGTGTGGCTTTTTCTTTTTTTTGTCAGTGTCTTGACACACCAGGAAGATAACTTTTTGGTTGCCTTGTCTTTGGGTTGGTAAATGATGTCAAAATAAAGCCAGATGACTCACTGCCCCAGTTTGGTCATTTTTTTTTCTGTCACAGTGAGTGACCTAGTTGGAAAGGCAGTGCACTCTTTCTGTTATGCCTCCCTTCCTGTTTCTCTTGCTCTGTGGGCATCTCTACAAAATATCTGCATTAGTGTTTTACAAGAGAATTCTGACCACAGTGTGGAGAGTACTTGGAGCTGGGCATCCCTGGGAGAACAGTGGCAGCCAAGCCTGTTGTAATCCACGTGGTAGACGGCAGGATCACAGCAGTGAATGTGAGGCTGGTCAGAGTCCCTTTCAGTTAACAGCTGAACAAATATTTATAGAAGGTCCATCAGATGTCAGGAACTGTGCTAGGATGAGAAGTAGTTAAGCGCTACTCTCTGCCCTCAAAGAACCCCTAAACTGATGCTTCAACATCCTGTGATAACTAAGTGCTATAATGGGCAGATAAAGAAGGGGAATTGGACCGTTCAGTGAACGCTTCCTTAGAGGTAGTTACAACTGAGTGAAGCCTTGAAGGATGGATAGGATTTACCAGGCAGAGAGGTTTGAGGGCCAGTTTGAAACATATTTAGCAAAAATAACAAGAGAGAAGCGAATCTAAGATGATTTCCAGTCTAGGACTTAGTGACCTGGAAAATGATTGTTTCATTGATAAGTATAAGAAATACAAAAAGAACAGCCTAATTAGTGGAAATGGTGATGCATTTAGATAGACAAATACTAAATTTAAAGTTCTAGGTAGGAATCTAGAAGGGACTTCCCAGGAGCAGGTAGGGATCCAGGACTGGAGCAAAGAAGAAAGGTCAAAGTGGAGTTTTAGATTTAGAAGTCAGGAGCTTGTCTGTGGGTATTTGAAGTCATACTAATGGATCAGAATGACCAGGGTGAAGAAGAGCCCATGCATTCATTCACTCACTCATTCAGTATTTACTGGGAGCTCTTTACTTGCATGTGTTAATTGAAGAAAAGTGAGATCAACCTGGGTAAGTGCATACTTTAAAGACAAACAGAAGTATAGACTCTTCTTTCAAGAAACTTGACTGTGTGAGAAAAGAGATAAATAGCTGATAACTAGATGAGATAGGAAACCAAAATACTTTCTAAGGATGAGAGAAACTTTCTGGAGTTGAAAATTTAGTTGAATTTCACCTACACTTGAAAAAAAATCTTTTTGCTAATGAGAGAATTATAACTTAAAAATTTCAGTAGATTGTACACATAGCTGTTAATGTTAAAATTTGCAGAGATTTCAATCGCATCTATTAAGGTAATCATTCACTTCTATCTATTAGCTGATTGTTCTGCTCTGCAAATAATAGACTTAGGAGACTTATGCTACAAAAGAAATTGATTGGACAAACTTTAATTGGCCATCTCCTGAGCTAGGTGTTTTGTAGGTGCAGAGAAGTCAAGACCCAATTATGTTCTCTGGGGCTTAGCATCTGTTTATAAAGATTAATGCCAGTGAACTGTATAGATGATCACTGTGATGAGATTATACTTCCATTTCTAGAAAATACCTTAGACAGTAAGAAAGTGAAAATGGTGAGGAAAGTCTAGAAAACTGGCTTGAGGCTCTGCTTGTGTTGAATAAATAACTGAAGAATTTGAGTTTTCCTTTTTTCCTTGTAGGCAATGGCTATTTGTTAATGGGGGCCTAGAGCCTGGTAGCTTGGAGGAAGGTGACTCAAGGGACAGGGAAATTAAACTGTAATTTATCTGTATAGGAGGTAATAGAGTGTCAGTAGTGAAAATAAGGACGAACACAATGATTTCAGAGGAGGAAACCACAGATGGTACTGATTGAATAAGATGGTGAGAGTTAAGGCATACTCAGAGAGGACTCTAGAATCTTGATCCTCTGAGAACGTTTCCTTAACAGAAAAAGGAAAGTCACAGAGTGAGGGTGGGTTCGGCACGTGAACTTGAAGGTAAAGAAAGAGAGTAGGGATCAGGTGGCTTTTTAAACTCATGGGCAAAGAAGTCAAAGCTGAAGTCCTAGGAGATGTGTTCACCGAAGAAGAATATGTAGAATTAAGAAATTAACACAGAATTAAGAAATTAAGAAATTAAGACAAGATCCAAGAATGGAGATCAACAGCAGGAAGAGGAGCCAGCAAATGGGTTTGTAAAGATGTGGTCTATAAGAGAAGACTCTCAGAAGCCTGAGGAGAAGTTATTTCTCCAGAAAAGGGAAGTGGTCAACAACGTCAAATGCATAAGAGGATAAGGAAGCTGAGGCCTCAAAAAGACAGTTGAGTTTTATTGGTAAAGGACTACCGTGACTTTCAAGGGAGCCCTTTCAGAAGAATGGTGAGGGTAAAAGTCATAGCACAGAGAAAATTGTGGGTGTAGTGAAAAGGGGAAGCAGTGGTTATAGGCTATTATTCATTCTAGAAGTCTGTAAGAGTGAATTATAGAGAATTGGTTTATAGCTTCTAGGAGTAATAGGGTAATTCATTCATTTATTTGCTCAATAGCTTCATATGTTTTGGAGCCCACTAGGTGCTTGTTCACTGTTAGGTGAATAAGGCAAGTCAGATCCCCACTATTAAGGAGCTTGTATTCTAGCATGGAAGGACAGTCTGCGAACAACGAAGACAACTTCAGACATTGAAAGTGCTATTGATGAAAATAAGGCGCAAAATAAACACATTGCAATCCAGGGTTCGAAAGAGAAAGCACATAGGTCCTGAGGTTGGATTGAGTGCCTCAAGGAACAAAAAGAAGGCCATTGTGTCTGGTACTTGACAGACTAAAACGAAAGTGATAGAAGATGTCAGCAAGACAGAGAAGAAGTTTGGGTCCTCAGATTTACAACTTTTGAATCTTCTTTGGCTTCTTTGTGAAGAATGGATCATAGAGGGCAAGAGTTGAAGCTTGGATATGTGATGGGAAGCTGCTGAATAATTCATGCAAGGGATGAGAGTGGCTTAGGCCAGTCTGGTAGCACTGGAAATGGAGAGATGGGGTCCGATATAGGATTTGTTTTGCTGGTAGAATCATCAATTAAGACCTGCTGCATGACTTTGGGATAAGAGGGAAAGACAAGTGAAGGATGACTCTTAGGTTTTTTGACCTGAGTGACTAGATAAACACTGGAACCATTTGCTGCTATGGGAAGCCAGAGTGAGATGCAGATGTGGGGTGTAGGAGGGTGGTAGCAATCAGGGGTTTCGTTTTGCTATGTGTGACATATTTTGACTCATCCAAGTAGAGGCAGGGTTCAGAGGAGTGGTCAGAACCAAGTGAAAGATTGTTTTCTTAGTGTAGAACTGAATATTTGTAAATTGTAGATTGAGCATAGGAATACACTGGAGAGGAGAAGAAAGGAGGAAGATGAGGAAGGAGGGTTTTGAAGGAGATGAAGAAAGATGGATGACTGGCCCAGACAGAGAGTTGCCATGGAAACCTAGCGGGACATCACTGATGTGAAAACGGAAATACAGATGTAGAAATAGAATTATTTTGCGGTTAAGAGGAAGAAAGACGGTAGGGCTTATGCTAAATGCCCTCTGCCATCTCTCTAAAGTAAGAGGTGAGGTCACCTTCTGAGGGGGATTTGGGTGAGAGGAATAGTTGGGATCTTGAGGAGAGAGGTTAGGAATAGATGTTTTGGAGACTCTGTTGAGAGCAGAGAGCATCAATCTCAGTGATGCAAGGAGTGAGAACAGTCCCTGACACTTTTCAGCAGTCCTTAGCAATCCAAAGGCAAGAATGAGAAATCCAGTGGCAATGACCTGGACACACAGGTTGGGCGGCAACTCTAGCAATAGATTAAGGATGTGTTGTTAGACTAGATTAAGGGCCTTAGTGTACTGAGTGGGGCTAAGGGGTTAGATTCCTGGCTCAGGTAAAATGCCAGGTGTGTTTGCTGCGGCACAGAGATGTGAAGGTGTTGCTGCTAAAAGTGTGGTTCACATCCCAGCAGCAGCTGCATCCCCTGAGAGTCTGTTAGAAATACAGAAGCTGGGGTTCCGACTCAAATCTCTGAGTCAGAGTGTGCATTTTAACTAGATCCCCGGGTGGTGTTCTATGCATATTAAAATTTGTAATGAGAGGTTCTAGGGAATGAGGCATTCAAAAGTTAAAACTTAAAAAAATAAAAACTGTGTATTTCTTCTGCTAAAGATCAGAGGATCTTACTTATACATTGGTTTAATATATTTTACTTTTTAATTTATCTTTATGCTTTCCTTATTTAAAAAAAAAAGGTACACTTGTTTCAAAAGTGGAAAATACACACATGTATAAAGAATAGACTACTGTCCAGCCACATTCATAGCGCCCTTTACAATATTATAAGGAACACAATAATGACTATGAGGGTCTCCCCGAAGTTTAGTTTCTCCCAGAGAGTTACCACTGCGAAGTAGTTTAGTAGCAGTGCAGCTACTTCTTGGTTAGATGACCTTCAGCCAGTTGCTTCACCTAGGCTCTGTTTCTTTATCAGCAAAATGGGTGTGCAAAGAATAATCTATAGTGTTAACGTTAGTATTACATTAAAAATTCACATAGATAACTTAGGGCAGTTCCTGGCATATAATACAAGCTCAAAAATATTATTATTATATATTAGGACTGTATCTGGGTGAGAAATCACTAAGCAAAGAAAACTTTGAACACAATGTCATAGCTGCTCCAGTTTGGAGGGCTTTGGGCCACTTCTGTATAGACTACTGTCTTGAAGGTACTCATAAGGCATGACAGATAGTTCAGGGGAAGAACCCTGGCGGACTGAGGAGGCACGATACACCCCTGATCTGAAGGGGCTGGTCAGGGAATGGAAGCCAAGACCTAGGCAAAGGGAACAAGACATGGGAATTAGAAGCCACAGAGAAAAAGCCCAGGTACAGGAGTGGAGTACAAGGTTGTCCAATTCCACTTTTGGTGTTACATCTTTTCTCTTTGTTACATAAGTCCACAGCAGAAATGCAATTGCTTTTGCAGTATCACAGCTGCAAATGAAATCCATAAAAACCAGGAAATAAATATCTGAGCTGCCCTCAACTGTCCCTGACTAGAGGTTAAGAAATGTGGAAATCCCCCACTTTCTGATGGTGGCTTGCCCGCAAATTTAAATGAGCCCTGATGAAACGTGATAAGTGTTCAGCATAATGACGTGTAAGGTTGTTTGCAATGTTTAATGTTTTTTTGTTTGTTTTGTTTTTTTCTGCATTTTTTCCCTGTTCTTTTATTTGGGATGCATTTCTTTTGTTTCCTCATTTTGGCTGTCTCTCTGTGTTTGTTTCTTTGTATTAAATAGATCTGCTCTGTCTCCCAGTTTTGGCTGGGTGGTACAGGTTCTATGGGGCCCAATGGCATAGTCTCCCTGGTCACCTGAGCTGGTGCTCCAGGAGTGTCCCTTGTGAGGATTGTGTATGCTGTCCTGTTATAGATGAGCCTTTATTGCTATTGGTACACCAGTGGGTAGGATTAACCCTCAGGCTGACTGGCTGTGGGTTTTGGCCACGTCCACAGCTTATGGGCTGCTATGCGGGGGGCTTACCCCACTGAGTGGAATTTGCTCTAATGGGCTCTGGTGCCTGTTGAAACCACCCTTTTTGTATACCACTTCTGGGGCTAATTGGGCAGTGCTCTGCTATGGTCTGAAGCTAACCGCCAGGTATGTTGGTTCTGGGGCCTCTTGGGAGAGGCTCTGGTGCAGACTCAGGTCAGTCACTGCCTGTGACTGTTTGGGAAATATCTGGTAGAAGCTACAAAGCGATCCACAGTCATTCATTGACTGTGCTAAACCTAGAGGCACATGGGAGAGGCCACACTGAGAATGGAGGACGACTGCCAACAGTGCCAGGCCTGGGGTAATTCCACAAAAAGTCAGGACACCTGGAGGCCTGCTCTCACCTGCCAAATCCCTTAAGGTTCAGCCCCTGATAAAGCCTTATGTGGTATGTGAGTTGGGTAAGGCAGGGTTTCAGGGAGTCACTAGAGTAGGAAGAGTTGTGGTCACAAGGTTAATGTAGATTCTGCTGTGGTGCCAGTTCTGAGCCTGGAGTGACTCAGCAAAAGTCTCAGAGCACACCAAGGCCAGTCACTGCCTGCCTGGGACCTGTGGACTCTGATAGTTCTACAAGAAGTAGTGCAATGCAGGAGGGGCTGGCTGTTGGCAGAGAAAGTTGGGTGGGGCAGGATTCAGCTGAGTCAGCAGTGGGGAGCAGCAGAGCTCACCAGGCCAATCAGATTCAGATTTGGCCTGTGGGGGTGGGCTCAGCATAGGAAAAATGGCGCCCGACTGCCGGCTGCACAAAAGGTGCAAATTGCCGATTGTCCTCCAGTTCTCCCCCTTAAGCTGCACACCTCAGCCTGCCCCTTCGCATGTCTCTGAGTCCCCCAGAGTCACTGTCTTTCTGCTGGAGCCCACGGTGAGTGCCTATGAGCAAGTGAGTCTGTGTGCAGGGCCGTCTGGGTTTCTTGCAACCTTCCATCCCACCCAAACGGTTGGAATCCACACTGTTTTTAACAGCCAGATGTTGTGGGGGCTCCTCTTCCAGGCTGGGGAGGCTGGTGTAGGGTTGGGGTCCCTTGTTCCTCTGGGGGGAACCTCTGCAGCTGAGATATCTATCCTGATTCTCAACCACCACAGGGAGGTTTGGGGCCCATTCCACGTCTCTGCCCCTCCTACCAGTCTCAACATGCCTTCTTCTTTATATTTTTAGTTATAGGACTTATGTTTGGCTAGAATTCAGATGGTTCTCCAATTTGGTTGTTCTATAATTTAGTTGTGATTTTAATGTGTTTATGGAAGGATGCAGGCACAGTGTTTATCTACTCTGCCATTTTGGATCTCTCCCGAGTCAATTATTTTAACTCTAAACACCACCTGGAATGAAGGATTCTTGAAGCTTTAATCCTGCCTACCTCCCAAATCTCAGCCTCCTCTCTAACCATTCCCTTGCTTAAATACTGTGATGATCACTAACTAGTGAACTATAAGATGCCCTCGTTAGTCAAACACTGGTTATTTCGATCTGGTTGTACAGGAAATAAAACCTGTATAACACAAATGTTTTACTAAAGCGAAGCTTGTTTATTAAATTATGCCCCTCTCAAACATCCCTCCCACTAAATACCAATGTCTGTGGCCTCACATCACATGAATGGATTGTTGGTCAGTATTCAAGATTCAAACTCAGGGCTGTTCTTCTGCCTCCTCCCAAAGGTGATGTGTGCTTGTATGAGGGGAGTGTGGTGTTTATGTAACATCATAGCAGTTGGGAGACGTATTTGATCTGTGTGGATTTTTATAAAAGCCTTTCCTGTATTTCAGAAAATGTCCTTACATATTCTACCCTTAACTTAACTTTTAAGTGAATTCTATCTAGTCCTGCAGTTTTGGCTCAATTGAACATAAAAATCCTTTCTTCTCCCAATAAAACTTAACACTTACTAATGAAAACATCACCTTTCATACCTATTATCTCTAAAATGGGTATCAAAAGCCTCATTTGGAACCAAAAACTGAACATTTTTTGTTGTTGTTGTTGTTGTTGGGTTCTGCTCAGCCCCCTGAAGAGGCTGAGGGAGGAATAAAAATTGCCGGGAATAAAATGTACTTCTGATAATATTTCAAATTATTACCCTGTATGGATTAATTTCATAGATATTATACTGCATGGAAAAAAACCAGCCCCCAAAGAATAAACTGTTTGATTCCATTTATGTGTGGCTTAAGATCAAATAAAATTAATGTTTAAAAAAGTCAAAATATCGATTACTTTTGGGGGAATGTTATATAATCTGGGAAATTGCAGGAGGGAATCTTACAGGATACTGGAATGTTCTATAACTTTGTCTGGGAGTTGTATATTACGTGGAAGACAAATTTTTGATGTCTACATTTAAGGTTAGTGTGCTTTGTGGATTTAATTGTATATTGTCTTTCAATAAAAATTTATTGCATTAGCTTCCTATTGCCCTTGTAATAAATAACCACAAATTTGGTGTTAAAACAGCACAATTTTATTATTTTATAATTCTGGAGGTTAGAAGTCCAAAATGGGTCTCACTGGGCTAAAATTAAAGTGTTGGCAGGATGGTATTCTTTGCTGGAGGCTCTAGGGGAAAACCCTGTGTTTTGTTTTGTTTTGCTTGTTTGAGTTTCTAGAGGCTTTTCACGTTCTTTGGCTCAGATCCCCTTTCATTTTCAAACTTAACAGTGGCCGACCTGTTGATGCCATCTCTCTGGTGCTGAGTCTTCTGCCTCCCTCTCCCCCAATACATACCCTGGTGATTATAGTAGACTCACCTGAATAATCCAGTATAACCCAGTATAAACTAAAATCCAATTTAAGGTTAGTGATTAGCAACCTTCATTCCCTCTTGCCACATAACCTAACACATTTACAGGCTCCAGGGATTAAGATCTGAACATCTTTTTTTGGGGGGGCGGGGGGGGTGAGGGGGTGGAGGGTGATTATCCTGCCTGCCACAATTATTCTGTTATATAGTTTCTTAATTTATAATTAAAGATTTCAAGATAAAGTCCCAACCAAAAGAATTTAAAAACTATTAACAAATAACATTTTAATCCCATTTTCAAGTGACATCTCCCCAAATGGGCTTTTCCTATGAGCAATTATTCCTGGATAAGAGGGTCCTCTTCCTCTAGTGCTCCATGATGATCCAACTTCCTGTCCTGGCCATTCTCTGAACTATAATAGAAAATTCAGCTATAAAGAATATAAAATACCTGCCCTATATTTAATTAATATCTTCAGTTATGTCTCAAATACTCAAAGATGTACCTTCCCCTATAATTTAAGAAGCAAACAATAAAACAACATTAATTGGATTCATGTTTTCCCTTCCAATTATCTATCCTATTCTCCTCAGACTTTGAATAAGCTGTAGAGACCTTTACTTCCATGTCCTCACCTTTCATTGTAAACTGTTCATACTTCAAACTGGCTTTCACGATTCTATCTATTCCAAAAGAGATGTCTTCAAAAGTCACCAGTGGCCTCAGAATTTGCAATCATTAGTTTTCAGTTCTCATTGGGAAGCATTTATTGAGTACTTACTAAGTGAAAGATATCGCGCAAAGCTATGTTTGGAAATAAAAGCATGGATATGAGAGAATACCTGCTCTCAAGTTGCTAATAATTTCTGCTGTATACATTAGATGTTTAGTTTTCAGGTGTTTTTTGCTTATGTCCTGGAAGCCTGGATCAACCTGTGCTGTTCAGAGGACAACACTGCAGTGTTTCTGATGTCGGGTCTGAACCTGACAACTTCTGGACTGGATCTGAAAAATTAGTAGACATCTCAGGTCCTCCCTTAATCAGACCTGAAGTTCAGAGACTGAAAACAGCAGACCACATACTAAACTTCTCATTCCAGAGTGCTCTGGTTTTTACATTATTGTCCAAATTTTATCCAGACAATACCTGTTATGGCTGTGCTGTGTGAGAAGGGTTACATTATTGTGGTGTTTATTTTAGTCACTAAACGCCAAATGTGGTTTATCTGCTGTCAGTTTTATCTTTAAATGGAAAGAAATGCTTAGTGGTGTTGATAATGAAAACTTTATTGATTTTTGTTTCATGATTATTAAATGCAAAGGGTGAATGGAATCTCTGAGAAAAAAAAACCACTATGAAACAAGTTTCTGTGGAAAAAAAATGGCAAAATGCATATCAAGAGAGGGGGAAATAAAAGATCAGTTGTGACTTTCATTAAAAGAAACACCAAGTCAACTCACCTCTCCAATAGTTTCATTTTTCTTTTGATGGAGAAGTACCTTTTCAGAAGCAACAATACGCCACCTTTGCCGCTGTCTACTTAAGCAACGGAGGAGGCTGGCTCTGTTAGGATCAGCTGGGGCCTTTGTTTTCTGGAAGTTCTGCACTTTGCCTGTTGTGCTGCTCTCCTGGTGAGATAGTCTAGCAAATATTATGCAGTGTTAATGAGCCAGTGTATGTGTGACATATTCTAAACTTTTAGACAATATTTGTACAAAACACTTTCTGGGTAGGACAAGGCACACAATTAAGGTGGTTTGTACTGCTTTTAATTTTAAATAAGGTCAACTAGTAAGTCCCCCTCTTTTTTTTCAAGTGTGTTTTTCCAGGACCCATCAGCTCCAAGTCAAGCAGTTGTTTCAATCTAGTTGTGGAGGGCGCAGCTCACAGTGGCCCATGCAGGAATCAAACCAGAGCCTTGTTAAGAGCACTGCGCTCTAAACAACTGCCCTAACTGCCCCCCGCCTCCCCGCCCCCATCCTCATTTTCTTAACTGCTATGTAGGCTCTCTTATGTTTCCTTGGTAAAGCACTGCAATTATGACACTGGAGTTGATGGAGCACTAAACTACTGGTAATTTTGTAATCCTGTGCAATTTATAGGTAGAAAACCAACATGAAGTTTTATCACAAAGAGGGCAGTGGAATGAAGGCTGAAAAAAATACAAAGGTTAGATTTGTTTTGTTTGTGTTTTTAAAGCAAAAGAGCTTATGATATAAAGATGGACGTTTTTAAGCAGAGAATGTGATATTGATTTTTCCAGGCATTATCATTGTGAAATTTAAGAACATGGGAGAAAAAAGAGAAACAAAATAGGGCACACACAGGGAACCGGAAATGAGAATGTTATTTGACTCTTCATTAGCAACATTGAAACTAGAAGACAACAGGTCAATGCCTTCAAAACTGAGAGCAATTTATTTTTTACCTAGAATTCTCTATTTGTCTTCCTTAGGCATTGCTCCTTGAATTCCTGACCATTCTGGACTTCCACAACTTGTTTCACCTAGATTCTTTTTGATATCTCTTCTGGCATGTACTGTAACTGACTTCTCTCTTCCTCTACTAAACCATTTCCCATTCCTCCACCCACTTTTTCTTTTCATACTGTGTTTCAATTATATACCTCCTAGTCACATTGAAGACACAATTTGTGTTGCTGTTTCTTTTTCTTCTTGTTGTGTTGGGGAAATCTGCAATTAGATATATAAAGGCCTTCTCCTTGCTCCCTTAAAATGGAAAGTTTCTTTCCCCTTGTTTTACCCATTCATTTAATCTTTCAACAAATATTATGGATTGCCTACTCGCAGGAAGCCTGAGAAAGTAAAAATAAGCCCCTAATGATTTCTATTACAACTTCTTGACAATTCTAATTCCACCCTTTTCTTCCTGTGCAGGTAGATTACAAGGTCAAGTTTTTATTCTCAGGAAGGCAAAAGAATAAGTTGCATTCAAATTGTTAACACTGTCCTATTACCTGTACATTTTATACACATTCGTGTGTCTACCATTATGCATTCATGCATCGGTTCTAGGTGTTCTCGCTCTATATGGATCCTTTTTCAGGGCACTGGAAATTGGAAAATACCTTCACAGTTGATTCCTCCCCACATTCTCTCCAGCCTCACTCTTTATTTGCATTTGCCTGTGAATTTCTTGTCTTTGTCAAATGAGTCAGCAAAGATGTAACTGCTACCTTATTTGACTTGTTTCAATATATTTAATGTCATATTATAAAAAGGTGCCAAATATGCTGTTCCCAAGTCCGTGGTCTGTGGTGTGCACCCGTAAAGGTGTCTGTTTATCATTCCTACTCCATCTGGACACCGGGATGTTAGCTACAAATGCTACTTGCTTGAAGCCTTTGTATACTTTATCTTATAAAGCCTGAGGGTTTTTTCAAGCTGAAATTACTAAAATCAATAAAAGGATTAGTTAAAAAGTGAAGCCTCAAGATATGGGATATATAGTTTATTAAAGAGCTAATTTGGATAAATTATTTTTTTAAATGGAAGAAAATTTAAAGTAATATATAGGTATTGTTATTATCATGAGTCTTGTATTAATTAGTGTGCAAACAAAAGCTTATACAGCATATATTTTTAAATTAATTCAAATGAAGCCAGAAACTTCAGAAACAGTTGTTGCTGGAGGGTATGTAGAGAATAGGAAAGAATCTACACTAGAGCTTTGAAGAGAATGTGCTCATGTAGCCTTTTATATCTCGTCAGATAAAAGTATGCGTGTGTGTGTGTGTGTGTGTGTGTGTGTGTGTGGTGGGGGGGCGGGGGGTTGCAAGACATTTGCCTTGTAGACTAAAACTATGTCCCTTCATCAAAGTTGGGGTTTCATGCTTCTCGGGAGAGTAATAATTATGTTGTATCTACTCATTGTGAAAATATCCAAGGCCAGTTGTTTTTCATTCATTTCATTTCTTTATTTACTATTTATTCAAAACATGTATTGATTAATCACCATATGCCAGGCACTGTTTTAGCTGCTGATCTTGTTGAGTTTATATTCTTATTAAATGGATAAATCATAATGTGATAATTATTACATTAAAAAGTCACATAATAGGAATAAAAAGTTGCAGCTAGTGGTGCTCTTTAGCAAGGGTCGTCAGGGAAGTCTTTTCTAACAAGACGACATTGGAGCAGATGCCTTAAGGAAGAGAGTGAGCCATGTTAGTATCTGGAGGAAAAGCATTCCAGACAGAGAAAACAGGGCAAAGGTCTTGAGGTGGGAGTGGGCTTGAGGAACATCAAGGATGCCAGTCTGGCAAAAGCAGAGTATGAATGGGAGATGGGGTGAAGGGAGAAAACGGGTGTAGGCAAGACCACAGTGGCAGTGGAATTCAGGTCATACAGGATCCTTTAAGGAAAGGCCACAAATAAGCAGAACTGTCCATGCAATGTGTCCTATAAGTTCTCAGGCATTTTCTCAACCCCTAAGCAACAATATTTCCAATTAGATGTTTGTATGCAGTAAATTGTATCTGTCAGTTTATTAGACAAATAAATAACCTCCACATTGTCAAAATCAGTGGTCCCAGAAGTCCTATTATTTGATCCATCAGTGGCCCCTGCTGTCATTGATCCCTTCTGCATCCTTAAAGCATTTCACTTACTTCCTAGTTTTCCCTCTACTTCATTTCTCAGTCTCTTTGGCTGGCTCCTCTTTGTCCTCTTCATCTCTGGGTGATGGAGTGTCTCAGGTCTCAATCCTGGGACCTCTTCTTTATCTACTTAATCCTATGTTGTGAAAAGTCTTGAACATTTTAATATAAACTGAGCAAAATTATCATGCTCCTGCGATGATTGGTGTTAATGCTGGACCTGTTACAAAACTTAAGTCCAAAGATAAAATATTTTGTAAGGCGATAATACATACAAGTGTTCATTACAGAGTCCCCACGAATACTCGGTCCTTAAAATAAAATGTGAAAAACACTATGGCCTGTATCATGATGAACTAAATATGGTCCATTGCTTAATACCCAGACAGTTCTATGTTTCGCTTGATGTTGGCCACAATGTAGTAGCAGCAATTCAATGACCTAATTCTGCAAAATGTTTAAGAGCTGGCTTGAAATGTAAAAACAAAAAAACCCAACTTGTGTTATAACATTAAAAAAAAAAATCCCTGCAACATTGGATCAAAGACTGGGTCATTTGGTTGACATTTGAACTCATCACACTGAATATAACCCTGCATGGACACTCATAGATGACATAAACATATCAGATAAGCTACTCCTTCCGAGTGAAATTGTGTCTTCAGGAAACTCAACTGGTAAATAATAATCTGACCTACTTTACTAAACCAAAGTCAGTTTCCAAAACTAGAAATCATAGCAAGTGTAACTGTGAAGCTAAGAACTAAATTTCACAAAGTTCCCTGATTTAAAACTTTATGAAAATCGACTACAACTATCCTTTTTACCATCTAACTGAATATTGATAGGGTGGAAATTGTTACAAGGGGAAGTTACTAAACTGCAGTTAAACAAGATAGCAAAAAGAAAATTATTTCAGAAGAGCAGAATTTTATAAATATCTTCAGTGGTTAGTCTAGATGTAAAAACCATGGTGCAAAGATTGTATCCATATTTGGAAGTATCTATATTTGTCATCAGCTGATTTCATTATGAATAAAAATAAATGCTTCTCTTAGTTAGACGACTTATGGCTTAATTCTGCACTCAAACTGTAACAAGAAATATAAACCAGACAGTGACATCTTAGTAAGGAAGAAAATGCATGAGATTTTAGTTCCAAATTAAAGGAGTAACCAATTAAAAAAGGAAACTTTAACAGAGGTGACTTTTATCTCATTTATTTTATTTTAGTTTTTTGATAGCAAAAGTAATACATTTATTTTATTTTTGAAAATTTTTATTAAATTTATTGGGGTGACATCGGTTAGTAAAAGTATATCAGTTTCAAGTGTACAATTTTTAATACATCACCTATCTATTTATTGCATTGTGTGTGTACCACCCAGAGTCAGTTCTCCTTCCCTCACTATATATTTGGCCCCTTCTAAGCCCCCGCCCCCCAACCTCCCCTCTGGTAACCACTAAACTGTTGTCTGTGTTTATAAGTTTTTGTTTGTTTGTCTTGTTCGCTTATTGCTTTCAATTTTATATCCCACATAGAAGAGAAATCATATGGTTCTTGACATTTTCTGTCTGTCTTATTTCATTAGCATGATAATCTCAAAATCCATCCATGTTGCCGCAAATGGCAATATTTTATCTTTTCTTATGGCCTACAGAGGTGTTATTTAGAGAAAAGTATTATTGTACGTTTCCAAGTAAGGGACAATCTCTCTGGTTCACCCTGGGGGAGATTTGTTTCTATTACAGAAACAATGTGAGATGAGAATAAGGTGATACTGCTTTTCAACATTCTTTAAGAAGGCAATAAGCTTTAAACCCAATTAATGGTGAAAGAGAAAAGTTTTTTTCAGGATCTGAAAAAAAGTTTTTTTTCAGGATCTGTTTTCAGATCTGAAAACAGATCATAGAATTAATGTAAAGAAGAGACTCCCACTGGAATGGCTAGGGGAAGAGGCAAGAGCACAGAAAACAGTGGTGGTGGTGGAAACATGCCCATCCCAATTACGGGGTTGTGGGTAAAGGCAGAGAAAAAGAATCAGGAGGGAGACAAGTGTGTTGTAATTTTCCATCTTTGGGCCTTAGTGTGGAGAGTGGGAAGAGTCAGACACACTGAAAGGAGGGAGCTTTTCCTGCTCACAGTTTGAGATTCTGGAGGAGACTCATTTATTGAGGCTTCATGCAAATATGGGGTGAACCAGCACAGCCAAGAGAACTGTTGGGGACATGGCCAGGAAGAGAGTAGCTTCAACTGAGGCACCAAGCCTCTCTTGGTTTCATACTAAGAGCCTGGGGGTTTGTCATCATGCCTGTCATTGTAGGAGCAAGTTGCCCATAACAGATATTGGAGGGAGACTGACTAGCTATGAGACTGCAAGGAGGACCTAGAAGAGATTCAGGTCTACAGCCAAGCAATGGTTAAGGGTCAGTCTCATTAGCATGAGGCTATAGAAAAGGCCGTGTATGCATCAGATGTAAGTCAGCAGTGGATGCCAATAGAAAGTCCCAGGAAAAAACCAGCTAACTATGCGTCAGCAGCCAGGACACCAGATGCCAGAAGAATAGATGTCACATGACTTCTTCTAGTACAAAATCATGTGAATCCCTTTGCCCCCAGGAGCTCTTCACCATTTTGAATGAGAATAGGTAGAAAGCAACAGAAATACAAGGTGATGAGCATTTTTCTTAGAAATCTGGTATTTAATAATATGTTGTATTATTGGATTGGTCTAAGGTTTGAAATGGATTGAATATTAAATCTTTCCCCTGCTAGAACCCAGAGGATGGGGGTTGCAAGAAACATTTGATCAGTTAATTATATCAGCTGAAATCAAATTACTCTTCAGGAACTCAAAACGGAATACAAAGGAAAGAGAATAAAGAAAGCTTACACACTAAACTCTCACACTAAAAGGATCTTTTAATAATTCCATGAAAAATGGACCCAAATCCAATTTAAAAAACATGGAAGTAAGTTTGTAAAGAATGGGTTTAGCTCATTCTATAGTGGTTTTGGGGAAAATTATACACTATATGATTCCTTATAAAAGTAAGCCTGAGTTAAAGTTAAGGGTACTCCCTTTTCCTTCCTTTCTTTTCTTTCCTTTCACTCTCCCTTTTTTCCTTCCTTTGTTTAACAAATGTGTGTCAGGCTCAGTGCTAGGCACTGAGGATAACAGGGAATAAGACAAGCAGGATAGCACTTATGATGCTTAGACATTAGGAAAGGAGACAAAGGAAAAAACAGGTAAAAATATAGACAAGGTAAAATAATTGCAAAATGCAGTACGTCCTCTCTATCAAAGGAAACAGGATGTTGAAATGAGGACAGATGGGCATTTGGGTGGGGAACCTGCTATGGATATCACAGGCAAGGGAAGTGTTACTGAGGAATGCTACATGAAAGCCAAGACTTGAAAGTAGGTGATCAATTTGACCCAGGTTGCTCAGGAGTTTCCTGGTTTTAAAACTAAAAGCCCCATCACCCTGGAATCCCTCAGTCTCAGGTAAGCCAGAATGGTTGGTCACCCTACTTGAATGATGAGAAAGAATCGGCTTTGCACATCATAAAGGAACAGGCACTCCTGGAAGAGGGAATTGCATGTGGAAAGGTGGAGGTGGGAAGGAGCCTGGCATAATCAGAGAAGGGTCAGTGCAGGGAGGAAGTTCTGGGAACAGGTGAGGAGGAAGAGCTAGACAGGGAGCAGGTCGTGAAGTGGAAGCTCTGGTAGAGTTCTGATTGATTGGAGGTACAATGGAAAGATATTGACAAGGTTTTATGTAGGGAGTGATATGATTTGATATTTTTAAAAAATCACTTTAGCTGCTGTATGGAAAAAGGATAGAGGGGGATCAAGATTAGCAGCAAAGTTAGGATTATATGGAATTAGCCCAGGTGAGCAATGAAGCTGTCAAATATGGGACACATGGAATGATAGAACTTGCTGATCGATGTTTCATGGAGTTCTGGCTTGAGCAGAGGGATACATGGTAACTGGAAGAAGAAATCATACTTTCTGCCTAAATCTCCACTCCTTATATAGACTAGTGATATATGTCAGAGACCATAGATTTTAGAACATGTAATTTCTTACAAAGGGCACTCATTGCAGGATTTCAAATATGCAGCCTACATCAGTAGGAAGCTTAGCGCCGTGCAAAGGAGTTGTTATCCCCGAGTCTCTGGTATAACCCAGTTAATATCTATTTTTAGAGTAAAACACTGATAGAGACAGATGATCTGCCAAGCAGAGCGGGAGGGGTAAAAGCCCAGAGATGGCTACAGGCAAAAAGGATCCAGTGTTCGTTCCTGTTTGTGGTGTGGGCTGCACCACAACTGTGTTACTTCTAGACCCATAAATCCTGCCTGCCATTATTGCTTGGGCATGAAAAAAAAGAAAAAAAAGTTTTTAAAAATTATGATGGACAAAAATATTCATTTAAAAAGAAACCATGTGCAGAAATTTAGGTTAAAAAATTTGACAAGGAACTATAACTACAAGGACTGAGCCAAGAATGATTCAGATCATAAAAGTAATAGATTTGGTTAAAAAAAAAGTTTAAAAGAGACCTAATGAAAAAGTTAAAGAAACACTGCTGAAGGGGAAAAATCAGGGCTAACTAAAAAAAGATGTAAAAAGAATAAAATTTACATTGTAAAGAATAGATAGGGGGAAAAGTGAAATCTGTAGACCCCAAGATGTAGAAGGATGAAATCTGTCAAAGCTAAAATAAGCTGAAGGATAAATATAGAGAACAAAATAGAGAGGTGACAAAGACTAAAGGAGGAAGTGCACAAAATCAAAATGTTAAAACCTGTTAAAATTAAACTCCAAATCCTCAAGTATTTGTGGAATGAAGCTCTGGAAAAATAAGCTCTCGTTATTTATAAAGAAACAAAACTGACAAGTCACATGAATTACTAAGAGCAATCTCTGGGCTAAAGTAACTCCCATGGGTTGGGGGGCTCCAGAGAACTTCTTGAGGGCAGAGACGGCCTGAACTGCCAAGGTGTAGGATTTCTGAAGTGCCTCTTTAATGCAGGCCTAGTGGCAGGCCTATAGGTCAACAACAAGAAATCAGCTTGGAGCATCACCACTAACTAGTATTAATGTTTCTCCTGGCCTATCTCGGTTCCCATTTGTTACTGCACAAAACTGTGTAATACAGAAAATACCGGAGGGATTATATTTCTTGCATATGAATGTATTGTTCATGCCTTCTGCAACTTTAGCTACAAAGGCTGTCTTCCCTACCAATCTCAGCCTCAAGTATATCTCTTTTGTAGCTAAAGTTGCAGAAGGCATGAACAATACATTCATATGCAAGAAATATAATCCCTCCGGTATTTTCTGTATTACACAGTTTTGTGCAGTAACAAATGGGAACCGAGATTGGTAGGGAAGACAGCCCAATCATTCAGAAGGCTTCCTCTGAGACAGTTTTCTCTCTTTTATAAAACACTTCCCCAGCTAGTGTAAGGTTAAAAGCGATCCTTCTGGAACTCAGAATAGTCAAGACAATTTTTAAAAAGAACAAAGTTGGAGGATGCACACTTCCCGATTTCAACACTTAATACGAAGCTAGTGTAATCAAGACACGGGAGTCCTGGCATAAGAACAGATAGATCAATGGACTAGAATTGAGAGTCCAGAAATGAACCCATATATCTACGGTTAAGTGATTTTCAACAAGTGTGTCAAGATCATTCAATGGGGAAAGAAACGTTTTTCAATACATGGTGCCAGCACAATTAGAGAGCCACATACAAAATAATGAAGTTCCCTACCTTCCATCACATGCAAAAATTAACTTGAAATGAAATGTCCAGAATAGGTAAATCTCTGGAGATAGAAAGTGGATTAATAAATAGCTGAGGTAGTGGTGGGGTGATGGGGAGATGTGACATGACTGCTAATCTTCAAAACAGTTCCACGAGGTAGATTCTTTTGTAATCTTCATTTTACAGATGAAAATCTGAGGCACAGATAACTTGCCAACATAGTTAATAAGGGGAAGTGGCAGGAATGGATTATCTCCAAGGGTTGGTGGGAGGATATCTTCTACGTAGTAACCACTCACCTTACGGTAGTTATTATTATCTATAGACATTGATCTTGAGTGGTAATGTTTTTTTTAAAGTTTATTGGGGAGACAATTGTTAGTAAAGTTACACAGATTTCAGGTGTACAATGCATTCATCTGTATTTCACATCGTGTGTTCACCACCCAGTCAGTTTTCTGAGTGGTGACTTTTGTATCACAAATATACTGTGCTTTAGTCAGGGCTATGATAGTAGGGTAAAAACGTAAGTCATGTTGAGCTAAAACTGTACATCATACTAGGGTACATTTTGCTTTCCATTTTGAGATGTAGATATTGTATACGTAATAAAGTTTGTAATCCAGGAGGTGAATTTCAAAGTTTACATGTGATAAGTTTATTTTTAAATGAAGTGGAATCTTGCATGTGAATTTTGATCGTCTTGCTCAACTCCCCAAGGCTCCTGGCTCACTCTTTCTGCGTACACACGTTTCAAAGGGAAATAATAAAAACGTAATTCTAGAAGTATTTTCACCCCTGGGTGAATTCCTTTTATTGTCTTTTCATATAAAGGATTAGATATTCACAAAGTTCATAAAAGGGTGAGAAATTTATTTACATTTGAAGACTGTTAAACCATAAATGTCTAATTCTAAGCTTTTGGATCCAACAAACTCAGAGCTCACATCTGTTACTTCAGGAGAATATATTCACACTTACAGCCCAATGTAGTAAAATTACAGAATCAGAGGAGACACTGGGATGAAGATTTAAAGAACAAATCTGTGGAAAATGAAATAATACCCCTGTGGAAAAAATCATCGGCACAGAATAATTGGACATTCTATTTGGACAAAAGTGGAAAATTGAATTCATATGTTCTTAATTATGCTTTTGGAGATTAAGGAAAAAATCTATTGGGCAGTCAGGTCAGAACTGAAGGGCAGTGAGGATTAGGAATTTTCTTCATTGGAGTGTTATATTCCCTGGCATCTTCAATTTGTAGCTGTAGAGGCTGTTTTTCATTTTTGGGTTATAGTCTATGTTCTTTGTAGGAACTCAGTCCACTCTCAGTCCAACCCTCCCACCTGGAGGTGAAACTGATTAGTTTCAGTTCTGTAATTTGTAGCTAAAAGGGTTCAGACAAATTCTGACTTCTGAGATTTTCCAATCAGCAAACGGGGCTGGAATGAGGAACTCTCACACTCAAGCTCTTGGACAGATCTGGGTTTCAATAGAGACGTTGCTCTCTCTGCTGGCAGCTGGTTAGCATGTACCAGGTCTCAAGGATGGTGTGGCAGAAACTGCTTCCCAGTGTTGGAGTCTCTCTTCTCCAAGCACAAGCTGTTTGACCTTGCTCAAGTTACTTTATATCTGCCAGCCTCAATTTTTGCATCTTTAAAATATTAATGTTAAAAATCTACCTTTTGAGACTGCTTGATAAGGTAAGTGGCTACATAAAAGGTACTTAATCAATGGAAGATGTAATTATTATCTGACAGTTTGGGGGAAGAAAGCCAGCCTGTTCAAGTTATTCAAGATTGCAAAATATGATCTTTAATATTGTTGGTTTTCTAGATGTGACAAAAGTTACGTATATGATGTCAACCTAAGAAGTTATTGTCATGGAGTATAATTTAAAACACTACTCAAAGACAAATGAAAATATTCCTTGGTCTTGGATACAGTAACTTGACTTCAGCAAGATGTAAATTATCCCTAATTTAACAGTACTCAAATACAATTTCAACAAGTATTTTTCCTGAAACTAGACAAATTGTTCCAAAGTGCACATGGGAAAATAAACACACATGCATATTTAGGAAAACCTGGGGGGAAAGAGGATCGATGAGGGTAGACAACCCTATTAAGTACCAATAAACTTTAAATCCTCTATAATTAAAACAGTGTGGCATGAATAGATAGATCTGAAACATAATTGAAAATTCAGAAATAGAACCATGTAATAAGAACATTTATTAATGAATAAAGTGGCATCTCAAATCATTGGGGAAAAGATATGTTGATAAAACAGTGTTAGCACACCTATACAACTATTTGAAACGATAATTTTGGATCCATAACATACATGATACTCTAGAAAAAACTCCAAATGGAAAAAATGAGCCATACAAGTTCTAGAAGAAAACTTAAGTAAATTTGTTTATAATCTTGCTGTGCGAAAACTTTAAAAATATGCCCATCATCCAGATACAATAGCAGAAAAGATCAATTTGACTATATTAATAAAAAGAAGATTTGTGAAAAAAATGCTGTAAGTAAAATCAAGACAAGTGGTAAACTGGGAAAAATATAAATGCAACACATATCCCCTATTTAGAAAGCACTCAAAAATTGAGAAAAGCAAAGATTCATACACACCAAAAAATATAAGCACCTTTAAATGTGTGAACTTCATTGTGACATGCAAATGAGACATGCAAAAGAGACATGCAAATTAAACTTACAATGAGAAAGTTCTTTCACTTTACCATATGTTTGAAAAGTTAAAATCATTGGAAAAAGCTACATTAAGATATTTCTCACCGTCAGATTGGCAAGCATTCAAAAGCTTGAAGCACACTTTCTGTGATCATTTGAATGACATTTGGATCTGAGCTGGGTGTTAGACGATATCATTATTAAATAATAATTAAATTATTAAAGTTAAATTTCTTGGGTATGATTATGGGGCTGTGGTTATATAGGGGCATGTGCATGTTCTTATGAAACACATACTATGATATTTATGGATAAAATATCGTGAGGCCTGAAAGTCTACTTTCAAATACTTCAGCTCAGTAAAAGTGGTTTTGTTATAGACCAGTGGTTCTTAAAACCTTTTTGCTGTGACGTTTGTCTATAGTCGAATGGTATTTCCATGCCTCTGACTGCGGCGTTCGACTTTACCGTAACCAAGAGCTCAGTGTTCCAGAAAGAAAGTTTAGGAAAGCAGATGTCCATTTTTCTATATTTTTGTGTTTTTTCAAGAATGAAAAACAATAGGGAATTTTTGTACTTTAAAGTAATCATTTATTTTAATAAAATGTAGCACCTTAACTATATTTAGTTAAAATATAAATACTGTAATTATTTTCTGTGGATTTCTGGCACATTTTGGAGAACAAACTTGAAATCAATTAATGCACTGAAAAGGTTAACCAGGGATATTTGGCAATGTGTGGAGACATTTTGGTTCTCACAAAAGAGAGGGTGCTATCGACACCTAATTAGTAGAGGCTAGGGGTGCTGTTAAATACCCTACAAAGTATAGGACAGTCCCTTAAATAGCCCAAAATATCAATAGCGACAAGGTTTAGAAACCTGGTATAGACAGATCGAGATAAAGCAAATGTGGCTAAAGTTAACAACTGGGTAATGTAGGCGATTACATAACTATTCTGTTCTTTCAAGTTCTCTGTAAATTTGAAAATTTTCAAGACAAAACATTTAGGGAAAAAGTAAATTTAAAAATATATAATAAAAGGAGTTGAAGGAGAGAAAAAAGAAGCTGAACTGATAAAACAATAGGCCATACATGGAAAGAAAACAATGGTAAAATGTCTTTTTTATTATTATTGACTTATAAGAATAAAAACAGAAAATTCTGCCTAGTCTGTTTATTGGCAACAAAAGACACAGCCACCCCATTAAGTCGAGACACTTTCAAATGTCATTTTTAGAAAGCTTTGTTTATGATCTTATGTATTTTCTACCAGGCTTTTACTGTGTGATGATCAGACATAATTTTGTCATATTAAAACTAAAGCAAAATGAGCAAACTGGGAAACCAGCAGTTGTTTTCTTCCCCACAGGGCTCAGAAGACCCATAGTTCTGAAAAATAGGCCGCAGAAAATGGTTATTGAAAAAATTTCCTTGATAAATTCATGTTTATAGTAACATAGCATAACTGATACGGTTGCAAACTCCAGTTTTATCATCCATTATGCCCTGACTGCATAGGGATTGGGAGGTGTTGGAAAAGGCAAAATAGGTTTACTAAGAAAGTGGGTTTTATTTCAGGTAGGGCTGAATTATAAGAATGCTGAACTTTTACCAGACCTGACTCACATCCCTTGCTTTGTACTATGACCTTCTTTGGTCTTGTTCAATTTCTGCTTCTTTCTAGTCCTTACTCTTTCTTTCTTCTCCAGCACTGTTTTATTGTGCAGAGTAGTAATTGAATAGGTTAACATTTTTGTAACACTTTCCACCGTACTTGCCATCCCAGTAATTCTTGTTTCTCTGCAGCTCTCCATCTGTGAGGGCAGGTATACAGAGCTTTGTGGAGATGGTGGATATAGCTAAGAATAAAGGAGTCAGAGCTCAGCTTGGAATTGCAAAAGGCTAAAAAAGGCATGGAAGAAACAAGTTTTCACCATCAGGCTTTCAATGCAAAGATCCATGCACCTGAGAAAGGAAAAGGTCTTCTGAATTCCAAAAGATTCACTTTAAATAATCTAGAACAGTGATTATTAAATGAACCACCATAAAATAGGAAGGATGCAAGACATGATTAAAATACAGCATTTCCACCCAAAAAGAGAATGAGATGTTTGCTAGTTGATGAAAAGAAGAGAACTGAGAAGACAAAAGAAGGGTTACATGGGGTGCCTCTGAGTGGGTCCTGCCCCCCAGACACGTTTGAGGATTTCATAGCAGAACATTCTTCATTCCTCCTGGAACATGTGAGAAGGAAGTCCTGTAACAGCACGTGGCAACTGCTGCAGAGTAGAAATGGGCGTGCTGGAGGGTGTTTAGGCAGAGTGAGCCTGAGCAGAGACTTAACTTACAATGTCACCACTTGTCAGCAGCCCTTTTCTGGTCCATGAGGAGTGTGGGGTTGGGAGGGGGATGGGACACTCTGTAAGACTTAATCTTGCTTATTAGGTGATTGGATAAAGAAGATGTGGTACATACATACAATGGAATACTACTCTGCCATAAAAAAGATGAAATACTGCCATTTATGACAACATGGATTGATCTTGAGATTATCATGTTAAGCAAAATAAGTCAAACAGAAAAAGCCAAGAACCATATGATTTCACTCATATGTGAGATATAAAACTGAAAGCAAAAAAGGAACAAGACAAACAAATAAAAACTCATAGACACAGACAAAATTTTAAGTGGTTACCAGAGAGTAAGGGGAGGGGAGGTAGAAGAGGGTAAAGGGAGTCAAATATGTGGGGCAGAAGGAGATTTGACTCTGGGTGAACACACAATACAAGATACAGATGATGAATTATAGAATTGTACACTTGACACCTATATAATTTTATTAACCAATGTCACCCCCATGAATGTAATTTAAAAAGTACTCCAGTTGTTAACTCAGGCTTAGCACATTGCTCAGTCTTTTGGGATTAGGGTTGCCATGTAAATTTGAATTTCAAATAAAACAATGAACTTTTTTTTTCAGACTAAGTATGTCCCCTGCAATATCTGGGACATACTTATACAAAAAATATGATTTGTTACCTAAAATTCAAATTTAACTGGGAATCCTGTATTTTTATTTGCTAAGTCTGGCCACCCTAATTGGAGTTCCTCCCTTCTTTTTCCTCTTTCCTTCCCCTTTCCTGGCATCCAGGCAGAGCAGGAAACCTAAGTAACAGCATAACGTCAGAAGTGAAGCCTGCAGCCCTCTATTCCTAACAGCCTTTCCTGAGCAGCCTCTTTCCAGTTTGGGCAGTAGCCACTCGTCTCAACTGCCTTTGTCCCTGTAATTTGCAGTCTATTCTCTTGGCAAGATCAGGACTCAGGGCATGTGGTCCTCCCGACTCTGGCCCACCTCAAGTCGCACTATCCTGGAGTGCCCTAACTCTGCAGCATCTTGTTTTTCTCCTGGTTTTGGCTGTCAATCCCACGGCTTCTGCTTTGGGGTCTGTTACCTTATTTCTCAACTATTTCTATAGCTCTCTCAAAGGGCATGGAAACTTTCTCAGACCTCCTGCATGTCCCACTGAGCTGAAAGAAACTTGGGGTTACCTCTCTCTCCATCCCTTTTAGAAGTCCAATTATGAATATATTAAACCTTTGCAAGACACCTCGTTTTATGGTGCTTTATTTTATTGCACTTCACAAATGTTGTGGTTTTTTTACAAATTGAAGGCAAGACCTTCCACCAGCAAAAAGATCACGACTAACTTTATTGCAACACTCGCTTTATTACGGTAGTCTGAAATTGAACCCACAGTATCTCCAAGGTATGCCTGTATTCTGAACTGTAGTCTCTAAATCCTTTTTTAAAAATTCTTTTTTCTCTCTGTGCTTCAGCTCCAGCATTTTTCTAGTGTTCTCTTTCTCAGCTCACAAATGCTCTTTTCTGCAATGTTCTAATCTGCTTAAACCTATGTATTGAGTTTTCTTTTCTGTTACTATACTTTTTAGTTGTAGAATTTCCACTTAGTTCATTTTTAGCCTCTAATTTTCTGGTAAAATTCTCCATCTTTATCTGTTTCCTTCATCTTTTCCTACATTTACCTGGACACATTAATCATAGTTATTTTGAAGTCCTTGTCAGCAAACTGCACTGACTAAATCCTGGTGACTTTGTTTTTCTTTCAGTCATTTAGTTCTGTCTTTTAGCATGCCTGCTGGGTTTTTATTGGATGCAGACATTGTATAGGAAAAACTGCAGAGGCTCCCGGTGATGTTATCTTCCTCTAGAGGTGATAAAAGCCCTGCTCTACACAAGGCAGAGGGATTTTTTTTTTTTTTTTAGTTAATTTTCAAGTAATTTTTCTACATCAGCATTTTATTTTTAAACATTTTGTATTAGTTTAAGGTGCACAAAACAATGTAATAGTTAGACGTTTATCATTTATATTCCTCACACAGTGAAACCTCCCTTCCTCCACCCACTACCCTTCTGACATCGCACACAGCCATTACATTTCCACTAATGCTGTGAATGTAATCAATAATGTCAGGATTTTGTAGGGTATCTGATGGACACTTGTCTCATTAGAGAGACCACCTCAGGGATGATGTAGATGCCTGATCACTGCACTGTACACTTGAAACTGAAGCTGAAGAATAATGAATGTCAACTACTATATATATATATGCATATACATATATATGTATGTGTGTGTATATATATACATATACATATATATGTATATGTGTATTATATATGTATATGTGTATTATATATATATATATAATATAATACACATATACATATATATGTATATGTATATATATATATATATATATATATATATATATATATATACATAGTTACAAGAGGCAGAGGGATTTGTTCACCGTAGTCAAATTAGGGATTTAGCTGAATTGAGGCTGGTGCCCTCCAAGGGTTTCAACTGAGACCCTAGGTTCTTCACCTGGGCTCCTGCTTCTGGCGGGTGCTCAGTTCTAATCACTGTCTCCTCAGCAGAGTGAGACTATGTACAAACTCCACTCTGCTTCTCAGAGGCTCTCTGCTTAGTTTCCTAGCCTCCAATCCCTCAGAGCTTCAGAATTTGGCAAATGTCTTAGGAATACTAGCCTTGTGTCAGACTTAGTTCTCTACCTCTCCCTTCTGGTTGAGCCCTGAAGTCTTCAATATTGTCTCTCCAGCCCTCCCGAAACCGCCACAGTTTTCCTGGATTCCCTTGCCCTCCTTCTGGACAAAGCCCAGATTCTCAGTTTTTTTGCATCACGCCTGGAATTGCCAAATGCTTCCAGGGAAAAGAAAACTACAGAATATCAGGTCATCGCTCCAGGTTCATCTTCTCCAGAATCTTGGTCCCTCTGGTCCTGGTGTGTCCACAGCAGTCCAATACCTTTAAGCAGATGTTTTCTGTTTTATGTATGGTTTTTCTACTTGTTCGAAGCAGTAGCATTGCTCTTATATATCCTTACTGTTTTTTTTCTATCAATTGCTGACAGAGGTGTGATTAAAATCTCCCACTGTGATTTTGAATTTCTCTACTTGTTTTTGTAAATTATGTGCATATTTTCATGCTATTAGATTAATATAAATTTGAAAAGCTATTTTAATTTTCATGGTGAATTGTGTCTTTCATTATTGTACAGTTTTAAAACATCTCTAGTAATGTGTTCTCCCTTAAAGTTAAATTTGTCTCATATTAATTAGATATGCCAACTTTTCTTTGGTTGGTGTTTGCATGGTATATAGTTTCCATTCTTTTACTTTAAACTTTTCTGTAGCCTTAAGTTTTGATGTGTACCTTATAAAATGAATATAGTTTTTTTTTTTTAAATCCCTTTAACTTTTCATTGGAGCATTTAGTGTATTTATATGAAATGTTGTTACAGATACATTGGGTTGCAATTGCCCATCTTACTATTTATTTTCTATTTATTCTGCTTGTACTATATTGCTTTCTCTGTCTTTTCTTGTCTTCCCTGCATTATATTTTATTACTTCATTTTACCTTGGTTGTTGTATATTAGCTTGGTAGTTATATATTCCTTTACTATTCTTTCAGGGTTTACCATAGAGATTACTTCAGATACCTTTAACTTTTTGAAGTACATCATTAATTGGCTCTTTTTACCCTCTTCTCAGACAATGCAAGAACCTTGAATTTTAACTCCATTTATCCCCTCCCTACTTATATGCCATTGTTATCCTGTATTTTAATTCTCTCTCTGTGTTAAACCCCACAGATTTTATTACCTTCTACTTGATATTCATTGAGATTTGTCCACGTATTTACCACTTTTCTTGCTCTCTGTTCTTTCCTATACTCCAACCAGATGAAATCTGGGAACATATTCCTTTTACCTTTTAAATATATTGAGTTCAAGTTTGTTAATGAAGAACTCTCCTTGTTTTTGTTTTCCTGAGCATGTCTTTGCTTCACTTTCCTTCTTGAAAAGTATTTCCCCTGGGTACAGAATTCTAGGTTGTTAGCTTTCTTCCTTTGAAAGTTTCTTTAAAGATAACATTTTTGTATTTTGGGTTCCATTATTCTTGTTAAGAAATGATTCAATTTAATTATTGCTCATCCATAGGTAGTCTCTTCGTTTTCTTTGACTGCTTTCATTTTTCTGTCTTTACTTTTCAGCAAATTTAGCTGATATAGCTTAGTAATGTATCTTCTATATGTCATATTTGCAGGTTGTATGGCATCTTGAACCTGTGATTTGAGGCCTTTCATCATTAAAAAGTTATCAACCACCATCGCTTCAAAATTACTTCTGCCTCATTCTATTCTTCCTCATTTTCTTGGACTCTAATTACACATACATTAGACCTTGTCATTTTATTATTAATGTTTTCCCACTGTCGTCTCCTCTGTATTCTTCATTCTTTTTCTCTCTTTGCTTCATTCTGGATTATTTTTTTTTTGTATCCATCTTCAGACTAATGTTTTCCCCTTTCTTCAGCTGGGTTTAATCTGCTTTTAAACCCATCTATTAATTCCTTAATATATCATTTTATTTTTTAGTTGTAAAATTTCCATTTGGCTCTTTTTATTATTTCAGTTCTCCGCTGAAGTTCTCAACATGCCTCTTATTACACTGATAGCCTTAAGCTTTGTTATTTTGGAGACTTCATCTGATAATTCCAACTGTAGATCTTTTCTGTCATCTGTTTTTCTGTTTGTTTCTGTTCGTTTTTCTATTGTTGTTTTCTGTTCATGTTATCATGCTTTCTTGTGATAATATGTTTGTAGAGATAATGTAAAACCTGAAATGTTGATATCTTCTTCCAGGGAGGTTTTTTGTTTGTTTGTGTTTTGCATCTGGCAGGTGTCTAGGGCATTAGTATTTGGGGTTTCTCTCAACCCAGTTCCAAAGATTGAGATGTTTTTAAGGATTTTCTATGAAGTCTTATGTATTTCTAGGTCACTCCCATCCCCAGGGTGCAGCCTTGGGTCCCAAACGTCAAGAAGGGAGATTATTAGGGTTACCAGCTTGTCTTAGTGAGTCCTGGATTCCACTCACTGTCCTTGTAGCTTGAGAGGCTTAAATAGATTTCAAAATCTATTTAATCTCTTAGATGCTCTCACAGAAATTGGCAAATGCACCCATGCAAGGTTCACCTCAATCATGGGTTTACCTCTCAAGTTCTCTTTCTTTTCCCAGATGCCGATCCAATATTTCTTTACTATCTTGTTAGCTCTCTGATGCCTTCAAGTAGATTAATTATTTTTCTGAGGTTTTTTTAAGTTGTCCTAAGTAGGAAGGCTTGTCAGAATTATCTGTTCTGCCATTAGCAGAAATGTAAGTTCTATGCATTTAATATTAATTTCCCCCCGAGTTTCCAGACATTTGTAATGGAAGACCCTCCTTGTTAGTCTTAGTCCTTCTTGTTGCTTCAATGTAAGAACTAACTGTCAAAATTATAAAAGGCATTATACTGGTTAAAAGCTCGACTAGTTTCTGAAGTCAAAGAGATTTGGGTTTAAATTGTGGTTTAACATCTTTTTGAAATTTATTTAATTTTAGATTGCCTGGAAAAGAATTTGGAGATGATTTTCCTGTGTTCTTTGAAAGTGTAATTAATTGTGAAGATGAAAGAAAGTAATGTCTATAAAACATTTGGGATAGGGAAATACTCTAGAAAAGGTTGTTGAAAAAAGAAATCTTGGCTTTATGGAAAATTATCCTTCTCAGTGGAGAGATTTGATGATTACTACCTCAGTCAAATATTCAGACTTACCCTCTAACACAGTAGAGCAATCAGACATTATGTGCTTCTTAATGTAATGCAATAAGAAGTATATTATTACATCACCTATGTAGAATACTTGCTAACTATGTTTTAACTGAATCAAATCATGAAGAGACAATCAGACAAATCAATTACAGAACATCCCATACGATAACGAACTTGAATTCTAACAACAACAACAAAAAAGGCCATGTCCTGAAAAACAAAACCAAAGGCAGGGACACTTTTGCTTAAAAGAGATTAAAGGTACATAAAAAAATATAGACATGTAAATTTTGTTTGGATCCTGAATTGGAAAAAAATAAACTATAAATCAACTTTGTCTATTGTTGATCTACTTTCATCTATTTGATGTTTTTGGTCTTTCAACTCTAAATAAAAATGTGTCATTTTCAATCTTATGCATTATTTTTTCTAATCCATATCCTGATGTTACTCCTCATCTCATTTTTGTTAATATTATTAGGGCATTTGAAGTTTTGGAGAGAGATATTATATAATGTCAAAGCAATGATGAAATCAAAATGGTTAGGGTATGTTGTATTTTTCAAATTAGGCTTATATATGTGAATATTCTAAGGTCTAAAGTTTATATTCATATATATTTTATTGATTATTATGTACTGGTCTAAGATTAGGTTATAAACCAGAAACAATTAAAAAAGAAGTTTCTAACTTTATTTTTAAAAATAATAGAACTTGAATTGATTCAATATTAAAAAAAACACTGGAAATTCCATGATACTCTATTCCAATAATCTTGCCTCTTTTACAAACTGTGTATACTCAACATACTATTTTATCTATGAGTAAGAGCACTCCTTTCATGCTACTCCACCCACTCACGTGCTCAGATGCTAATGGTTTGGTCTGATAAATATACATTTAATTCTAAGCCTATACCATAAAATTTATCACTGAGTTCCAAAACTTTCCTTTCAGCGTAGACTGTGCTTTTAGTCCATAACTTATAATACAAAGAATTATTTTAATGCAATACTACTACATAAACCAAACTAAAGATTATTCATATAACTTGTAAAAGTAATTATTGAGGTGACCCAATAATTGCAGGTAATAAGTGATACTTTTGGGTTAAGTGCATTTTCAAATGTTTATTAAAAAAAATAAAACAAAACATTCCTACTTTCCTATTTTTCTCTTACAGCTTTTGAGAAGACTAGAACAATTATTCATATATTAGCATTAATATTAAGTATCCCCATGTAGCTTATAGGTTGTACATTGCATTTCAATACAATCTTACCTTAACCATTAGTAATACAGTAAATTATTTTGTTATTATATAGTCTGGGTAAAATTAAAATAAATAATGCACAAATAATTTAATAAATCTTTATAGAATACCTACTATGTTCCAGACTTTAGAAACACAAAAATAAATAGTCCTTGACATTAAGAAGCTCACAGTCTTAAAGGGGACACAGACAAGTAAAGCAGACAATTTAATGTAGTATGACAGCTTTGAGAGTGGTAGGTACAAAGAACTGCAGGAACCTTAAGGAGGCCACTTAACCCAGAACGGTAAAAGTTAGGGATGGTTTCCAGGTCAAGATGATGAGTTTTACAAAAAAGACTGCCAAGAAAAGAATTAATGTTGGTGAGAGGAAGAACATTCCTATAGAGGGGAGTGCCAAATAGTCCGGAGACTGGACTGCCTGATCTTTAAGGCTTCTTCCAACTCTAAGAAAATAGTAAGACACAATCAATCACCTGCTTGAGACTACAAAGGAAATTTGTAGAGAGCGGGGCATCTTTTTGATAGTTGCTTATTTATTAAATACTGGTTTCCTGGATTCTTATTTTTCATGCTATACAGCATAATTTAAGAAGAAAATCCCATACTAACTAAAATGTTTTGTTGACACTTTCTACTATAGTGCTGACCACAGATTCAGAATGAACAATCTGGTATAGTGAATACTACTATATCGTCTACTTTTAAGAAAAAGAGAACAAAAGCTAAAATAAAGGTTCCTGGAAAGCTATAAACTTTAATACAGTCAGGTTTTTAGGGTTCTCTAAAACAATATTTTTCTTTTGAATATAGGGAAAACAAAAAAGCTGTCCTTTTGGGTATCCTTCAGTAGGACACTAGATGGTGCTACGAGGCTGTCAGAAAGAAAGTGAGGTTTACTAAGAAAAATAGTGCAGTTCTGATGTAGTTAAGTGTTCTGAAAACTCTCCATATATTTTCAGTCCCTGAGAGCAATGCCAGGTCTATTGGCAAATAATGGGATCCTTAATCTCACAAATTTTAGCCCTATGGTCAGGTTAATTTGAAACTAAATCACAAATTTAGCACATTTTAAAATGGTTTCAATGTTTGACAATTCCATCTAATTCCACTGAAATGGAAATTTTAGTTATTTGAAATAGAAATTTATTATACATTTAAACATATTGTTATTAATTTCATTTAAATAAGTCTCCCCAGGAGCCTAGTTATACCTACAACTTAAAGAATCTCTAAGTTAATTTCTTCAAATGGGTTCCAAAATTTTTGAATTATCATTAAGCAGAAAATACCAATCAAACTCTCTTATTATTAAAGCACCACAATATATTAAAACATATACATGAAATAATACATTTTGGAATTACTCTATTAGCATTGTATTTCTTATATAAATAATATTTCATGATTTTTTCACATTACAGTAAAACCAGAAAAATACTTTTTTCTAAAGTGTCAAGTAAAAACAGACTTTACTTTTATAATATTTTCTACTTAGTTTTCTTTTAAATGTTAAATATTTAAAAAGGTGAACAAAAAAATGAATAAAGCTGTATCTTTTGCAATCTCAGAGTCATTTTAGTTTTAAACTCTCAAAGTTATGAGATCTGCTTGTGATTTTTCTGCATATCTTTTCAGTTCTGCTTCTAGAATTTCCCCCCATGTTTCTACATCCATCGGGTACATGATTTTTTCTGGTAGGCTAACAGGAGAACATATGTTGCTGTATCTTCCACTTAGCCATTCAAGTTTCACTTTACTCTTCTGGTAATTCCTCAGTAGTGTGTCCTGAAAGAGGTAAAACCATCATCGTCAAAGAATGTAGTAGGTGGTTGGTTAGTGAGTTTGCTTGAAACCAGAGAAGCTGATTGACAGGGCTAAAAAGATTAAGTATTTTGATATGCACATATACTAATAAATGTGTGTGTGTGTGCGTGTGTGTGTGTGTGTGTGTGTGTGTGTGTGTGTGTAGCACCAGAGTTTGCTGGGGTTTTGGATAATGTGGAGTGAAAAGAAGTAGCCACTATCCTTCTGATTAACAGACAAAAATGCCCAAATTTAGGATTTAAAAAATGTAAAAGATAGATAGTGTGTTTTGCAGGAACAGAATAATTCACCAAGTTCAAAAGCCAACACACTCTGTATGTCATTCTGTATATGAAATCCTAACTCTTTCAAATAGAAGGTAGAGTTGGTTCAAACCTACCACCAGATTGTTAAGAACACTGCTGACCACAAAAAGGAAACTTACCCTCCAGGAAAAACCACTTTTTCGATCGTCATCTATTTCTCTTTTGCACACAACTCTCACAGCCAAGCAATGAGGCTCCCATAAGGAGTCATTGTCTCTTACTACGGAATTCCACCTCTTGCATGTCATTGAAGCCCTGCACAAACTCCGCATGTCCAGCTGACTGAAAATTTGTACGTAAAGCTCATCGGGTAGCTGTTCAAAAAACTTATTTTGATACTCTTTGTTTTCCTTCTCAGCATCCAAAGAGTTCAATCCTATGTCAGAAACTCTTGAATTATTGTTCCTCTTCAAGTTCTTCTGCATAGCTTGATGTTTTAGTAAATTATCCTCATATGTAACCTAAAATGCAGAGTTTAAACATACTTAGTCTCTTCAGGTAAGATTACAGAACCCACTTTCTGGGAATGATTTAAAGAACTTTAACTTTCTCTACTTGAGATTCTCAATCTGTAAAATGGGTCCAATGATACTCCTCTTGTGTGCTCTTGCAAGGATTAACAGGGGTAACATGTAAACCATCTACCCTCACATCCGAATTACACATTGGAGGCACCCAATGCATGTTACTTCTCTTCTTTTTAAACGTATTTTTAGTAAAAGGGTTTGTCTCTAAACATTAGCTTTTCCGCTCCCAAAGAACATTGTCTAAAAAAGAGAAGTGATTCTTCACAGACTATAATTTATCGAGTTTAGTAGAAATGACTATTGTGAAAACACATTTGACTCCAAATATTTATTGAAAATACCTTTGGAATGCAGACTGGTGCAGTCGTTATGGAAGGCAGTGTGGAGGTTCCTAAAAAAATTACGAATAGAATTACCATATGACCCAGCAATCCCTCTCCTGAATTCAATTCTATTAAACTCCTGAACACTTGGTGTCTGTGGGAGCTGATGCCTTGTCATTAAGTTCTTTATCTGCAATTTGTGATTTAATCATAAACCTGATGGACATTTAGTAGTTTATATAAGAATTGTGTATATATTTGTACCTAATGGGTAGATGCAAACCTTTGACATAAACACTATCTGAAATGGACAAGAGGTTGAGGTCAGTGTCATAATGACACAAAGTCTCAAATATTCTATTCAGTTATAAGATTAGCGTTTTAGAAATAGCCTCTTGAAGCTACCTACATACATAGTTAATTATGAACCAAGGATAATAGTCACTGAGGGCATCAAGCAACAGTAACTAAGAGCTATAAACAATGTTTATAATTCAAAAAGGTGTAGCATTTGACTAAAGATTTAAAGTCCCGTTTCAGCTAATTTACCTAAGGTACATGGTGTAGGCTTCTGAAATCAATGGAAAACATGGAGCTATTTTTGCACATAAAGATAGCTTATACTTACTTACAATCAGTTTATTCCATTTTGCACTTCCTAATACGGAGTGGTGGTTTCGGAGGAGGAGCTTGAGATACAGCTAAAAACTTCTTTTAACTTAGCTCAGGACAATTCCCCTTTCTAGATTAGCTCCTCAACCTGTATTTCTGGATTTGCCAAGACCAATTGCTCCCATTCATTTGGTTGTGCATGATCCAAATTAACTATGGCGGTTGGAACTTTAATGTCTGTCAGTGTTCATCAGAGGACTTCCTCTTGAGGTTTTGGGGGAGACAGCAAACTGTACAAACAAGTTCAGGAGTCAACCGCAAGTTTTTGCCAGGCACCGCCCCTCTCTCATCATCAATACAAACCAAAGCCAAACTACCATATTCTTGAAAAGACTCCTTTTAGTAGAACGTTATTGTTTGTTTGTTACTACTCCCATGATCTCAGTGGGGAATAAAATTCGTCCTCTCCGTTACAGTTACTCCACAGAAGACAGATGAAGGCTTTCGAATCTAACAATCGGGGGTGCCTTGGTGAGGTTCCTAAAACCCCAGTGGGCATCTTTCTTCTTCTAAATCCAATTTTGCCTGGATGCCTGCAAAACTATCCCTCTTCTGTCTCTTTTTTAGGAACCAAGCCGCGCTGCCAAATTACCTCTAGTTAGGGAAGAGCTCGCCCCAGGTGTCACACGGAGGGAGGGATCCGGAGGTAGCTCAGACCTGACCGCGGGGAGGTCTGAGGAACCGGAGGCAGCTCGGACCTCCCGGCTCTCAGGGGGCCCCTAACCTGTCCAGACCCCTCAGGTCGGAAAGAATGACCCCGAGTCCCATCTGAGCCACCCTTCTTGCGTGCGTCGCCCAGGCTGCAGCTGCCGGAGTTCAAAGAACACGGGGCACTGACAAATGAACAATAACAACTCTGAACACCGACTGTCATTTCAGGTCCGCGCCGCTGAGCAGAGGTTGCAATGGCGCTGGGTCCGGGCCCCCGAGCTTGCCAGCCCGATGTCAGCGGGAAGGGAAGACCCTCCTACCTGCTGGGCTCTGGCAGCCTCTTCTCCGGAGGTTTACACCCTCTGGCTTTTGAGTCATTCCACACACACAGTGCCTCTGATTCCACCCACCCTAGCCCCACCTCTTGTTGACTCGGATTTCGCGCAGGCGTAGAGAGCAGCGCGCATTTCCTTTTGGGTTTGGTAGTTTTATCAGGGGGCCTCAGCTCGGCAACGGAGGAGAAGGAAGGCGCTATGGACTACAAGGTCCGGCGTCCTCCAAGCCGGGAGGGCGGAGAGAATGGTGGGGGGTGGTCTTAACCGGGGCTTTTAAACATTAGTTTGCGGAAGTGTGATAGGGGAATCCCCGAGTGCGTCACGGGTCGGAGTGGCGGGGCGGGGCTGGGGAGCCGGTCGCTGGGGTTCCCTACTGCGCCGGGACTCGGCGAGCCCGAGCCGAATCTTTGCTCTCCTCCCCTTGTGTTTTTCCCGGGCGCCTTTGTAGGCCCCGCGCGTGGCCAGGGAAGGCGGAAACGGTTGCGGGGATCGTCTCCTTGCGAAGGGGCCTAAGCCTCGCCGCCATGTCCGGGGGCTTTGAGCTGCAGCCGCAGGACGGCGGACCCCGGCTGGCGCTGGCGCCCGGGGAGACGGTGATTGGCCGCGGGCCGCTGCTGGGAGTAAGTGTGGCAGGGGGCTGGGCAAGACCCGCAGAGCCGTGCAAGGCCCTTGCTGGCTCCTGAGGCCCAACTCCCCATCCTGGCCTGATTCCCCACCACGCCAGCCCTGCCTGTCTGGATTTTAGAAGTTTGGGGGCTACACGTTTTTCACTCAACTTGAATCAACTCACAAACGTTTCCTTATGTTGCTTTTACAAAGCAACTGATCAGTGTTATCATCATTATAATCTTACCCAGAGGTGGGCAAACTTGGCCCAAACCAGCCTGCTTTGGTATGGGCCCGAGTACGAAGAATGATTTTTAACTTTTAAAATGTAAAGGAAAACAACAACCTATTTGCCTTTCATGGAGAATAATTGCTCCACAGGCGGTGAATATTGTCCGTTGGCCTGACAAGCCACAATATTTACAGTAGTATCTGGCCCTTTACAGAAAAAGTTTGCCAACCTCTGATTTTATCTTTTATAGAATACTTTCTTTTAAGCTTTTGGCCTCTTTTGTCGGAATGCACGGCCTTACTTTTATTGTAATAGTCTTTTTGAGTCATATCAGTAGCTAACCCTTATGTAGTGTGTAGTAAAAACCATGAGTTAGGTCATTGTTCAGATGAGAAAATTGAGCTACAGATGGGTTATTTAAAGGGCACACATAAGCTTTTGGACACATAGTGCCACTAGGCTATGTATTTATTCTCTACCTTCTTTGGCATGTTTAGTAGGAGTTAGGAAGTTGGCCTGTTTAAGTTTGGAGTTTTATAGATCTGTCTATATATGTATATGTATATTGTTTTCTTGACATTCAGCATTTCTTTTTCAGTGCCCAGTTTGTGCAACACGTTTGTAGATCCTAGCACTGTGGGGCATGCAAATATGAATGAGACATGGGTCCCAGCCCTCTAGGAGTTTTCTCTTGGACTGTGGAGACAAATCTGTAGTGAGCTAATGACAGGGAGTAAGGAGTATGGACAATTTATTATCCTGGTTCACAGCAGTGTCTAAATGGAACCATTGGTGTTAACCTTGGGATCCTTCTCTAAGCAGGAAAAGGAGTGGGCATTCAAAGTTGTAATTAGGAAGTCAGTTCTAAAGAGGGGTGTGTGTGTGTGTGTGTGTGTGTGTGTACATATATGTATATGTAGTAAGGTTAATTAAGAAAGTTGAAGTATACCTGCTATTTATTTATTTTTTTTGCTGGGCAAGTAATTACTTAAATGTTTAAATAACATTATGATTTTTCTCCTGAACATTTGAAGGAACTGCCTGGGGCGGGGTGGGAGGCGGTTTGCTTTCTCCTCCCTTCCCTTTCTCTCTCTTTATCTAAGTTAGAAACTTAAGTATGTGCTTCATCTAGAAATCTTTTGACTGGTGACTAAAAAGTTTTGATTTGCTTAACAAATTGTATCACCAACACAGAGTACTATAGATCTGGTTAAAAGATCAACGTTGTAGGCTTATGTTTTATCAACATGCCAACAGGTTCTAGACCTTTTTATTATTTATAGCTTGATCTTTTGTGTTACAGGTTTGTTAGTGTGAGATGAGCCTATTGGGTTTCTGGTTTTGAAAATGGTAAGGACTAGAAAGTCAAGTATCTGGTCTGGATTTTGCTTTTCCTTTTCAAATAATCATTCAGTGATGAGATTCTATTGCCAAGTTTGGCAGATATTAGAAGTGGTTATGAACGATACCCTCCACACATTGAAGGAAAATTTTGAAGTGCAAACAAATCATCTTGAGGTTTTTAAGAATTTGGAGCTGACAGAGGTATGAGTTTCTTCTCTGCAGTGGTTAAACCCAACATGAGGGCGGTTTTTTCAAACAACAGCAATTTCAGTCAGGATTCTTTTTCTTTTCTTTCTTTTTTCTTTTTTTGGTAGGGTGAGAGAGAGCAAAGACTTAGTTCTAAGTGGGAAAACTCAGGAATTTCATTGTAAATTAGTATCCATCTGAAATGATTAATTATAATAAGGATGATTTTTGAGCTCTTACTTAACTAGCCATGTTTTTTGGAGACAAGTTTCACAAAACTATGGCCCCACAAGCATACAGGTTTATAATTTCAACATGTAAAACAGTCTTAGTGGTAAAACAATTTGACAAGGAGAATGTCTTTATGTCTTTACAATGGCAGGAAAACACTTATAGATAACAGAGCAGAGTGAGTTTAATTTTACTGTGCCCTTTGCTTTAGTGTGAGTCATCAGCAAACCCAAGGTCATTGTTTACTTACTAGGTTGTAATTCTGTCATGATCTGTACAATTAAAAGGGTTTACAGCAGGATGAATCTCCAGGGAATTATTATCCTGGGTGAAAACAGCCAATCCCAAAGGTTATGTATTATATGATTTCATTTACATGACATTATTGAAATGACAAAATTATAAAAATGGAGAACAGGCTAGTGGTTGCAGGGGCTAAGGAAGGGGGGAGGACAGCAGGAGGGAATTGGGTATGGCTATAAAACAGCAACCAAGGGGATTTTTGTGGTGATGGAAATGTTTATAGCTCAACCTTACAATATCAATATTTGATTGTGATAGTTTTGCAAGCTGTTACTGCAGGAGGAAACTGGGTAAATGGTGTGAGAGATCTTTATTATCGATTTCAACTAGATGTGAATCTACAACTATCTTAAATAAATTTAATTAGAAAGAAGATTTTTACAATATAGCATCTCAAGCAACAGAGTACCTTTAGGCCAAACTATTGCTTTATGGTTTTTCTTTAATTAAAGCTGAAAAGTTATTATGCTCTTAAGTGAAAACTACAGTTTCTGATTTCAAATTGTCCTCATTCTGTTTTGGTAGCAGGGATTATATGACATTCCTTTATGAGCTATTTTCCTTGAAGGAACTAGGACAGTGCCAGGTGTCTATCTAGTATCTTCCTAAAGGCAGGTGCTGTTGAATCTACTGCTTTAACTAAAAAGAGAAGACGCCCTGTTAGGAGTGGGTTAGTGACGAGCTTTCATATGGACTCTTCAGGTGGCTTCAGGTCACCACTTGCTGTAAGTGTCCCACAAAGTTTGCGCAAAAAAAAAAAATTTAAAAAAAAAAAAAAAAAAAAAAAAAATATATATATATATATATATATATATATATATATATATATAATTTTTCCCTCTAAATCAGTGTCTCCAAATTACCATCTGCCATGTACTACTTAACCTGAATATGCCATTTTTTCATATGCCTCCATACCTCTGTCCTAGCTCCTTTCTCTGGTAATTTGATTCTGTAGGTAATATCTGGATATCTCTATTTTTAAAAGACTATTTTGAATATCTGTATTTTGAAGACGATTCTGTTGCAAAACCAGAGTTAAAAACTACTTCTAGACACACTATGAAGAATGCCTGGCACAGAATAGGTCTTTAAGAAATGTCTGCTGAACTGGACAAAATAAGTAACCATTCAGACAATAGAATTACCGAAGTCCCAAGTGGGGATTTAAACCCAGTTTTGGTTTTCCTAAGCTCTGCTATGTTTTCACTCACTATGTTGTCTCTATCATAATATATTAATGTTGAGGATGATGTTCTCACATGTGTGTTGCGTGGGTTATGCGAGCAGCATTGCAAGACAAACAGGTTGGGTGAGTTGAAATTTCCATGGCATGAAGTTAGTACAATGCATCATATTTGGCTAACAATTCAGCAACCTTGAATTAGGAGCTCAGAAGTATTGGATTTTACTTTTAGAAATCTGATCCATATTTCATCAGTATTGTGGATTAATAGGTGTCTGTGAGGTAGCTTGATAATCTTAGTACAATTTACACCATTATTCTTACGGGAAAGTATATTCACAGATTTCAAAAACCACTTCATGTCTAGTATATTAGTAACCTTTTCTTCTTTTTAAATTGGAGTCTGCCTGGAGAGCCTCTGGCTAAAATCAAGTTCATTTCTTCAAACTCATTCTTTCTTAATACCAGAAATTGGACTTTGGTACATTCCAAGTGTAGTAATAGACAACTTGTATCAACTAACTTTTGCTCTATTAAGGAATAGGACCAACTTAGTACTGTCTAATGTTATGGCAGAGTCTCAGTGTCGCTGATTTGAGCTTTGGAGTGTATGTTGGACCTGATACTGGTAAGCACTCTAGACAAGAACATTTTATGGTTTGTCGACTGATTAGCAGTAACCAGTCTCTATTCAATTCAGCTCTTAATTTTAGATTTTATTTACTTTACACACACACAAAGTTTGAGGAAATAATTTTATGCAAATTATGCCAAAAATAGATCCCATGCTTCTTTAGTTTGTGCATTTTCAAATAATACAGCCTCAAATCCCATACCAGATGATTTTCTGTTTTTCTCTACCATGAAAGTTCAAATTTGTCTATTTTTTATTTGTTGCCGATAAAGCAAACTAGATAATCTTGTGTGAAAGCACTATACATTGTATTACACAAGAAGATTTTTATTATCTTAGCCCTTGGTGTATTATGTAGTTTATACTGAAAAAACAAACAAACAAATCTTACCTCTTCTCTGAAAAAGCAAACAAATCTTACCTCTTCTCTGTTTTTACATTTTTCAGTAAATATTATATATAGGCAAAAATGAAATGAAAGACACCATTCTGTTCTGTTTCGGAATCCAGTAGCTTTTCTGCTTTTCCTTTATTCAGGTTTGTTTTTTATTTTTAGAATTTTGGAAATAATAAATCGGTTAGAGACTTTGATTCAAAACCTTTAAACATTTTTGCTAAGAATGTCTTCATTTTGTTTGATGTCAATAAATGCCAAAAATAAATATTTGGCAAAGAAATCACAAACACTTCTTTTATGTTTTCATGTCTTTATCTTCTGGCACAAACTTCATGTCTTAAAAAATGGGGGAAAGATTTGAACATACATCATAATACATGGAACATTCAATTCAAACCCAGAAAATCCAAGATAAGGGATCCACACTGTGTCAATACAAAAGTGTTATAAAACAGAGAGCTCTGTCCCCATTCAAGAAACAATATGAAGAATTCAAGTAAAAGGGTATTTTTCTGTAGTGTCTGAAGAAAAACTGCTACTGTCTTACCTGCTGCTGACAAATATAGGAGTGATTTCACCATTATCTTTCAGCTTATGTATTCTTCAGGGTTTCTTTTCTGAATTCTATCCATGTGATATGAAATTCTTTTAATACTAAAGGAAGTTTTTGTTGTTGAGTGCTCAATATAGTTAGCATTTGTGTTTAATATTCCTTCTGTAACTGGCCAAGCATCAATTAATTTGTTACTAGGTGTCCAGGATCAATATAACAGTTGTTAGAGTAATGGGTATTAATCATAATTATTTTTGGCTGCAAGTAACAGGAATGTGCTTATGGCAGCTTAATCAGATAGATTTGTTTCTTCTGTAATAGAGAATCTCGGGCCATCAGTCAGGGCTGGCACAGCTACTCAAGGAATGGGCTTTTCTGTGCTCCTCCATGGTCATCCTTTGCATGTGGCTCTCATGTCTGTAGTCATAAGAAGGCTATGTAACTTGAGATGTCACATTTACTCAGGAAGTTAAGAAAGGCAGAGGGCAAAAGGTGCATGCCAGTTGAGCGCAGTCCTTTTTATCAGGAAGATGATAATCTTTCCAGAAGCTCTACTCTGTTTTGAATGTAGATGTTGTTGTTTTGTTCAGGTATAGTGAGGGCAACCAATCAGGAGATGATTGCCATGGGAAAGATAATTTATTCCTCACAGTTCCCAAGAGAGAGAAGGACATATCATTCAGGGTCACACCAGAGAACCCTGAGGTGGGAGAAGGCAGAAGGAAGAGAGGGCTAGAGGAACTGGTGGGAAAGCCTTTACTGTGGTTTTCTCAGGAATGCATGGGCAAGGCAAGGTGAGCAGGTTTAGGATGGTCTAGTTTGAATAATTTTGTTGTACTCTGATCTGTGGGGTCTTCCCCTGGTTGTCTGATGCCTAGCTCTTGGGTGATTAGGGCAATATAAGAGCCAGGTAAAGCCATGGGATTGAGGGTACGGTTTGGGATTGGTTAGTTTACACATGAAGGGTGTACTTGCAGGTGAGTCAGTTACTATCTCTGAGAATGGGGCAGAAGATACAGAAACTAGATTAATATATAGTCTCTCTTACATCCTTTGCTAGAACTGTGTTACCTGGCCATCCATAGCTACAAAGAATTCTTGGTAGTTGTATATTTTTTAACTGGGCACATTGTTACTCTAACAAACTGGAGTACTATCAGCAATGAAGAAGAAATGAATTAAGCAACTAGTAGCATTTGGCCCACAGTGGCACATGTGAAGATTTAGCATCTAAAAAGTATAGGTGTAGTTTAATGATGAGTTACAAATTCAAATACCTGCAGAGGCCAGGTGTGCAATAAAGGGTGAAGTGGTTTCAGAGGAAGATTATGGGGAGTGTTGGGGATTCTGGTGAGAGGGAGGGCACGTATATTCTTTAAAGTAAAAATGAAAAACAAAAACCAAAACACTGAATGATCAGTTTGTGGTGCCTAGTCTAAATCAAGGAAATTAAAAAAAAAATTATAACTAAATAGAGGCTCATTAATTTTACTGAAGAGACTATAAATAGAATTCTACTTCATTTTTGTTATTGAGCAGTCAGGTATACTACTTTTTCTAGATAAGTTGATAACTCTTTTAAGTACCAACACTTTTGAAATTTTAACATTTTTTCCTGAACTTTTCATTTTGAAAGATTTCAGACCTGCAGAAAAATTGAAAGAATAGTACAATGAACACATATGTATCCTTCACTTAGGATAACTAATGGTTAACATTTTGTTATATTTACTTTCTCTCTCTCTCTCTTTCTCTCTCTCTCTCTCTTTCTTTTCTCTTGAACCCATTTGAAAGTATACTGCATGCATTATGGCGCTTTATCCCTAAATATGTCAACACATATCACCTAAGAGCAAGGACATTTCTATAAATAGTAAATAAACAAGTACGTCTCCCCCCCACACACACACTCATTTATCACACTCAAGAAATTTGTAACTGCAATAAATTTTAATATTCCATATTCAGGTTTACCCAACATTTCCAATAATGTCCCTTTTAGCATTAAAAATATTTAGGATCCAATCAAATATGTCTTCTCTAGTCTAGACCTGTTTTGTCTTTCACGGCAGTGATGCTTTTAGAAGTCCAGGCCAGTTGTTTCATAGAATGCCCACAAGTTTGATTTGTCTGATTATTTCTGCCTAATTAGATCAAGTGAAACATTTTGGACGAGAGTATTCCATAGGTGACGTGAACTCAGAGCAGCTTTTCAGGAGACCTAGCTATCAGTTTGTCCTGTTGCTGGTGATGGCGTTAGTGCAATTACTTGGGGAAGGTGGTGTCTGCCAAGCTTCCCCCACTGAACACGTCATTCCCTTTGTGAGTAATCTGCAGCGTGATGCTTTGAGACTTCATGAATCTTGTTTTGCATCAATCTTTCACCTGGATATTGATACCCACTGAGCCATTACTGAATCCACTATTATTTTGGTACTTACAAAATAGTAATTTTCTGGTTTCATCATTTCTTCTACATTAGCAGGCACTGTTTTATAAAGAAAGTCTTTTCCTCCTAGCCCTGGCCTCAGCCCCTTTCTTGAAATGAGTATGAACTCATGGATTATTTTTGTATTCAATGTGTTATATTCCATTATCATTATTCATGTTGATGCCCAACTTGTTCCCAATTTAGCTGGACCTCTGAACTACTGGATGTGAGATGTGGTTTCAGCATTTCCCATTAAGGTACGATTTCTTTTCTGCGAGAGATCGAGTCTGTGTCCCACCGCCCCCAGGTTCTCACTCCCTCTATTCTCTTTTCCTCCTAGTTGCCCTCTGACTTTCTTTTCCAGCATAGGTCCTGAAGCTTGATCTCTCTGCATTTCGTGTTTCTTTCCCCTCTTACATGTAAATTAAAGTTTGTGGTAATCTGTTTCCTAGTGCTTTAGCTCAAGCTGGGATTAGATGGTTTCATTTGTTTGATTTATTGATCTCTGATTTTTTTGGAGGATGTGTGGTATGATTAGAATTTAGGCGGCTACAGTTATTCTGTATGAAACTGGAATTCCTAGATTTTAACTATTTTTATGGCTAAGATGCAAAATGTCTGACTTTCGAATGAAGTTTTCATTTAAACCTGGTGACGCACGGTAACCGATAAGCAAACTTGGGTAAGCCATTAATTAGTACCTTTTGAAGGATGTTATGTCAGTTGTCCCTCCCTACTCTCAGTAGTCCCTAGCTGACATAGTCTTTTTGAATCCTTGGGTTTCTTTGCTTTTCTATAGCCTTTCTCTTTCCATTTGTAGACCAACATCAGTCATTCCCCTCCTCACCCATTGTTAATGCATTGCTTACTAAACCCTATCCACTTTATTCTCTACTGTGAATAGAGAATTAGAAATTTAGATAACACATCTTGTTATATGTGGATATGACATTAGGATAAACAGGACCAAATGAAAGCCTGCAGGCCTCTTGGAGCTTTATTTAGAGTTTGAATTTTCTCAGAATGTCTACTTGCTTATTAAATAGCCATTCTGTTTTATTTCCAGTTCTTCAGTATGTTCTAGTTCGGACAGTTAAGCTGCTGGTAGATAATCTAAAAAATGATGTTTTATGTAATGATAATGAGGGACACAGTGCAGGGCTTAGAGTAAAGGTGTCTCTAGAATCAGATTCTGTGGATTCAAATCTGGTTCCGCTGCTTATGGGTTACGTAATTTAAGGAGTTGCTTAACGTCTCTGCTCATTTAAGTAGTTGCTTAACATCACTGCACTGTCATTTCTCACCTATAAAAATGAAAAATGTCTTCACTGTTTTAATGAAATTTAAAAAAGGGAATTCATGATGAGTATAGAACAGTGGCTTGGTCTTGATAAGTAATTGCTGTTCCAGTTAATATATTAATAAGAATGTGTCGATACTTACTGTGCACAAGGAGCAGTGATCAGCTGTTAAATAAAGCAGGTCCTGAGACCTGTAGGATCACCTATTGTGACCCGCCCTCCACCTACCACCCGCCATTCTCACCCCATCCTGGAATTAAAATAAGCTTTAATGATAATCTTAAACGTTTAAGCTTTCCATCGAAAGCATAAATCATTTTTTAGCTTACTTATTATTTAGAGGTATGGTTTAAAAGGGACAATTATAGCTAAATGGCTGAGTGATGTTAATTTCAAAGACTTTAAAAACAATTATTTATTTTTGTTTTCAGTTACAGTTGACATTCAATATTATTTTGTATTAGTTTCAGGTGTCCAACATAGTGGTTAACATTTATATAATTTACGCAGTGATCCCCCAACTGGTCTAGTGACCACCTGGCACTATACATAGCTGTTGCAACATTATTGACTATATTGTCTATGCTGTACTTTACATCCCGTGACATCATACATACTTAATGGTTAGAAACTTGAAGCTTTCCTGCTAAGATCAAGAGCAAGGTAAGGCTGATCCCCACTCTCACCGCTCCTGTTCAGCATCATACTGGATGTCCGAGCTAAGACAAAAAAGGGAATAAAAGGTATGCAGACTGGGGAGGAAGAAATAAAACAGATGACTCTTAAAAACACTTTTTTGGTATTCTATATAGAGATGCACAGCTTGCAATGGAATTACACTGTTGTGGAATCATGTGACCACTAGAGGTCACATTATACTTTTATATTATTTAAAAAATTTTTTTTGCTAGTGTCACTGAAGTCTACTTCAAAGAAAGGCTAAGATAGGAAAAGTCCATTATTGCTTCCTGCAAAATGTATAGTTTGGAAGAAAAGAAAAAAGAAACCCACACCAGACTATCACAGGAACCATCATTATATGTCATGGTATTATATTTGACAGTCGATTACACCATTGGTTAGCAAATTGATTTGTGTTATTGAAGTTAACAATGAGATCTTAGTACCCAAGTTAGAAATAGAAACTTCTTACTCCAAGCCACAGAATAATTTGCATTGCTTGAAACTATGTCTGAATGATTGCATGTAGGTGTAGGGGCATATGAATATTTTTCTCACATTTTTTAAAAAAGTTAATAAGAATATAGGTTTGGAGTGCAACCTACTCAAACAGTAATCTACACAACTTACTTAAATCCTCTGGACTTTCCATTTCCAAATATGTAAAATGTGAATAGCTATAACAGTATTATGGTGAATCTCAACATTTTAAGTGAAAGTTCTATGCAAATAATTAAATCTATGCAAATGGTAAAGTGGGTTATCAGATACCTGCTGTTGTTTTTCATCCACTAAGGCACATTATGGGAAAGATTATAGGAACCTCTAAATTTCTATCCTTTTCTGATAGAATAGATTATTAGTTTATATTTACTTTTCTGAAATAGCTATTGTAGCTAATAGTAGATATATTTTAAATGGACTACATTTAAGCTACTTTGTTTTACAAAATGTCCTAAATAGTAATTTGTAACTGTGGAAAATTCATGTATGTGAAATTCATTCCACTGTGATGCTTAATGTTACTATTTTTATTTAGTCACAGCTTTAAGTGTGGAACTGCTCTCTGATTAAATAACATGAGTACTGATTCTTGGCAGTTTCACATTTTTGCAAGGTTTTACAGAACTAATGGGTGTAATTGAATTTAGGCATTGCTGTAGTCTGCTTTCACTTATTATTTTGGTCATGATATGGATAATATTAGAGTTGAAGTGATAGATGTTAAGGTAACCATGAGATGGATCAAATAATTATGGTGTTAAGTTGACGCTTAAAATGTTTTCATTATGTGTCAGCCACAAATTACAAAGCTAATCTTTTTTTTTTACTAGTTTCAGGTGCACAAAACAATGTAATAGTTAGACATTTACACCCCTCGCGAAGTGATAATCCACCCAACCAACTACCTGTCTGACATCGTATATAGCTGTTACAATTCCATTGACTATATTCCCTATGCTGTACTCCTCATCCCGTGAGTCTCTATATACATATTTAATTATAGTTGACATTCAGTATTATTCATCTTTAGCTTCAGGTGTATAGCGCAGTGGTCAGGCATCTACACAGTCTATGAAGTGATCCCCCTAATAAGTCCAGTGCCCATCTGGCACCCTACATAATCTTTACACATTATTGATTATATTGCTCAAACTGTATTTCATATCTCTGTGGCTGTATTGTGGCTACTAATTTGTGCTTTCTAATCCCTTTACCTTCTCCCCCATCGTCCCCTCTCATCTAGCAACCATCAGGTTTTTCCCCCTATGTCTCTGAGTCTTCTATTTCTGTTTTGTTTGTTCGTTTATTCTGTTCTTTAGGTTCCACATATAATTGAGCTCATATGGTATTTGTCTTTATTCATTTGACTTATTTCACTTAGCGTAATATGCTCTAGTTCCATCCATGTCATTGCAAATGGTAAGATGTCATTCTTCTTTATGGCCGAGTAATACTCCATTGTATAAATGTACCACAGTTTCTTTATCCAGTCGTCTATTGATCAGCATTTCGGTTGTTTCCACGTCTCGGCTGTTGTGAACAGCACTGCAATGAACATAGGTAATCTTAACCATTATGTTTATAGCCATGCAGCGAGGGCTTGATTGGCAATTTTAGCATTTAAAATGTAAACAGTTTTTTAACTTTTGTATTTTAACATTTTAAAACTTTTTTTGTATGCAGAAATGATTATGAGCATAAGTAGAACACTGTGGGCTCAAACACAGGCAGCAAATATATATAAAGTAGATGATAATCTCCTCTTCACTGTAAATATTTGATTTTCACTACTCCTCCCACCTTCTTGTGTTAAGTAGGTGCTGACGGCTCAGCTGGCTCCGGAGCTCAGCTGAGGTCTGTCTGACTGGGGTCTGCCTGACCCTGAAACTTGTAGTCCTGCCTGTTACATTTACCAGACTGCTGCTTTTTAAAGCCTTTTTGTCATTATAACCTACATTATATTTCCGGCATTTGAAATGTTTTCTAATAAGTACATATTATATAGAATTTTTTTCTCATTTTATGAATTTTATGGCTAAGAATCCCCACTATATGTCTGTCTTGAAACCATCATGTAAAGTTTTGGGATCTCTTAGATTCCAAGCTTGAGTCTCTGCTCTGACATTTATTTTTCTACAACTTTGGGCAGGTCCCTTAATCTCTGAGTTGTTTTGTTTTTTGTTCAGTGAGGACCGTCATTTTAATATATAGTTGGTGAATGAATAATTTATTTCATAACTAGCCTACTAATTTCAGAAACATTGTTATGGTTTTGTTGTTGTTATTGTTTTTCAGGGAGGTGGCTGTGTTTGAAATTCTTGTTTTTTTCTACTATAGATAACAGACAAGAGAGTGTCCAGAAGACATGCCATTCTTGAGGTGGTGGGTGGTCAGCTTCGAATCAAACCGGTAAATATGTTATTAATGATTTTTAAAAACTTTTTGTCTCTCACCTTTTCAGCTCCTGATTAGAGGGGCTTATTTTCTAAGTTTATGAAAATGGGGAATTAATTCAAAATATATCTTTCTTATTGCCAGGAGATAATTGCGATATAAAAATCAAACTATTTAAACTACCTATTTTCTCACAGGGCAGTGTTATGTTTACATAGTTAGAATTTTCATGAATGATGACTACCAGTTCATGCACACATTATGATTTTGTTCATGACTGGATATTACAAATAAGATCATATAAAAAGCCCATAACTTTGTATTGGTTGGTTTTTTGGGGTCGTGACTAAAGTGACTTAAGTGCTATAGAGTTGTATTTTTTTTAAAGTTTATTGGGATGACAATGGTTAGTAAAGTTACATAGGTTTCAGGTGTACAACTCTGTAACACATCATCTATATATTACATTGTGTGTTCACCACCCAGAGTCAGTTCTGTTTCCATTACCATTTTTAACAAATTACTAATTTGTGTAGAGTTGAATATTTCTAAAATTTAGACCTTGTTCTAGGATTTAAAAATTTTTAATTTGAAAGTTCTTGTCAAGGGCTAGAATTTTAACTGCTTGCGTCGTAGTATAAATGCTGCTGTAGGGACAGCAGTTTCTGAGAACATGCTATGTGATTATGTCTGTTCATTTGCAGAATCTGTTGTGTAGGAGAATAAAATATGTGTATGAGAATTTTGTGTAGGAGAATATTGTGTAGGAGAATGAAATATGTCCATTCATTTTGGACTAGATGTTGTGGTACAATTATTATGGAATGAAATCCATTAATCTATAACATTTAAAAACCTATATGTATTTTCATCTTACGTGTACAACTGCCTGTTGTATTAGTTCTTTCTTTTCTATAGAGAGTCCTTGTATTATCCTATGTTGAACAGCTCCCAAATTTGAGAAATATCCTTTAATTCTAGTATTGGGAAAATTTTTGAATAAAGCTGAATTCACACCATCTCAACCTTGAAAAAATACTTCCAAAAAGGTTTGTATCTCATTCTGCATTGTCTTAGTGTCTTGAAAAGTGCTAATATCTGAGTAAGCACTCCTGTGGGACCCCCTTTATTCACCATCAGTTATTCATCTCTATTCATCCAACTATCATATTCTTCATAGTGAGACTTACTAGACTATAAGCTCCTTGAGTATAAGAACCCTGACTAATCTTCATATCTCTAGTATCTAGCATAATGCCTGTCACATAGTAGGTAGGTACTTAATGTTTGTTGAATTCATGAGTAAATGCTGCAGGGAGAACTATATGTGGCATTTCTAGGAGTGGGGATATCATAGATTTTTATAAAATTATGTTATTTTCCAGTACTTAAATATCTAACACCATTTCAATGAACAGTTATGGCCTAAAATAAAGAAGTTTGATTTTGTTGTTAGTGAAGCATGTTAAGGTAAAGAATATAGGGATCCTAAATTCCTATCCTGCTTTTTCTGATTGAGCATCATTAATCATTAGTTTATATTTACTTTTTTTTCAAAATAGCAGTTATGGCCAGTAATACACCTGGCTCCCCAAGTGGAAGACCCATTGACTTAATACTTAACTCTCTACATTATTTAGATTTACAGCTCTATAATTCATATTAATGAAATGAGGAACTCACAGCGAGTGCTTAATTTTTCGACAAGTATAACATTTAAATAGTCCTTGATGATTGGATTTCTAGTCATTTTTGATACCAAAGCTGAGAAACCTCCTGCAGTAAGTTTATAGACCTTTCTAGATTTGTATTGTTAGTATTCAAATCCCACTGTGTTTGTAGATATCACAGAAAATAGTTATAAACTTTGGGTGGAAACTTAAATGATATAGCCACTTTGGAAAAGAGCTTGGCATTATTTCCTAAAGATGAAGGCATGCATTCCCTACAAGACAGACCCGCCCCCCCGCTCCCCCCTCCACACACCAAGAGATATGTACAAGAACACGAATAGCAAAATTGTTTATATAATAGCAAAAAACTAGAAGCAACATAAATTTCCATCAATGGTGGAATTTATAAATATATTGTGATATATTCATTTAATGAAATATACTATAACAGTGAAGATAAATTACAGTGAAAACATGAAAAAACATGGGTTAAAATTAGGAACATAATACTGAATGATGAAAGCAAGCGTTGGAAGAATATATACAATATGGCTCCACTTATATAAAATTTAAAGTCCTACAAAAAGTAATATATTCAGGATCATAAACATAGGTGGTAAAACCATAAAGAAAATCAAGGAAGCGATAAACATAGCAGTCAGGATAATAATTACCTCTGAGGAAACTGAGAAGAAAATGGGATAGAGAAAGGCTCACAGGGGACATCAAAGGTAACACTTTTTCTCTTAAACTGGGTGGTGGGTTCTTATATAATATCTTACATGTATTATGTCTTTAAAAATTATTATAGGACATTTATGACATGAAAAATGTGCAAAGAATAGCACAATGTACAACAGTTACTTCTGTAATGCCAAATTACCAGACATTGGAAGACATGGAAAAGCATATTTACTTTTAAGGAAATGTACAACCCTAGTACAAGAATTTGACTACTATTTTAGAAAAATATCTAATTTGGTGTTGAATTTTATTTCAGTAATTATATTCACATTATATTAGTGGAAATAAAGCTGCTTCTTGGAGTTGGTGATATATGTACAGGTCTTTTGCTCTATGCAATGCTTGACTTCTTGTTTATATTAATATCATTTTAATAAAGTGCGTATTCCCTTGAAATAGATTTATTTATTTATTCATCTACTTAATGTAGCTGCACCCACAAGGTACATTTTAGATAAATTTTAAAACTGACTTTAATTTTCACTAGAAGTTTTAAGGTCTTGAAAATAATGAGAATGAGATGAACATTTATTTGATGTGCGAAAGCAAGTTATATATACAATTATAATAAATTGTTGAGAGAAATTTTAGCTTAAAAACATTGTAAAATTATATAAGTGAATATAGCAAATATTTTGTTATGATCACTTCTGTATGCTGTATACTCCACTCCCCTGTTTTCCTTCAGTGTAGGAAGCTAATCAAATAAAAAAGTAGCTTTGACTATAATGGATGAATGCGATTAGGACAAATACTGATTAGTACTTTTAAAATGGATGAATTTGTCTTTTCCCCCTCTAATTTCCCTTCAAAAAAAGTCTCTAGCTCAGTAGTTCTTGGAAATAGTGCATGAAGAGAAAATGTTAGCTTTTTGTGTGTCATTTAAATTTAATCTGCAGTCATAACAGCAGGGAGAAAATTCATTGTGAAGGCAAAATGATAATATTTTCTGTAAATGACTGTATCGCCAGTGGTTAGTTATGTCCTCAGGCTGAATTCATAGCTGTAATGCTTTTATTTTATTTTAATAAAAACTTACTCTTTTTGGTTCTTGGTGATTGAGGGAGTTCTTATATAGCTACATATAAATTGTAAAAGATATATTTTTTTGTTCATTTGGTATTGATCCTCAAAATATATGTTTGGGTGACTGTGTTTTTTCTATTGCACAATAAAATTCCTGAATTGTGATTATTTTTATTCCCATGAAATTATGACTTTACTTATAAAATAGCTATAAAATACTGCACTAGCTTTCCTACAACTTTTGTTAGAAAAAGGACAGAGAGAATGCTTTCTGAATTAGAAAGAAAAAACACCGAAAATAAGAGGAACTTCATTTTTGGGTACACATCAATCTTTTTAAAATATTTAATAACTCCAAGAGAAAGCTATAGAAAATTGATTTTTATTTTAATTCCACTTCTTCATAGATAATGCATCCTTTATACCACTTCTTATTATAAATTATAACATAATTTATTTAGATTCACATCTGTAATCCCATGTATATGTTAAAAGGCTCACATCAACGATATGCCTCTCTTATAGACAGCTCATATTTTTTATTCACTGTGGGTTTGGGTTTGCTAGTATTTTGCCTGCCCTTGTCTGCTTTTAAAATCAAAATTAAACTAGCCTTATTAAAGGAATTTGAGAGCCTTCCATCTTTTTTGTCTTGAAAGAGTTTGAATATTCAAAAAAATCTTTAAATCTATTTAGGTCTGGTTTTGTGTGAGATTAGAAAGATTTTTAACTATTGATTCTATTCTGAAAATACAGGTCAAATTCAATCTGCTTTTCTTTTTATAATCAAATACATTTTAAACAAGCCACACACACGTAGGCATATCTGGTGGTTTTTGTTTTGTTTTGTTTTGTTTTTTTAAGTCTGGTGTGTAGTCTTTAAGATAATTGTCAATTTTGGCCATATTTTCAAATCTATTTGCATGAAGTATCTATAGTATTATTTTTCAAAAGTTTTGTTTTAGATGTAATGCTTTCATTGTTTCTATTCCAATTTTTTGTGTGTGTATGTCTTCTCCCTTTTTGTTTATTAATATTGCTAGATTTTTGTCTACTTTATAATTCTTTTTAAAAACTATCTTTTGGATTTCATGTGTGTATGGCTTTTTAGTTTAATGTATATAGTTTGACATAGATTTTTAAAAACTTATTTAATAAGTAATATTTAGCTCTAAGTTGTAGGATCAAACATTATATTTCTTGGAATGTCATTTTTGCACTTAGTTCTGAGATCCCCTGTGTGAATCATTTTAGGACAAGAAAAAGATGATCATGGACCACACATACTGTGGCTGGATTTGCTGAATGCTTGATATTTAACCACCTAAAATCTAAATGTCAGGTGCTTTCACCTGAGGAATAAATGCTCAGACGGAACATTTCTTTCACATTGTGTTAGTGATACCTCTTTAAAGAAATGTAGTTAGTTTCCTTTTTAAAGGAAACTGTTCTACTCTTAGAATTTTTGCCTTGCGTTTAACAACTTAGTCTTTGTAAATTTAGTACTATGCCATTATTTAATGTTGTTTATACAGTCATCAGAGTTTCTCAAATATTCATGAATAAGAACATGGTCTTAGCCTATAAGAGGCAAACCTCATTTAAAGAACATTTAGGGTTCTGGCAGAAGCTAATGTACATTCTTGTTTTGACTCTTGTCCCTCCCATTACCCAACATTCCTGACTCTGGGGACTGGAATACTCAAGGAAGGGGAGGCTTCGCTTAAAAGGCTGAGGAGTATTTCCTGCCACTCCCTTCTTGCCAGCATAGTTTCTGATGAGAAATCAGCTGACAGTCTTATGGGGGCTCCCTTGTAGGTAACTAACTGCTTTTCTCTTGCTGCTTTTAAGATTCTCTTTTTGTATTTAACCTTTGGCATTTTAATTATGATGTGTCTTGGTGTGGGCCTCTTTGGGTTCATCTTGTTTGGGACTCTGAACTTCCTGGGCTTGTATGTCTGTGTCCTTCACCACAAGTGATGAAAAGCAGCAACATACAACCAAGATTGCTCTACCCAGACCCAGCAAGGCTTTTATTCATAATTGAAGGACAGATAAGGAGTTTCCCAGACAAGAAAAAGCTGAATGAGTTCATCACCACCAAACCAGTATTACAAAGAATCTTAGAGGGACTTCTTTAAGATGGGAGGGGGGTAAAGGATGGGTGAAAGGGGAAGGGATTAAGAAGTACTGATTGGTTGTTACACAGTAGCCATGGGGATGTAGGGTATAGCATAAGGAATATAGTCAATAATATTGTAATAACTAGGTATGGTGCTGGATAGGTACTAGATTTATCAGGGTGATAGATGGGAATGGGGTTGGGGCAGGGTGAAAAAGGTGAAGGCATTAAGAAATACAAATTGGTAGTTAATACAGTATGGGGAATATAATCAACAATGGTGTAAAGATCATGTAAGGTGCCAGGTGGGCACTGGATTTATCAGGGGGATCATGTCATAGACTGTGTAGATGCCTGACCAGTGGGCTATACACCTGAAGAGCTGAAGTAGAGTAATATTGAATGTCAATTATAACTAAATATATAGGTATATATAGTCACGGGATGTGGAGTACAACAGAGGGAAGATAGTCAATGCTACTGTAACAGCTATATAAGATGTCAGAAGGGTAGTAGCTTGGGGGGTGGGTTATCACTTTATGAGGGGTTTACGTTGTGTTATACACCTGAAACTAATCAAAAATAAATTAAAAAAAGAATTATTTGATACATTGAAAAAAAAAAAAAAGGCTGAGGAGTTAACAGATACCTATTTCCTAGCCCAGCAGTGTGCACAAGCTGGGAAAGTGGTGGTGCTTTGTCATGCCTTCTTGTGCTCTAAGGTGCTTTGTCATGCTTTCTTGTGCTCTAAGGTGCTTTGTCATGCCTTCTTGTGCTCTAAACCTCTAGCCATGAGCCAGGGAGCCACTTTGGAAGGTAAACTAGGGGGAACTGATAGCATAATGAAAGGGTTTTAAACATTACGTTTAAATTATAACTTGAATGAAAGAAACAAACATTCACAACTCTGTTTGAGGAATATGGTGTGGCACTGCATCTCCATTTTTACAGTCTTGTATATATAGTTTGTAAAATGACTCTGACCGGTAAAATAATTGCCTACCAAATTTGTATAGCTGCTGTTTTTAATTCTTACTTCTACCTTTATCTCTCAGTTTTATTGTACCGCTTTCTCTTAACACTGATGGAAAGGAAATAGAAATGTTTTCAATTGCAGATATACCTTATGGCCAGATCCTCGTGAAATGAAATTGCCAGGACTAGGTAGATTATATTTATTCTAGCTTTTGAATTTGTCTTTAAAAAAAAATGGGCATGTAGGTAACAACTCTTACTTTTCTGGCAGCTTTTGTTTTAATGCCCCCTGTTCTATATTAGTAGCCCCCTCTCCAATTTGGTTAAACATACTGTTTGGACAGTTCAGCTTCCAAAATGTAGTTACTTTCTTTACAAATTGAGCTAAATAGTTTCTAGGTTCCTTTCCCCAAATTCCAGTTTTGTAATTAGTTTAAAAGTATAGTGTTATGATTTGATGAAATGAAGTCAGGTGAAGTGACAGAGTTATTTGTGTGATGTTTTTTGGGGGGATTTTGGAAGCCAGTAAGCTTATATGCCCAGATGCTTACCGGAGATTTTTAGAAGATGAAAATGGTTGTTGTTTAAAAATTTAGTTTACCTAATTGTATAGATCATATACATAACTTTTTTAAAAATCACGCAACCCAGTATCTTATAGAGAATGGAATTAAAATGATTTTCGGGGTGAACCTATTTAAGTGACTCAACAGGCAGTGTTTTTAGTAAATACATTACATTTTAAGCCTCACTTCTTATAGTAAACTCTTTGGAACCATTCCTGAGATAATTTACTGATCTCTGACAGCTGAAATATTATTGATTCTTTCTGCTAATAGAGACTTCTCTGTTAGGTACAGGGACCCGTACCCATGGGCCTGACGGTCTAGTGGTGATTTATCAGATGATTATAGGTAATGTTTGAACTGATAGGGACTGGTTCAAAATGTTCAGACAGAGGTATGGTGGGATAAGACTTCTCAGGCTGCAGTAAATCAAAGACCGTTTTGAGACCTCCTTGATTGGGCCAAAGATAGTGTGTGAAGATTTGGGGATATGAAGGTGGGAGATAAGGTTGGAAACCACTGTTAAATTTATGAAGAACCTTCACTGCTGTGTTTTGCTTATATTGCGGCATTATCAGAGGCTTTACACAGATAAATGTGAATGAATAACTTGGAAAGCAGTGAGGTGAATGAAGACAGGGTGCCTTGATGTGATATTAGCCTAAACAAGTAATGCAAGCAGTGGGTATGAGCTTGAACTAGGGAGTGACTGTGCAAATGGTAAAGAGAAATGGGTTCAAGGGATACTTCAGAAGTAAATGATCTGGGACTTGACGTTTGGATGGAATGGGAGAACATTGTAGATGTTCAGTAAGTGTTTGTAGATATTTTGGTGAGTTTTAATATTGAATACAAATTAAATCAGAATATACTACATTTACCCCTGAAAACCCTATTCATTTTCTGTAGAAATAGACTTTTTAAAAATATACAAACAATTGGAAAATAAATTGTAATGCAAAGTAACCTTCCTGTAATGCGAAGTTAGTAATATTGTTTGCTTCATGTTTTATAACAGTATTCTAGACTTGTTTATTTATTACTTAGTTTATATTCTATAAAGGCTTTAGATTTTTAAAAAGTGAAAGTGAGTATATTTAGTAAAAATTTTAACCAAATTTCCTAATGAAGAGAAATTTGTTGAGGGTGAATAAAGAAAAGTGCTGTTACATTTCTAGAATTTCAAAATACATTAAAAATAGGCTTATATAAACGTCCTTAATTTATCTATAGTAAATATTTTTTACAGTAAGAACAGAAGTTTTTACCTACTGCATTTATACTGAATTCTAGTCTTTTCAAACTCAGGGTAAATAAAATATACTTTAATACCTACAGGTATTTTCAAAGGTTAGGATGAGAAAAGGTTTTAATGTATGAAAATATGTTGTATCTCAAGATAGTTTAATGAAGTATAAATAGAAAAACTGGAAGTGTTCAGCATATGTCCAATCCCAGGGTTGTAATTATCTTGCTATACTGGAGAGGTTGCTGAGGTCTCTAGAAAGTCTCATTTAAACTGATGAAGTGGATGGATGGATGGTAGGGGGAGTTGCTCTATGTAAGATTCTATTAAAAAAAAACAAAGATCCGCATTAATGTAGATTGCTTTCGTATACACTAAAGCATATTTATTTTAAACATTTAATCATATTGATAACAAAAAGTCTATTTGACCTTGGGAAATGGCCACTTTCAGCTTTATTCTAGATAGAATTTTGAAGGTGTCTTTCAGTAGGTCTTAGTTTTGGAGGCAACTTCATTATCTTTAACACAGAAGCAATCAGTGGCAAACATAGTTCAAAATAGTAGATACTGTAATAGCTTTGACATTAAGATATATTTACTACTTGCAATTTGAATATGGATGATGATCTTCATAGTGAGAATTTCATTCAAAGTAAGATTCCTCTGTGAGGAGCTGAAAAAAGCTATGTTGTTTGCTTGAGAAATTTGACCAAAATCCCCCTTCTCATAGTTTCTCAGTTTTTAATCATAGTAAGAAATTATTAGGGGAAAATAAGTAGAAAAGAAGGTAACCATTTCCAGGGGATTAAGGAATTTTGGATATCAAAGTTGGGAGACTCAGTTTCCGTCCTGAGAATTATTTTTCATGTTTACCTTTTCAGTTATCTCAAGCAAAACAGAAGTATCTTTTACCAGTTAATTGATAACTTGGCTTTTTGATTCCTAGAGAAATGGGTGGTATATTACAGTTTTTGTCCCCTTTTATATATATAGATAATAATTACGGTATTTGTAAGTACCAGATTTATTAGACTTTTAAGTCTCATTTATACCTAAATTGTTGTTATATTAAAATTTTGTATCAGCTCATATTTAGTTGTATTTTTGTCATAATTTTGAGTTACAACATCGCTGTATTTCTATATTTGTTAGATACACACAAATCCATGTTTTTATCAGTCACCTGAGAAGAGCCAGCTCTTACCATTGAAGACAAATCTATGGCACTGGTTGAATCCTGGAGATAGTTTTTCTCTGTTAATTGACAAATACATTTTCCGTGTTTTCTCTACATATTCTGAAATGGAATCGGGATGTACTTTAAGGTAAGAGTGCCTGATGAAATGAGATTAAATAATGGTATTTGTAACCTAACACCTCAGCCATCCACAAACGGTTCAGTAGAAACCATTATAGTATTAAACTGTATTGGCGATATAGGAGTTACATAGTGTGTGTGTGTGTGTGTGTGTGTGTGTGTGTGTGTGTGTGTGTGTTTCTAGAAAACATTTGACTTTGGAAACTTATGCCTCAATAGTGATTGTCCTCATATGTGGTGCCTTTTACCATTGTGTTCAGAATGTATTTTCCATCTAACAGTAACCAGGATAGTCAACTTGAAACTGGATACATTTTCTTAATTTTTTTTTTAACTTTAAAAATTTTATTAAGGTATTAACCTCTGGGTTAGACTACATTTGTATAACTTCTCTTTCTTATGAAAAATAACAGAAATGATGGAGTAGTTAAAGTGAAGAAATGAGGTATTACAATAAACATCTGGTGTAAAGTTAAAATGAATATTCTGTTGAGGCAGTCATTAGCAGATGATTTGCTTTTGTTTCAACTTTTAAAATATGGAACACATATGTGTAAACTGGACCTATAAAAGTAGATGGACAAAATTATACAGAGTATGCTCACTAATTGCACTGACATTAAATTGAAATATCGAGAAAAATATCCCAATATTTTGAAATTGAAAACACATTCCTAAATAACTCATTGGTCCAAGGGAAATGATAAGAACAATTAGAAAACATTTTGAACAGAATAATACTGAAAACATAACATAAAAATTTGTGAGATGCAACTAAAGTCGTCCTTAGAGGAAAATTCATAATAAATGACTATATTAGAAGATAAAGCTATAAAACCAATGATCTATGTTTCTGCATTAAAAAGATAGACAGGAACAAATTAACCCCAAAGTAGCTAGAAAAAAGGAAATAATAAGAATTGAGACTAGAAATCAATTAAACAGGTAAATAAAATTAACAAAACCAAAAGTTGTTTCTTTGAAAAGATTAATAAAATTGGGAAAACCTTACCAAGGCTTGCCAAGAAAAGAAAAAAAGCTAGAAAACACAAATTATTATCAGGAATAGAAGAGGAGATATCACTACTGATCCTACAGACCTTAAAAGAATAATGAAGAAGTATTTAAAACTTTATGCCAGTAAATTTGACAGCCTAAATGAAAACATAATTTAACAAAACTGATACACCGAGAAACAGAAAATCTGATGAATCCTATATCCATTAAAGAAATTGAGTTCACAATTTAAGAATTTTCCATAAGTACCTTCACTAGTGAATTCTCTTCAACTTTCAAGGAAGAATACCAATATTACACCTTTTTGCCCAAAACAGAAGAGGCTACACTTCCTTACTCATTTTATAAAGCTTCTATAATTCTGATACCAAAATCAGACAAGAACATTACAAGAAAATATATACCCTTACAACAGAATATTTACATATCAAATCCAGCAGTCTGTAAAAAAGATAATACACTTTGACCATGTGGAATTTGTCCAAAAAATGCAAGGTCTATTTATCGTATAAAAATCAATCAATGCAATTCACTATAAGAGATTAAAGAACTATCATTTCAGTAGATGAATAAAAATAATTTTGACAAAATTCAACACCTGATCATAATAAAAAAGAAGGAAGCTTCCTTCCTATAAAAATCTTACACTTAGTAGTGAAATATTATAAGTTCTTCCCCTAAGACTGAGAACAAAACAAAGATGTATGTTTACACAGCTTTTATTTATCATTTATTTGAGGTCCTAACCAGTCCATTAAGGCAAGTAAAATAAATCAAATGGATCATAGTAAAAAGAAGTAGTGAAACTGTTTTTGTTTGCAGATGACATGATTGAATATTTAGAAAATCCTGAGGACTCTACCAAAGAAGCAAAACACAAAACAGTACCTACTGTATGATTACATTTAAATTACATTAAATAAACAGACGATACAGATGGAAATCCAATCAATGGTTATTTGCAGGGGGATTGACTAGGAAGGGGCACACAGGAACTTTTTGTGGTGATGGACATATTCTGTGAATTGAATATGGTGGTTACATGGCTATATGTATTTGTCAAATCATGCACTCTAGGTCTGCATTTTAGAATATATAAATTACATCTAAAATTTTGAAAATAGTAAATGGAAATAAATTGTGTTAGGAAATTGTTTTTTGATTTGGTTAAATGAACTCGATAACCATGGCTTGCCATTTTAAAGTACAAATATTCCTCTTATAACACATGTATAAAGAATGCTATTTTTTAACTAGCTGCTAAAATGAGAAATACAGATAACTAATTTTTTTGTTATAATAAGTTTCCATAGTAGAAGTATGCACTTTTTTCAAAAATCAGGGAAATACACATTTCTACAAAACAAAATATGGTCATTACCTGATAACTTATTTATATTATATGTCAATTTAAATTTAATTTATATCTGTCCAAATTAGCTTGTCCCCTTGGTGTGAAAGATCAGTGTTGTACCTTAAATCAGATTGTGGATTAGTAAATTTTGAATTTTTTTAGTATTGATAAAACTGAAAATACCACCCACTTTAACAGCATTGTATTTTTTCAGGCTATTAGTTATGAATAATATTATCTGCTATATTGTTGCTATCAAGCTAAATGTGTTGAAAGAGGTAGTAAATATTTTACATATGTTTTGGTAATTGTTTGTGTGCCTACGAGGTTGGACAATTAAGTTTGTGAACTTACCCTAGAAAAAGTGCTACATACCTCACTACTGAATATCACTACGGTCACCTTCAAAGTACTCCCCTTGGGAAGCTATGTACCGATGCCCGCACCTAGTCCACCCTTCGAAGCAATTTTGGAATGCTTTTTCTGGAATAGCCATCAGAGTTGTCATCGTATTACCCTTGATGTCCTGAATGTCATCCAAATGTCTTCCTTTCAATATTTCCTTTCTCTTTGGGTAAAGAAAGAAGTCATTGGGGGCCAGATCAGGTGAGTAGGGAGGGTGTTCCAATACAGTTATTTGTTTACTGGCTAAAAACTCCCTCACAGACAGTGCAGTGTGAGCTGGTGCCTTGTCGTGATGCAAGAGCCATGAATTGTTGGTGAAAAGTTCAGGTTGTCTAACTTTTTCACGCAGCCTTTTCAGCACATCCAAATAGTAAACTTGGTTATCTGTTTGTCCAGTTGGTACAAATTCATAATGAAAATCCCTCTGATATTAAAAAAAAAGGTTAGCAACATTGTTGTAACAAGTTCACGAACTTAATTGTCAGACCTTGTAGTTTAGAGTAACCAAATTAATTGTTTTTATATTAAAAAATTAAATGTTCTGTTTTCAGCTTGGTGTGTAAAATTTCCTTCAGTGTGTTGATTTCACTCTCAGTTCTTTTTCAGTTTGTGATTTAAGAGTTTCCAGATAGTTCCATGATAATGGAATGATTTCTGATGTGCAGTAATCATTTTCATTTTTTTTACTTTGATCCTTATTACTCATGTAGTAACAATAGTTGAAAGACCATTTGCCTAAAGATCAGGTTACCTATAATAGCTATTATTAATTGAAGATGTTTATCACATTTGCATCATTCAATATATGATTCAAAGCATATAGCCTTCCCTTTTAAGCATTTTGGCAATATTACATTAATTTAAGAATGTTTTTACTTTCGTTTGTTAAACATTCAACATTTGAATAGGCAGAATAAAAATGAAACCTGAAATACTGAATACTTTCTTAAAAGGGGCTATGCATTAACATATATGTTGTCAACCTTTCTCTGTAAAGGACTAACCAGATTGTAATTATTTTGGTTTTGCAGGGCATGTGAACTATGCCCTAATAACTCAAATCTGTTCTTCTAGTGCAAAAGCAACCGTAGACTATGTAAACAAATGCACATGGCTGTGTTTCAGTAACACTTTCTTTATGAAAACAGGTATCAGATTGGATTTTGACTAAGTGTTGTAGTCTGTTGATACCTGTATTATAGTAAAAGCTAAGTTACATAACAGAATGACCCCAAAATGCAGTACTTAAACAAGGTAGAATTTATTTTTCTGTGGCATAATAGTCTAGAGTTGTAGGTGTGCTCTCCTTCATAATGTATCTAAGCTAGTGGAGTAGCTCTGTCATCCTCAACATACAGCTTCCAAATGAGCTGCATCATTGGTGTTTCCAGTTGGTGGGAAGGAAATGAAGAAGAGGATCTGAGACAAGTATCTTGCACATATCACTTCCATTTACACCCCCCCTGAAAAAGATTAGGTATGTGGCTACACTGAGTTGTAAGAAAGGCTGGGAAATGTGGTCTCCAGCCAGGTAGGTAGACAGACACTGTTACATATGCTTACTGATCAGTGCCATTCCAACATGGCTGTCTGTTACGCCAATAACATCCACTTAGCCTCTGATGGTTAAATGCTAACCACTTGGCTCGTACAATCTAGAATCCTGTCATCCATTGATAAGAAGGAGCTCTGTTTTTCTGCAGCTTCTCCTACCACCAACACTGACCTGTAGAGGCAGCTTTTGTTCTGCTAAGTCTGAGAGAAGGAGCAAAACTTAATAGTTAGATGTACTTAAGAAAATCACATTTATAATGACATGGTAGGCAACAGAGGTTCTGAATTTAAATGATTAATAAGTGAATTTTGATTTTATTTTATAGAAATAGTCAAATGCTTGATGAAGATCACCTATTGACTAAAACACCAGAATCTTCCTTGGTGAATTTGCCTGATGAGACAACTGGTGCCCCACAGCTGTCAAGAAGCACAGAAATAACGATGACCCAGACTTCTACCATGAATAGTGCGGTGAGAAATTTAGTATCTCCTACATCTATAACATGTTCCTTAAGTTATTTTAAGGAGAGATAAGAAAACTGAAATTAGACATTTCTTGACAATACTTTTAGTATTTACCTGCTTTTGCTATTTTTAAGTTAAGCTCTAGAGAATATCACATCTTCAACTAACAGATAATGAATTTCTTTGTTTGAGAAATTTGACTCAGTCCAAAGTTGCAAATGTATTTTTTCATGGTAGTTTGCTGCAAAGTAAATAATTTTATAATTTCTTTAAGGATGCATGATTATTTTTAGTAATTAATAGGTGTCTTTTTAGACTTTCCTAGGTGAATGCACAGACTTCACTAAGCAGCAGTCAAACACTGCCCAGAGGAAAAGAATCCTTCCAGCGTGGATGTTAACAGAAAATCTAAGTGATCAAAAACTGTCAGCACCAGTCAGCAGTGGAAGTAGGTTTTATTTCAAGAAAACATTAAGCAGTATTTGAAAGCTTTTTTGAACAAATGGAGATAGAGTAAATAATACTGTAAGCGTATAATGTAGCCTAATATTTTTTTAGATATGTACATGAAGTCTAATTAAAAACGTAAGCTATTATTTTATGCCATTTATCAAAAATCCTGCTAATGTTTTGATTTAACAAGTGCTATTTACCTATGTGTTAGACTTACATTAACATCGATTTTCAAACAAACCTGTTGTTTTTATGTCTAAGATAAAAGGCCAGCATAGTAAGGGCTTTATAAATTCATTAAATTAAATTAAAAAGTGCCAGGCATACAATGGTATGTGCTGAAGGATTTAAAGAAGAAGTGTCCCTTGTGTTAGTATATATAGCTCACTGTCATGGCGGATATCACTATGATTTATGCTATCTGTGGGTATTCCTATTGATTCAAGATTGTTAAAATGTTTCTTGCATTGTCTTATAGTATAGTCAGCATTTTATTTGTAACTTTTCAGTCATCTTAGGTTCAGTTTCTATTGACTGCTTGTTTTCTTTTATATAGGTTATATTTTCCTGTTTATTGTTTTGTCTAGTGACTTTCTATTGGATATTGGATGTCATAAAAGGCATATTGTAGAGACTTTTGATTTTATGTTCCTCTGAATAAATATTTTTGTTCTAATAGACAATTAATAGGCAATATTCTTCTAATAGGCAGTTAATTCAGGCCCCAAACTCTGTTTCCCCTGTGTGGATAGCAGCTGCAGTCTATGATTAGTTCTTTCAGCTTCTAGCTGCTGATTTTCTCTGGTTTCTGGGGCTTTCCCCCATGCATGTGTAGTTTAGTAATCAGCCAAAGATTTGGGTTGATTTTATGTGTAAATTTTGGTTCTTGGCTCTCTGAGGCTTTCTTCCTTCCAGGATTTTATCCCTGACTGTCCACCTGCTCCATGAGCCTCGAATTCTGTCCTCTGACCAGTTAAGCCAGTAAGGCTTCAGCTTTCTGCCACGTCCAAAGTGGGGATACTCTCAGGAAAAAAGCCACAAATTCACGAACTCCACAGTTTGGAGTTAATTTTTCTAGCTTAGACTCTTCTCCAGTCCTGCCTTTTGGGTCATTCTCTAGTGCCTTCAAGTAGTTATTGTTTCTAATATTCAGCATTGTGGTCACAGAAGTCTTCTAAAGTTTTTGGTCAAGTATGTTATGGATAGAATATTCCTCATTTAATGCTAGTTTGGATCAGAGTGATCTCATGGGAAAAAGAGGTTGTATATTATATGTTGAGGTAGATGTGATTTCATCTGGAGAATTTTCATATCTAAACCTGAAATTTCCTGGTAAGAGTTTTATTCCGTTACAATGGTTTTTAATCCCCTTTCCCATCGTTAACTGTTTAATATATTTTTATCAGTGATATTTCTCATTTAATGTGCTAATTCCCAATTTGCAGACAGGTGATAGCAAATGGGGGAAGTGGAGAGGGGGCAACCACTTTCCCCCAGTCGAACAATTTCTCTAATATAGAAAGAATAACTTTACTTGACTAAAATTGGACCGATGCAAACTACCTCCCTGCCAAAAGAAGTCCGTTTGTTTCACAGTTTCATGCTGTGATTGCTTCTGTGCTACCACTATTACATTACTTACAGTAGTCCAAAATATGTTTTGCTTCAAATTATAAATAGCTATTAACTTTCACTTGATAAATGTACCACATAAAACATGAAGCACATTTTTAGGTACTTCACCTTGAACATACAGTGAGAGTAATTTGACATTGATTTGGACAGGAACATTATATAGAAAACAATGTACTTAAAATGTGAAAGCTTCAAAATTAGAAAAGTCTTTGGATTCAGGTATACTTTTTGCTATAAATTTAGACTTTGGGGCAGTACCCGTAAGAGCAAAGTTACCTTGCTTAATTCCTTTAAAGACAGGTAGATTTAGAAGTAAATTAGTATTTGAATCCAGCTAATTAAAGATTGGAATAATTCAACTTTTTCTGCTAGGTAGTTCTTATTTTATTGTTATTATTTTGTTTGTTTAAATGATATATTATCCAGGTCAATAGACCAATGCTGGTGATTTTTAAAAATCAATTTCCAGGACGCATTTTAGGCTCATTTAGATGTTAAGTTACTTTCTTACGTCTTTTGTAGCCTTTATACAATACTGTGTTCATTGACATTTATTTAATTATCTGAAACCAACTTGATATTTTGGAACCTTCTGGGTCATTTAAGTACAGGACAGATAGCGTTAATTGATATTAAAATACTTAACCAAGATCACATAATAAATGCCAGAACTGTAATTGAGACCTAGCTCTGCCTGACTTGAGCCTATGCTCTGAACCATGTCACCATACAGCCACCTAAATTCTCTCTCTCTCTCTCTCTCTCTCTCTCTCTCTCTCTCTCTCTCTCTCTCTCTCGTGTGTGTGTGTGTGTGTGTGTGTGTGTTTTAATATGCCCTTATGTTCTCTCCTAGATCTTTTCTCAGTTTAATTCCTGGTTTAATCCTTAGATAGCCTGTGATCAGGCTATCCTTTCTG